>NW_026694633.1:2425000-2895000 GCF_021218885.2 Marmota monax
ACTATTTTTTTCAGAACTTGAAGATTTTTGTAGCAAGAGTGTCATTTCTATCTGATCTCATGAAGAAACAGTTTATTTATGAACAGACTCGCGGCAAACCAAACACCAAAAATGTCTGTCAAGTATCCAAAGGCAAAGGCTCAATAAGTTGACAAGGACTCATCTATTCTATCTTCCCAGTAATTCTTCGTACTTTATTAGGTTCATTTAAGTACTATTTGACCAACCTGTAATTTTCCATTTAAGAGGTAAATTTGGTAAATGGTAAGTGTTCAGTATTCCAGGGAATTTTAATTTCTGAAGAATATGGTCATTGCTGAACCAGATTCAGTTTCTAATGCTTTAAAGCTCTAACTCCTACTTGATATCCACAAAGATTTCTTTCCCTTGGCTTACAAAACATATTGATCTCTTACTTTAAAATGGGTTAGTTGACGTCATAGTTTGCAGTGATTGAGTTGGACACAAATTACTAAATGCAACACTAAATGCAATATTATATTCAATACACTTTCTAAATGCTTGTATTACTATGTTATTGTATTATATAGTACAATACACTTTATAAATACACTTATTATATCCAATATACTTCATAAATGATATCATTGAAACAGCCTATTATTTCACACCAATTTCTTTCTTCTGAGAATTTGTCTCAGCTAATGTATGATTTTTAAAAATGTATAGTATTCCAAAAACTATAAAACCACTAGGGAAGAATATAAACACATTTTGTTTATCATACTATATATCCAGCATTTGGTACATAATCAGTCCCATGTTGGTTCAAATAAATATTCCCCAACAAATCAATCAGTAAATTTAAAGAATAAATAAATAAATATCTGTGTGGTATATATTGTTACATCTATTTTTTTACAGAAATATCTTTGGTTTAGAGATTATAAGAAACATATCCAAGGTTAAAAAATTCTGGGGCCAGAACCTGAACTCACATTTTTTTTTTCATTCAAATCCTTGCTATAGTTTCTGTTCTTAAAAGTGAACATAATGATTGTAATGATTTATTTTCCAAAATAATTTACATAATGTGACATTGGTTTTCATTAAAGACATAGATAAATGTTTGTAAGAAATAATATATATTATAGAACAGATAGACCATGGGTAAGGTACATTCTTTTTGTTTGTTTGTTCATTTGATATATATGACAATAGAGGGTATTTTGGCATATTGTAAATACATGGAATATAACATATTCTAATTAGGCTCCTATTCTTGTGGTTTTACATGATATGGAGTTACACTGGTTCTATATTCATATATAAATATAGGAATGTTATGTCCAGTCTATTCTACTGTCTTCACATTCCCATTGACCTCCCTTACCCACACTCCTCCCTGTCATTTTCAGTGAACATCTACTCCTCCCACACACCCCCACCAATTGTGAGTCAGCATCCTCATATCAGAGAGAACATTTGGCCTGTGGTGTTTTGGGATTGGCTTATTTCACTTAGCAAGATAGTCTCCAGTTCTGTCCATTTACTGGCAAATGCCATAATTTCATTCTTCTCTATGGCTAAGTAATATTCCATTGAGTATATATAACACATATTTGTTAACCATTCATCCATTTAAGGACACCTAGGTTGGTTCCATAGCTTAGCTATTATGAATTGAGCTACTATGAACATTGATGAGGCTGCATCACTATAGTATGTTGATTTTAAGTCCTTTGGATGTATGCTGAGGAGTGGGATAACTGGGTCAAAGGGTGGTTCCATTCCAAAATTTTCTAAGGTACATCCTGGATTTTAATGATCTATCTGAGGTACAGGTGGTAAAGATTTTCTCCCATTCTGTAGGCTCTCTCTCTTCACATTTTTTATTGTTTCCTTTGTTATGAATAAGCTATCTAGTTTGATACCATCCCATTTATTGATTCTTGATTTTACTTCTTGTGCCAATATGATAGAGGGTTGGCCCTACTTTTTCTTCCACTAAGTAGAGGGTCTCTGGTCTAATGCCTAGGTCCTTGATCCACTTTAAGTTTTATGCAGGGTGTGAGATAGGGGTTCAAATTCATTCTACTCCATATGGATTACCAGTTTTCTCAGTACCACTTATTGAAAAGGCTATCTTTGTGTCTTCTATTCTGGTCCACTGATCTTCATATTTTTGTGAAACATATTCTTTAAGAGATTTTTGGTTGAGGATATTTATATGTTGTTTAACTTTAAACTTAAGATAAATAAAGTAGGGCTGGGGTTGTGGCTCAGAGATAGAGCGCTCACCTAGCATATGTGAGGCACTGGGTTCAATCCTCAGCACCACATAAAAATAAAATAAAGATATTGTGTCCATCTATAACTAAAAAATAAATATTTTTTAAATAAAGATAAATAAAATAAAATATGTGGTACAAAGGCCAAAGCAGTAGAGAAAACAATACAATAAAGAAAAAAATGCCAAAAACAACCTCAATAAATCAATAATATGAAGACAAGAAAGGAGAAACAACATTATAAAATCTGAATATGAAAGTAAAAATTTATATTAATCAACATGTCAATGATAATTTTAATTCTTTAGTTAAATCAGATCTTTCATTGAATTGAGGAAATGATGCTATCTATAATTTGTAAGAGACACTCCTAATGCACAAAGAGATAGGTTTAAGAGGTTTAAAATGACATACTACAAACTATAAGATATTTCATGAAGAAGAAATGAAAAATAAAAGTGAAAACCAGAAGAGGGAGGAACTACACAAAAAAACAAAACAAACAGTGAATCAATGGAGAAACTAATTCAAATTAAAAACTGGAAATAAATAAATGACAAGAAATAAAAATCGTGTCACAATAATAACATTGAACGTAAATGGCCTAAACTCATCCATCAAAAGACATAGACTGGCATATTGGATTGAAAAACAAGATCCAATAACATGCTGTCTCCAAGAGACTCACCTCATAGGCAAAGACATTCACAGGCTGAAAGTGAAAGGATGGGGAAAAAACATATCATTGACATGGATCTAGTAAACAAACAGGGGTTTCTATCCTCAAATCAGATTAAGTGAACTTCATGCCAAAGTTAATCAGAAGGGACAAAGACGGAGATTTCAAACTACTTAAGGGAATTATACATCAACAAGATATAACAATCATAAATATTTATGCTCCAAAAAACGGAGTATCAATGTGGATCGAACAAACCCTTCTCAATTTCAAGAATCAAATAGACGACAACACAATAATACTGGGTGACTTTAACACACCTTTCTCAATACTGGATAGATTCTCCAAACAGAAACTAAAAACAGAAGCTATAGGATTAAAATACAATTAATAATTTAGATTACATAATTAATAATTTAGATTAATAATAGTTAGAGGTAAATGAGACTAGCAATACAACATATCAAAATCTCTGGGACCCTATGAAGGCATTGTTAATAGGAAAGTTCACTGCATTGAGGTTATTCATTAAAAAAATAGAAAGTCATAATATAACCTAAAATTACATCTCAAAGCCCTAGAAAAAGAAGAATAAGTCAACACCAAAATGACAGAAGAAGGAAATAATTAAAATCAGAGCTTAAATCATGAAATTGAAACAAAAGAAATAATCCAAAAAAATGACAAAATAAAATGTTGGTTCTTTGAAGAAAAATCAATAAAATTTATAAACCTCTAGTCTAGCTAGTGAAGAAAAGGAAAGAGAAAACTCAAATTTCTAAAATTCATGGTGAAAAAGAAAATATCACAATGGGCACTACTGAAATACAAATGATAAGCAGAAGATATTTTGAAAATTCATACCCTCAGGAAATCTTGAAGATATCAACAAATTTCTAGTGATATAAGACCTACTGACTTTGATTTAGGAAGACATAGAATCAAAATCAATTTCAAACAATGAAATTGAAGATGGTATCAAAAGCCTGCCAAGAAAGTAAAGCTCAGGACCAGATAGATTCCTAGCTGAGTTCTACCAGCCCTTCAGAGAAGAACTAACATCAATCCCCCTCAAATTATTCCATGATATAGAAAAGGATGAAAAACTTTCCAGACTCATTCTATGATGCTAGTATCACCCTGATATGAAAACCAAATAAAGACACATCAAGAAAAGAAAATTTCAGACCAATATCCATGATGAACATAGGCACAAAAATTCTTAATAAAACACTGGCAAAAAGCATACAAAAACACCTTTAAAAAACAGTGCACCATGATCAAGTAGGGTTCATCTCAGGGATGCAAGGTTGGTTCAACATATGGAAATCAATAAGCATAATTCATCACATCAATAGACTTAAAGACAAGAACCATATGACTATCTTAATAGATGCAGAAAAATACAAATTTTGTATTTTTGACAAAATACAGCATCCATTCATGTTCAAAATACTAGAAAAACTAGGGATAGGAGGAACATACCTCAACATAGTAAAAGGTATATATGCTAAACCCAAGGCAAACATCATTCTAAATGGAGAAAAATTGGAAGCATTCCCTTTCAAAACTGGGACAAGACAGTGATGTCTTCTTTTACCACTTCTATTCAATATAGTCCTAGAAAATTTAGCCAGAGAAATTAGACAGAAGAAAGAAATTAAAGGGATACAGATAGGAAAATAAGAACTCAAATTATTCCTATTTGCTGACAACATGATACTATATTTAGAAGACCCAAAACTCCACAGGAAAAACTCTAGAACTCATAGATAATTCAGCAAAGTTTCAGGATATAAAATTAACCCCCATAAATCAATTGTGTTCCTATACATTAGTGATGAGTCAGCTGAAAGAGAAATTGGGAAAACTATTCCATTCACAATAGTCTCAAAAAAAACCACTTAGGAATCAATCTAACAAAAGAGGGGCAAGACCTCTACAATGAAAACTACAGAACACTAAAGAAAGAAATTGAAGAAGACCTTAGAAGATGGAAAGATTTCCTATGTTCTTGGATAGGCAGAATTAATTTTATCAAAATGGCCATACTACCAAAAGTGCTATACAGATTTAATGCAATTTCCATTAAAATTCCAATGATGTTCTTAATAGAAATAGAAAAAGCAGTCATGAAATTCATTTGAAGAAATAAGATACCCAAAATAGCCAAAACAATCCTCAGCAAGAAAAGTGAAGCAGGAGGAATCACAATACCAGACTTTAAATTATACTACAGAGCAATAGTAAAATAATAATAATAATAATAATAATAATAATAATAATAATAAAAATAATAATATAAAGGCAAGGTATTGGCACCAAAACAGACTTGAATACCAATGGTACAGAATAAAAGACACAAAGACAAACCCACATAAATACAGTTATCTCATACTAAACAAAGGTGCCAAAAACATACGTTGGAGAAAAGATAGCCTCTTCAACAAATGATGCTGGGAAAACTGGAAATCCACATATAATAAAATGAAATTAGACCCCTATCTCTCAACTGGCATGTAACTCAACTTAAAGTGGATCAAGGACTTAGGCATTAGAACAGAGACCCTACGTTTACTAGAAGAAAACGTAGGCCAAGTCTTCATTATGTCAGCTTAGGAACTGAATTCCTCAACAAGACTCCTAAAGCACAAGAAGTGAAATCAAGAATCAATAAATGGGATGGTATTAAACTAAATAGCCTATTCAATGTGAAGAGAGAACCTACAGAATGGGAGAAAATCTTTACCACCTGTACCACAGAGAGATCATTAATCTCCAAGATATATAACTCAAACAGGATAAAGAACTCAAACAGAAAAACAAATATCCCAGTCAATAAATGGGTACAGAAACTGAACAGATACTTCACAGAAAAAGAAATACAAATGGTCAAAAAATACATGAAAAATTATTCAACATAACTAGCAATTGTAAAAATGCAAATTAAAACTACACTGAAATTTCATCTCACTCCAGTCAGAATGGCAGCTATTATGAAGACAAACAACAATAAGTGCTGGAGAGGATCAGGGAAAAAGGTACATTCATATATTGGTGGTGGGACTGTACATAGGTACAACCAGTCTGGAAAGCAGTATGAAGATTCCTTAGAAAATTTGGAATGGAACCACCATTTGACCCAGTTATCACACTCCTTGGCATACATCCAAAGGACTCAAAATCAGCATACTCTAGTGACTCAGCCCCATCAATGTTCATAATAGCTCAGTTCACAATAGCTAAGCTATGGAACCAACCTAGGTGTCCTTAAATGGATGAATGGTTAACAAATATGTGTTACATGTACTCAATGGAATATTACTCAGCCATAGAGAAGAAAGAAATTATGGCATTTGCCAGTAAATGGACAGAACTGGAGACTATCTTGCTAAGTGAAATAAGCCAATCCCAAAACACCACAGGCCAAATGTTCTCTCTGATATGAGGATGCTGACTCAGAACTGGTGAGGGTGTGTGGAGAAGTTCACTGGATATGATGGGGGAGGGTGGGTAAGGGAGGGCAGTGGGAATGGGAAAGACAGTAGAATAAATTGGACATAACTTTCCTATATTTATATATGCATACAGGACCAGTGCAACTCATGTACAACCACAAAAATGGGAAGTTATACTCCATGTATGTATGATATCCGAAAATACATCTACTTTCATGTATAACTAATAAGAACAAATTAAAAAATAGTAAGTAGTGACTGCTGAAAAACAAAAGCGGGGATGCTGGGAATATGGCTCAGTGGTTAAGTGCCACTGGGTTCAACCCATGGTACCCCCCCCCAAAAAAAAATCTAGTTCATATAAATAGGATCAGTTCATAATAATAAATGTTCCATTTATATAGAGATAGCATTCGAATTAACCTATAAAATGACTTCAAAATACAGAGAGTAAAAATGAAAGCAGACATGGTGGTGCATGCCTTTAGTCCCAGGTACTCTGGAAACTGAGGTAGGGGGATCACTGAAACCCAGGTGTGTGAGACCAACCTAAGTAACACAATAAGGACCCCATCTCAAGAAATGTAAGTGTGGTAAAATTAATAAATCCTTCTTCATAGTAGGAATTTTAAAACTGCATCTTTTAATTATTCCTAGATAAATCAAATTAAAAATTAATATAGATATAGAAAAGTTTTTACATGTTTGATCTAATTGAATTCTATATATAATTTACATTCTGCTTTCACAGATTAATAATATTTATAAAATTTGATCACACGTATATTAGACCATATGGTAAGTCCCCATCACCCTAACTACCCTAAGAAAATAAAGAGAAAATAAAGCAAACTTGGAAAGGAAGAAACGGCACCAAAGAATCTAGTACAAGTAGTTGAGCATAGCATGAGGATATAGAGCAAGTTGGCAGAATATTAGATTCATATGCAAAAAATCATTTGCATTTTTATAGAACGGCAACAAAGAGAAAATATAATTTTTCAAAAATAACCTAGTAGTAGTGTTAAAAACTCTAGTATACTAAAGGAAATCTAATAAAAGGCACACAAAACAAAATTTTAACACTTTTTCCAAACAATTTAAGCAGAGCCTAAATTAATGGAGTGATATTTTATACGTAGAGAGTACCAAAGTTAGAAAGATATCAAACGTCCTTGAAATTGATCAATAGCTCAATTGACCAATAGCTCTATCCTCAAACTGATCTATAGCTTTAATGCTGCAGTAGAAATTCAGAGTTTTATATGCAGTTTTTAAATACAAACTTACTATGTGTATAGAAAAGAGCTAAAATTGGCTAAGATATTCATAAGAAAGAAGAACCAGTAGCAATGTTTATCCTAATAGGTATTAAGAATTATGGTAAAGCCATAGTAGTTAAGAAAGTGATAATTGTCACATGGATAGACAGATTGATCAATAAGACAGAATTCAAGTTCAGGCAGAGAAGAAACTGTCTACAGTGGCATGGCAGACCATGGAGGAAAGGAAAGGCTACCCAGGAAACATTGCTAAAAAAAAATGTCAATCCATAAAAAATAAATAAATTAGACCCTTGTTGTTCCCTTGCAGTTTGAGAAGTGTCAAACGCTCTGTGCTGTTTGTTAATGCTTTAAAGTCTTCTCTGTGAAACATAAAATCAAAAAATTTTGAAGAAACTATAGGAGAAATTCCTCTGAAACTAGGATAAAGGAAACTTTCTTAAATATTTTTTAAAAATTAACCACAAGAAAAGATTAATAAGATTGACTAACAACTTCTGTACCTCAAAAGAAAATGACAAAAACAAATCACAAAGAGGATATTTACAAAATATGTGACCAACATAAGATTTTGTCTCAAATTAAAAAAAAAAAACCTCACAAATCAATAATACAGTTACCATATAGAAAACTAGACAGAAAGTACAAACAGAAATTTCACATAATAGGTAATATTTTGCCAAACAAAATTAGGAAAGGCTCAATCTCATGAATAATGCAAATGTAAATTATGGTGCATTGATCTGAAATTTATCAATTTCAAATCTTTTTGTGATTTATAGTTTGAAAAGTGTATTTAAGTACATTTGGCTCTCAGTGAGCCTGAGGGTTAGATGGATGATTTGTTATCCATAGTTGGAGAAGTACTTAAATAAGAAACTAAGTTTTTAAGAGACTAAGTCACCTAAGCAGACTCATACAACCAGTGTTGTATAATTTGTATTTGAATCTAACTCATTGTCTACTATTTTCCCTAAACCATTTTACCTTTAAAGATAATAAGCTTGTAAGTCTGTAAAATATTTCACCACTTTCAAAATGCCTTCCATACCACATCATCATGTTTTGATCCTCACATTCACCCTTGAGTTTCTTTAGTATATTTTTTCCTTCTCAGAACATACATAGAGCATAATTTAAACCAAACATGGACTGGGCTATCAACATTTAAAATCTTTCTGTTAAAATTTTTTTCTAGATAACCAGGTCAAAAGTTACAATAAAATAATTCTGTTTTGTTTCATGAACTCCATGGTAACATGCATGGCTTTATCTAAGAAATAAGCAAAATTAATTAGTTTGAAAACTTGATTTTGGGGGGTGGGAGGGGAGAACAACTGAATGAATGAATGGATGAATGGATGGATGGGTATAGGGTCCAAACAGCTTCTGTTCCTTGGGGCTTTGTGAAAATAGTAAGGAATCTGTCCTCCCCACTGGAAATCCATTTATGTCACATCTAACAGAAGATGGGAAATGTTTTCAGAAACTTTTCTTTAAATATGCATACATATGATGAACATCATTCAAATGAATAAAGTATTAACACCAAGCAGTATGGTTTATTTCCATTCATATTTGTAAACACCTTGCTTAAATTTTTTCTCTCTCACCCTTGTATCCATGTGATCTTGCCAGTGAATGGCAGTCTGGTTATAAGCAAACTACTTCTCACATCCCATTAAGCCCACCTGCTCACACTTGGCAGGATTTGGCCCTCGTTGCTGCTCATTAGAGGCTCTGGCAGAGAGAAAGGGTGGGTGGAAGAAGCAATGAAACCCGGGCTTGAAAAGTGAAACTGAGGTTTAGGTTTTATGTGGGGTTTTATTTGGTGAGTGGCTGCACTGCTTTTCATTATACCAGATAACAGGTTGCTGGCAGCATATTTAAGAGATATGGAACTTTTAAGGGGCTGAAAATGAAATTAAAGCTTGATGAAATAAATTCTAATCTGTGCCTCGCGTTCATATGTGTGCCAGGAAATGAACACGCTGCTGTTTTAATTGTAATGCTGTTCCCTTACAGGCAGCAACAGTATCCACTTTGCTGCACATGGGGAATCTAGGAAACAATGCCATTAAGAGTTTATATGCCATCTTATGCTCCACTTTCTTCATAACATTACATCAGTTCTACAGGCATTTTCTGCCCCATTTACCAAACTGGCTCCAGTCAATGAAGTTTCGCATTATATGCCCCCAGGGAAGAAAATAATGCAAGAGTTTTACTGTCCATGTTAATGCCATTTAATACATTACTCAAACACATACTTAAGACCAACAGTTCTGATTACACAACTTTGGTTTAAAGTGGCTTGCAAACTGACTTCTTAACTGGCAACTTCTCAACAGTGCACGTCTTCCCAAACTCCTTTTTGGAGGACTGGAGGGTCCAAAGAATGCAGTTTGAGGAGTGTCAAACGCTCTGTGTTGTTGGTTAAAATGTCATTGTCTAAAAAAAAAGAGAAGTTGGTGTCCGAATTGTTTGTTTTGCTGTGTTTAAAAAAAAATGTGTTTAAATGTTGCTTAAACTGGAATGAATCCTCACCTACCTCCTGGGAGGCTAATGTCTTAGAAAAAATGGTTTACCATTTTAAAAATGACATGAGTCCAAAAGTCGAGTTTGAAGTAGGAGTGAACGGTGAGGTAGAAAAGCATTCCATCTCTTTTTTTGGAGGACTTGGATTTCACTCCACTCCATCTGAGTAGGAGAAAACAGATCTGTCTTTTCTCTGTTTGGATAAGGAGGGGAGAGGGCTTAAAGAAGAGAAACACTTCCAGTACCAGCTGTTCCCCAACCCAAGCCCTGCATAAATTTATTCTTTCCTGAGCTGAAGATATTAGGACAAAACTCTCCAGAGAGTGGAAAATAGAAAGTTAGTCAGTGAAGCCAGTTTCATTATTTTAAGTTACACCTTTTTAAAAGCAGAACAAAAAAAGCTAAGGGATAAATTAGCCACAGTTCAATCCAGAACCAATGATAAAACATAGTTTCTAAAAGATTCTCTGGGCAACACTCTAGTGGGAGACCTTTCAAGGAATCCCCAGGGTCCAATCTCCAATGTTTGGCAGCAGATATCACTAGCTTTGTGAATCAAATAATGTCACGTCAAGGTTAAGGTGAAGGAAATAGCTCTTTATATATATATATGATTTTAATATCTAGACTTAATATAGTGTTGCTATCAGAGTCTTAATATCAAAATAATATCTAAATTTAATATTTAGAGATTCTCCATCAAGTTCAAGGTCTCATTTAAGCCTTCAACAACAAGCATATTGCTGACTACATTTGCAAAGTAGGTTTAGGATGCATGTGTTTAGGCTCAGGAAGAATTTAAACATTTCAGCATATAAGTTTGAGTGAGATGCAAATGAACAAGGACTTCAAAAGAAATTTTAAAACAGTGTTTCAGTACAGCTGCATATTTTGTTTTGGCCATTGACAATATATTCGACAAGCTAAAATTCAACTTTCTCTCACCCACCCATTCCTTATGACAGAATGTTGATTAGACAACTCATTCTCTCTCTTTTCTTTCTTTCTTTTTCTTTTTCTTTTTTTGGAGGGGTGTTGAAGATCAAACCCAAAGCCTTGTGCGTGTGAGGCAAGCACTCTACCAACTGAGCTATATCCCCAGCCCTCATTCTCTTCTTTAATGTCATACCAGATACTTTCTTCACCAAATTTTTCCATTTCATTCCAAGGAACAGTTTTCTGAATTTGCTCAAACAAAAGTTTTATGTCTTTTTCCTTATACTCTAGTATAGTTATTATATTATCGACTGCATTTTTTTTAATCTTTCCAGACCATCCTAATCTCTGTCATCTGAAAGAACACAGATTTTGGAACTCAACAAAACTGTACAACCCCTATGTCTATTAAGTGTGTGTCTTTTAAGCTGAATATCACGAGCATCAATTTCCTCATCTAGAAATGAAACTATCTTTTAGGCATAGTGTAAAAAAGAGACACTGGAGAAAAAAAAAAGATGGCATCAACAGACAGTAGATCTTAAAATGAGGACCTAAGGCAGGTAGGATGAGCATGCACCAAGGAGCCATTCTTGCCCCTTTGAAGTCGAGTGTGTGTGTGTGTGTGTGCTGGGCCCCTGAAGACTGTAGAAGAAGCAGATGGTGCACAAGAGAGCAGGGAGGATGACTGGCTACAAGTCCACTTCCCAAGTGACTAACTCCTCTGGGCAAGGGAAGCGAAGCCTGAAATGTTGGGACTGCAGGGAGGGGAAGTCAGCCCGACAGACTGGGTTGCCTTTCTTGTCCTTGGCATTGTAGCAGCGCACGGTCTTCTGTTGTTCCTGGAACCACTCAAGCATATAATGAATGGAGTACCAGTGATTGGAAACGGTCGGCCCTAGATGATATTTCCGCAAGTTGTTTTCCTTCTACAACTTGGTAATGGATTTTTCTAACTTTAACAGGATGGTTGAAGTGTCTCTTGATTTTATATGCTGTTGCCCCCTCTGGATCCAACTCTGTCCAGTTATCATGTCATTTTTTTCAACACTGAAAATCAACTACTCTCCAGAATCTTAAATGTTTTCCTTGGAGAGTTACACGATCCTAAGCAAACAAATAAACGGAAGAGCCATTCTGGCTTTTCTGAAGAAATTAAGACTGTTTTTTTTTGTTTTTTTTTTTTTTTTCTTTTTGAATGAGTTAAGTTTTGAGATCTGTAGCTTAGGTTCACTGAATTCTGCAGAGGTCAGGGGAGAGTGAGGAATGCCTGACAGTCTTTGGACAGGAGGGAAATGGAGCTGTGAGGCTGATCCTTTCAGGGTAACAACACCTGGGGGCCAAGTAAAGGGTAAGACAGAGGGCCACGTTGTGCATAGGAAGGGACAAATCACTGTGAAGACAGATTAGCCAGAGGAGCGAGCGTGGGTTAAAATCCCGGCTCTGCTAGCTGGAGGCATGAACTTAGACAAAATTGTTAAAATCCATGAGCTTCAGTTTTCACATCCTTTAAGTGTGGTGAGGGTTCAGGTATATTGTGTGCTGCTTGTAGGCTTGGTCCTTCTTCTAAGCACATTACCTGCAAAATTCCATTTAATTTTCACAGCGTTCCTATGAGGTATGAAGCAAATACTATTATTTGGATTATCAAACGATGAGGAAACTAAAAGAAAGGCTACTTTGTCAAAGCTAACAAAGTTAGTCACAAAGTTAGTAATGACAGTTTGAACTTAGGCAGTTTGACTCTAATGTCTGTACTTTTGGCTACCAGGGGTGTCACAAAGTCACTTAACATGTGGCCTGGCATATAATGAACACTTAATAATTAGATATTTTAAGATTTATTCATTTATTATATATATAACTTATATATTTGAATATATATCTCATGAGTTTTTAAGGTTTGTTTCTGGAACTTTGAGCAAGATATAGAAACCTTCATCTGCTAAACAATTAGAGAGTTTTGAGAATTTGTTAGAATTGATAGCTATTCTGATTACTGATTTAGGAGGATCTCTTTCCCTCTACATACTTAGCATAAACAGAGAAAATTGAAGAAATGCTCTGTAATTACTCTATATGAGGTAAGGGTTTTTTCATTTTCCCTTTGTTCCTTGGGATTTGGTTTTCTTTTGTAGAAAAGAGGAAGTAAATAAGGATATTGTTAATTTTCACTATTATTCCCTCACATTTCATATTTCACTTTGCTTATATTGATATGACCTATGCTTCCTTTTTCTCTAAAGTTTTTTTTTTTTTTTTTTTTTTGATACTTTCTTTCAGTCACTCTAAGTGGCTGCGTTTCTGTGCTCAAAACACAGGCAAGGGCTGAGTTCAGACTCAGTGGTCACACACAGTCAGGAGAGTCCCTTCTTCAATTCTCATGGACACAAACCAATGCCAGGTCTTCGTCATGATAGTCGTCCCCTGCTCATCTGTCTTGAATATAAACCCATCAAATTAACCACAGGGCCTTCTTTGTTCCTTCTTTGAGCCTCATACCAATCTTTCATCACCGGAAGCCTATGCAAATTTAGTAATGATAAATCAATGAATTAATTTTAAAACCTCAACACACAAAGTACTGAATTAACTAGCTTTATTGGCATATTTTAAATCAACTTAATACTTTTTTTTTCCCTCTAAGCATCTTACAATGTTCCTTGGTTTTCAACAACATTATCATCTAACTTGATCAACTCTCTCCAGGCCCACTGGTGTCCGTCTTTCCAATTTGCCTTGTTTCCCCTGGCCTTTGTGACTCTCTCTATGTCAATCACACATCTGGGTTCTTGTTATTTTTCCTTCAAATTAACCTTGCCCCAAAATATCTTCTGCTGTAAAACTTTACCTTATGATAATTCTTTGTGTCTTCAGTGTAGAATGATGATTCAGTAAGTGGTAAGTATGAGCAGACAGAGGGCTTGAGAATTTTAGTAAGAATATGAGACCATTAACTGCAAGATGTTTATGTATCCTCAGAGCTTGCCATGTTACTATGTCTAGATTATGCTCTCTTAGATAATTTGAAATGTTGCTTTACAAATATTCTCTGCATATTTAATCTGTGTTTATTTTGTTTTTTATGCTACCTTGTTTTGAGGAAGGAAAATTTATTTTTAAGTTTTTTTTTAAATTCTGACAGCTAATCTCTCAAGTTCCCACTCAAATGCTATCTGACATAATTAAAACATACCAATAATTTTCTATTAATAAGTCACATTTATTTTCCTTCAAAATTGTTTAAGTTAAAAAAAAATCTTCTAATTTATTTTGCTCTCTCTCCTATATTTAAGCCATAATTAACTATGCTGTATATGAGCTATCACTTCTTTAAACAACTGCTTTTTGCTCAGTGTTCAATAAACCAACCAACAAATCAATAAATGAAGATAAATAGATCAACCAACTGCAGAGAGCCTTTGGGTAGGAGAAGCCCAATACTCTTGACATTTTCAAACTCACATGTGAGATCCAGATTCACCCAGTGCATAAACTGAGTTTAGCAACCAAAGCCTGACATGCTGGCAATTTCAGCAGACTAGTAAAAGCTGTTATTTTTGACTGAAAAAATGAAATTTGCATTGATTACCCAAACAGACTGACATTCATTTGCATGAATGTGATAAATCTACAGCGAGAACACTAGCCAAACAGCACGTTCATTGGAAAATAGCTCCAGTGTGAAATTAATAAGCTTTTTTCCTTTTTTCAACATGGGCAATAGGAACTTTTTGGTTTTGCTTAAGTATTATCTATTCCAGCTTATACATTGTTTACTTTTCTTAATATAATAATAACATCATGGCACCAATGCATTCTTTCCATGTGAGATAATTACATAAATCAAGTTAGTCCAATACTTACACCTAGCCTGAGTTCAAAACAGTTTTTTAATGTTTTGATTATAAGAAAGTAAATGAGCATATGTCCAATTACATTTTGGGTGCAATAGCTTTAGCCACCACATTTTGGCATTTTTATTTTATTAGCTAAAAGTTCACATATGGTTTCCATGTCTCCAAGCTGTCTTTAAGGATACAAGAGTTGTATAACCCAACATTGTTTTCTTTCCTTCTCTCTCCCCAGCCCCCTTCCGATGTCTTGCATATGCTCCCTCATAGAGGCACCTCTCTTAAGTTGTAAAGATTATATGTGCAAATATAATATGTGAAAATTTGCTGATGCTTTGAAGAGGCGAGGAAAGACGTGCTTCCCACCTTAAAATGTTTAACTAATCAAAGGTTCTGAAATGAATGCCAAAATGTTTACTATAGAAATAGGGGTATTAACATACAAATCTATAAGGCTGACTGTAATTATTGGGCCATTTTCTTCATTTGGCCCAGTGCCACCTTCATTCAAGTTGCTGTAGTCCCTTCCCTCCTCAGGACCCTCCTCAGCAGCTTTGAGGCGAAGGAAGGGAGATGTTTAGGGAGTATCTCAAAGACTGAAATGTGTAAGACACAGCCGTGCTGGTGAAGGACACAGGATGAGGGAGCACAAAGAACACATTCAGCTCCTTTGGCTTCAACATGCTGCTCTGTGTGTCTGTGTTACTGATATACTTAATGGTTTGGAAAACTGCAAGACTTGCATATTCTGGCCAAGGGTTAAAGACAACCTTTTTGAATAACTGACTAACAACTTGGTTACTATTTAAGGCTGTTGCTCTTGCATTTCAGGAGCCCTGGACTACATCAATTTTTTTTTTCTTTTTCCAGTTGCCTTGTCTATGTATTGCAAATGTTATATCCAACTTTGAAATAAAGTGGAAATTTTGAATATATTGCTGATTTACAAAGATTTCTGAAACTCTGCATATAGACAATATTCAATCGATGAAGGAAACTCTTCAATTTCAACATATGTTTAATTTTAAAAGAAAGCCATAATATTCTGAAATAGTCAACTGTGTTTAATGCTGAGCTGTGTTAAATGTAAACTATTGCATGTTGTAGCAGTAGATCTGACCCCAGGATTTCAAAAATAAAACTTAAAATTATTTCACTGTAGCAGGCAACCGTAAGAATCAGGACATGGAATATTTTACTACTTTCTTTCTGAGGAATAAGTTGGGTGGATTTCTTGCAAAGCTGATATGATGGAAAAATGATTGAGCTTATTAGCTCATCACCCAGTAGCTATTTGTCTAGCTAATTTTCTTGTCTCACATTATATGCACCAAAGCCTTTCTATGGAAGACAAAAAATCTTTGATTCTTTGGGGAAAATAGTACACAAGAGAAAACGTGCTGCTTAATAAATGATTTTAGTATTTTATTTAGAAAAACATTAGCAATCTGAAAGGGCCATTTAGCTTAGCTTTCATTTTTGTTTTTGGTTTTGGTTTTCAGTAGGTCATATGCTGATAATGTCATTTAGAAATACTGTGAATTTTAAAGTATGGACATGTTGCATTATCTTAGGTTTCTGACAGGTTCACTTTTCAAATATGTCTTTTACTTAACTACCACCACTTTGATTCATTCTGACTTTTTGAATAGTCGCTTTTTGCAACAAGTCGCCAATGAAAGTTGGGGGTGATACAAATTTATAGCTGGGTCAGAAATTTCAATTTCCTTTTAATCTGGCAAAAACCTGCTCAAGACTGTTCATTTGTAGTGTCCAAAAGCTACCATTTATAGTATTCAATCTAGGGGATATATCCTTTGACAGTACTGAGCCTGGTGACTCAACTGTTTATATTGCACAATGTGATGCTTATAAAATTGTCATGCTCTCACTCTCTGATTAAGACATACCAGGCTACCATTCTTTACTACAGATCTCCCTGCTACTTACTATTTGGTTGAACTGGCAATCTTTGCACTATTATTCTTTTTAATACTACTTAGAGAGTAAACGGTTTCATGTTCATGTTGTCAGAAACAATAATTATTGTAATTGTAATAGAAATGGTAAATGGATGGCATTGGAGAAAATAATGCTAAGTGTAAAAGTTAGCCAATCCCAAAAAAACAAATGCCAAATGTTTTCTCTGATATAAGGAGGCTGACTCATAGTTGGGTAGGGAGGGGGAGCATGGGAGGAATAGATGAATTCTAGATAGGGCAGAGGGGTGGGAGGGAAAGGAAGGGGGCAGGGAATTAGCCAGGATGGCGGAATGTGATGGGCATCATTATACAAAGTACATGTATGAAGACACAAATTGGTGTCAACATACTTTATATACAACCATAGATATGAAAAATTGTGCTATATACATGTAACAAGAATTGTAATGCATTATAATTCTGCTGTCATTTATTTTTTTAAAAAAATTAATTAAAAATTCTAAAAAAAACAGAAATGGTACAGCCCCACTTATGAAACAACTACTCTGTGCCTGGTACCATGTTAAATGCACTGCACTTGTTCATCTAGGTTAATGCCATATCAATAATCTTTCCCCCCATGTTTCATATGAAAAAAACTGATATTTAAAGAAATTAGATGTAATTTGCCTTAGTCCATACAACCCATAATTAACAAAACTGAAGTTTTGACCCAAAATTCATGAAAGAAAGTTAATATGTTTCTATACAGGACAAATTGTATGTATGGTAAGAAAATATCTCCTTAATATTAGAGCACTTGATTAAGAAATTATGTGCATTAGAACGTTTAAAGAAATTTCCTTGAAAAAGTATTTTAAAAGGAAGTACAATTTTTATTAAAATATTTTGGGGACAAGTAATGTATGTATAAAATTCAAAGGTAGTACAGTAAAAAATACCTTTTTACTATCAAAACTCTTGATTTTCCTTGGAGGAGAAAACCAAGAACATCAGTTTCGCACTCCTTACAGATACCCTTTTCACATATAAGAACATACTCAAAAGACACATACATCTATATTTCCTTTCTCCCCAGCAACCACCAGATCCACATCATGGAAGTCCATTCTATTCAGGGTAAAAATGCACCCCAGCTAAAATAGAAGGTAAGGTACCTTGCCATTTGGGTGGTTGTTCAACACAGTTCTGGTCAATGGGAAGAAAACAGAAATTGGTTGTTGGGGCTTTCAAGAATGTTTTATGAAAGGGTACAGAATGTACAGTTCCACTTTTCTTCACCTGAAATGTCAATAAGATGTTGGAAATGGAGCAGGCATCTTGCAATAAGTAAGTGGCAAACCACATGGTAAGAATTAATGAAAGAAAGACAGAAGAACCTGGTTCCTTGCTAGTATAATGGTATCACAAGGGTAGCACAAGACTGCTTTTATGTTAGAAAATAAAATTCCTAACTTTTCCAGCATCCTCTTAACTGTAATGTAATATTCTATTTTATGGGGATGATATATTTATTTCTAGACTCTCATTAAAGTCCAGTTGGGTGTTTTAATGTTCCCATTAAAAACAACTCTGCAAAAAAAAAAAAAATACCCAGATACATATTATTCTATGCATGAGCAAGCATATTTGCAAGACAAAATCCTAGAAGTGGAACTTCTTGGTCAAAGAGTACACACACTTTAAAAGTTTAGGTGCTCCAAAAATGCTTGTTGTAGAAAGTTCCAGTTTATTGACATCAATTCATGAAAAGCTGGTAAGGAGATACGTTTATTAATATAATATGCCAAACTCCTACATTTTCTTTTCTAAACTGAAAGCTAAAAATTTACATCTATATATATATATATATATATATATATATATATATATATATATATTTAATTTTTTATTCTAATTTGTCATATATGACAGCAAAATGCAATATGTTAAGGCATAAAATTTCTTTCATTTTAAATGTGGTTAAAATATTTTCCTTTGTTTTAAATCCATTTATGTCACCTTTTATATGATTTTGGCATTTCTATTTCAGTGGATTAAATTTTACCTAATTACTCAAAGGCAATATTAAAATACCAAGAAAATGATCCCTTTATTTTTATACCATTTATGGATTTACTAACTTGTCTTTTACGTCTTTTAGGTGTTTCTTAATCCATGCAGAATTCTTCAACATTTATGCAATTGAGTTTCTTTCATTTAAAGTGGCTTCTAAATTCACAACTGACTCACAAAGGACTCCCACAATTGAATCACAAAAACATTTTCCTGTGGATTTAAATAAGAACATATCCCTATGGATTTACACATCTGATCCATTTTGAGATTCATTCTATAGCATGTGAGTTAGGGATTTAACTTCATTTTCTAACAGATGTTTACACAGTTGTTCCAACATATTTATTAAATAAATCCTTTCCTTTTATTTGTAAGGCCACCTTACCATATGCTAAATGACTCTGTGTGTGTGTGTGTGTGTGTGTGTATCTAGGTGTCTATTTATAGCCTTTTTGGTCTATTAATCAGCCTTTCTAGTCATATGCTGACACCACACTGTTTTAATTACTATAGCATTATAGTGTGGTTTAACATTGGACTTCCTCCATCATTAATACTTTCATTTTTCAGAAGTGCTCTTGCTTACTTGTTTATTTTTCCACATAAGTTTTAGAAACAGCATTCTGCTTCCTAAAAAAATTATTTTCTAAAAATTTAATATTAAATAGATTAATTAAGGAAAAACTCTGGTTTTGTATCTTCCTGTTAAAAACATTATGTGCACTTATTTAAATCTTATTTTGTTTCTTTAGAAGGATTTTATAATTTTCTTTTCATATATCTATGCATTTATTTTAAATTTATTCTTCCATATTTCAACTTCAATTGCTCTTATAAAAAGTGGTATCCATTTTGCCTCTTAGCATTTTTAAAAAGTATATGATGATAGGGGATTTTATCATATTAACATTTCCCCCACAAATTTACTAAATGTGTTTATATTTATGATATCTTTAATTCATTTTCTTGAGCTTTCTAGATAAATATACATATTTATCTTTATATGTATGTGTGTTTATATATATCCTACTTTTAGTGACTCATTATAACTATAAATAATTGTGGTATTTGTTGTTACATACTTCTACATGCACACCATAGAACAATATAATTATTAACAAATAACAGTAATTTTCTTTCTCCCCAATTTTTAAGCTATCTATCATTTTCTTTTGTCTAATTGTAATGGGAAGAACCAGTAGTTAAATTCATAATAGAGCTCCAGTTTAACTACACAGATTAATCTGCTCTCCCAACTTTGCTCCCTATCCCCCTTCTAATACTATTAAACTTACATTAGCTACTACAGCCTTCTCTCTCTCTCTCTCTCTCTCTCTCTCTCTCTCTCTCTCTCTCTCTCCCAGGGATTGAACCCAGGGACCCTTTACTACTGAGCTACAACCCAGCCCTTTTGATTTTTATTTTGAGACAAGGTCTTGCTAAGTTCTTAGGGCCTCCCTAAGTTGCTAAGGCTGGCCTTGAACTTATAATCCTTCTGCCTTAGCCTCTGGAATCTCTGGGATCATAGGCACACACCACCACACCTGGCTTAGTACAGCCTTCCCTTGGAAAATCTTAATCCGTAGAATGTGTATGGTGACTATTTTTTGGTGAAAAACAAAAGTGGTAAAGAAAGACAAAAATAGTGATAAATATATAAACTATACCTAAAGCCAAGGAATTTTCTAAATAATGAAAATATATGCAAATTTAAATAACAATTCCACCTAAGTAGTAATTCTGATAACAAAATTCAATACAAATAATAACATTTCCCTGGAGTTTAATGTTAAAAAATGATCAGGCAACCTGCTCATTTAATGAAAATAGATGTTCCCACTGAAGACAGTGTTTTATAATTATGTTCAGTTCATTTTTAGTGGAATCAAATTTCAATTATTTAGTATAGAACATTTTACATCTCAGAAACTGGAAACTTTAAAATGACTAGATATCTTTCAAAATGAGTGAACCCTGAATAGAATTGTCACATGCTGGAGCACTTTGTGTTATTTCTTATATATCAGGTTTGATTTTTCAAGAGGAGCAGACAAACAAATGGATGAAAGGAACCATCATATAAGGAAAATGGAACATATGAAATAATGAAGAAAATGAGATCAAAGATGATAAAGTTGGTTGACTGTGATGAATAGTTTACCTTTTTCACATGTTGATCTCAAAACCAATTTCCCAGGAAATTCTTTTCTTTAAAAAAAAAAAAAAGAAAAGAAAAGGAACATGTCATGGCCAATAACTCCTGAAAAACTGGAGACTGGCACTTCCAAATGCTTGGCAGATTATTAAGCCAATTTTTATTGAGTCCACTCTAGCTGTTGGAGGGTCTGTGATTCCCAACTGTTTCACATCAGAGAATGAAAACAAGGAGGGCCCAGCCAAGACCACATTGGTGACTGCCAGCCCCTTTATATGCCAAACATGAAAGCAACAAGTCCAGATGCTTTGATCGTTGCATTTTTGGACTCGGCCCAATGTTACAGAAAAAAAAAAAAAAAAAGCACAATTCATGTTAGGACAACATACATTATAACTAGAAATCAATCAATAGCACTGTGACCTTCAAACTCAGTAAATGTTTGGAGTTAGTTTCAGAGCATGTAATCTAAATTGGGGATTGGAAGTTGGAACTGATCCTAAGCTAACAGAAAAAAGAAAGTATATTTTTAAAAATATAGAGATTAAAGGAAGCAACAGATGAAGTTTTAATTTATATGCATATGTGTGTGCATGTATATATGCATATATGTTCACAAAGAATGTATTCTCATTTAAAAGACTAAGTGGTAAGGAAAAGAAACTCACCAACACTATGGAAACCTCTTTTCCTGCCTATAATTAAAAAGGAAAGTGGATTGTGGCAAAAAAAGTATATTGGAAGGAAATCATGAGCTTTCTCCCAATTTAGGGTAAGAGAATAATGAGATAATTGAAGAGCTGAGTCACTTGGTTGCTAGGACATTGTCCTGACTTGCAGCAGCACTCCAGGCCTGCCAGCTTAGCCCTGGCCTTGGCAAGGCTCTGGGTCTGCATTCCCCAACACAGGTATACCAAAGAACTGGCAAAGGCCAGGCTGAGCTGAGAACTGATGGCCAAGCAGAATTTGGGCACAAGTAAAATTGCAGCCCCAACTCTCATATTTTAAATCAGTGCCTGTGGCCAGGGGATTTACTGGTCAAGGTACAGGCAGCGGAAGACTTCTGAAACAGAAAAAAAATAAAAAAATCAGTTTAAGAAAAAACAGCCTAGGGTGCAAAATCTGGCACCAAGAAGTAATTAAAAGTAATTTTGCATCATTTATTTTATTTTGTTTTTAAATTTCACAGTAATGATGTGACTGTATTGTCACACAATTCTGTCTAGACTGTATTGTGTTAAAATCTCACCTTTTTGTATTGTAAGGCTTTTGGATTGTTCCTGGCACCAAACAGGCTGTTCTAGCACAAAAGCTAATTTATAGTAATGCTGATTAACATTCAAGAACCTATCATTAAGATTTCCCTCTTTTTTTTTAAAAAAAAGTACACTTTTCTCAGAAAGGCAAATTAATGGTGAATGATAATACTTCATAATCTCTACTGACATGTCAGAAAGGCAATGTACAGATAGTCTAACATTTTCAAAAGCTTCCAGGACATTCGAGAAGCCAATTACTATGAAATCTGGTACCAGCCTGAAAAAAAATATATATATATATATCCTGCAATATGAACTGTCTCAAAATGTCTCACAGTGTCTCCAAGAGAGCAGGGTCAGAGAAGATGATCATGCAATCAGTTTGACTGTTATCCCTATGTGTTTTGGACATCTACAAGGGTGCCCACACAGAAACAGAACCTAATAGTGAATCCAAGATGAGATTAAGGCACGAGATCAGAAGTTAGACTGTATTTAAGTAATTCACTCAAGTGCTGAGAACAGCTTGATTTAGAACTTAGAAAAATTGACATCAAACCAGAATCCATAGCCTGTCTCGAAACTTTTAATCATTACTAGTTATTTCTTATATTGATTAATGCCCATGTCCTTCCATATATATTCTATACTCATAGAGGAATTCTTTTACTCTGAAGAAAATCTTAACCAGGTCTATTTCTGAATAAATATTTAAATGAGGAAAGGAAAAAGGCATTTATCTATTTGATCATTTTGTTTGTTGAGTCTTTTAAGACTTGTGAAAGATTTTGCTAAAGGCCAAAGGGGAATTGAAAAAGTAGAAAATAGCATGCTATAGTAGAAGAGTCAGAGCCCTCGGAGGAAGAAGATTTGGTTCGATCCTTCCTTCTTCACAAGTAAGAACATGACCTTGAGCAAGTCACTTATTCTCCCTACATTTTAGGCTCATCATCTCTGTTGTTGTTGTTGTTGCTTATTTGTTCACTTGTTTTGCTGTGCTGGGGATCAAACCCAGGGCCATATTCATGTTGGGCAAGTGCTCTATCACTGAGCTACCTCACCAGCCCTCTTCATTTTTAAAATTGGAGTAAGAACACTATCCTGCCTTAGTCTGATCTTCAAGAATTAAAGGAGACAATACAAAACAGGTAACAATTTTTTGTTAACTATAAACATGGGGCCAACATAGGTATCATAAGGACAGGAATTTTTTCCTTAAAAAAGGAAGGTCCCATCCAACCATTTCTGGAGGCAAAGTATCTTTATATCATGTGTTATAGTGTTAGTTAAATGAAGTTATCAACTGTTCCCAGTAAGTGGTTAAAAAAATAACTATTTTAGTAATTAGTTTACAAATGGTATCAAACAAGCCAATAGTGAGCAGAGGCTTCAAGATTTGAAAGGACCCTATAGGATAAGTATAATTGCCTAGGTCTAGAAAAAGAGAAAACACACACACAGAGTGCTGAACGACAATATGAAAGGAGAAATACAAAACAAATATTGATTCAGGTAGTTATTTATCCACACAAAAACATTTGGTTCTGGGAGACAACAGTCTGGCTTAAACATTTAGAGAAGATTGGAGACAAAATGTAGACTGTTCATTGCTTTCTAATATGCACTGAGTCATTGTAAAAGTTGAGGCCTCTCTGTCCTATTAGAGATGGTATAAGTAAAAGATATGTACATCTGAAAGAAAGGAGAGAATATGAGCGATGTGAACAGGAAATCTCTGTTCCAACTTTTCTAACCCTAGGTTGCCAAGTAGGGAAATGACACCCAACACAAAATTACAGTGATGTGTTTTTGAAACAACTCCTGGCCTCAGCCTGGGTTTGGAATAACCCAGAGAGGCATTTTGGAAGGTGTATCTGGTCTACTTTGGTTGGCACCAATGATGGTGTTCTGAAGCTAGGTGAGACACTCTGTCTTGTCAGATTGAGGCAAATCTGGATGTCAGGCAGATGGCCAAGGACTCCAACAAAGGCCTAAAAGAGGGTTAGGAGTGGGAAAGGAAAAATGGGGAAAGATCAGTCTCAGCCCCAGCTGGCATGCATACAAGCAGTGGAGGCAGTGGATGTCTTAGGTGTGCGGACCAAGAAAGAGTCTGAGGAAAGGGTAGTGGGATGCATCCAGGACAGAGTGCACCATGAACTTGTCAGACAGGTTGATTGAAGCAACAAGAAATGACAGGCACAAGAAAGACACAGGATGTAAAAAACCCAAACCCCAGAAACAGAGAGAGGTAGCCTCAGGATGAAACACATCTGGAGATCATATAATGGTGTCTCAGCTCTGCCTTGGTGGTGGTGTTTTTTCTCCTCCTCCTCTTCCTCCTCCTGGTCCTCTTCCTCCTCCTCCTCCTCCTCCTGGTCCTCCTCCTCCTACTCCTCCTCTTCCTCCTCCTCTTCCTCCTCCTTCTCCTCTTCCTCCTCTTCCTCCTTTCTGTTCCTCTTCCTTTTCAACTTCCTCCTCCAATCCCTCTGAAAACCTGTCTTATTTTCCTTGTTTCCTTCACTTTCTTTCCTGATTTTTGTTTCAGCAATAAATTCTCTGAACATAATTTCAAGTTCATATATAAAACATCACATTCAGCACCTGAAGAATTTATATCCTTTACAAGTACCCTTGAAACATTCATCAAAATTGAGCAAATATTGAGCCACAAAGTGCATCTTTATCCTTAAAAGGCTGAAATCATTCAAAATATTTTACCCTGACATAGGAGCATGAAGTGACAAAACAATAATTTAAAAATATCTGTAAGTTTACATATATTTGGAAACTTGTGACAATTCTACACAACCTGTGGGTCAAGGAAGAAATCACAAGGCAAATTAGAAAAAAAGGTTAATGGTTATAAAAATATAGCAATCAAAATTTGTGAGATGTTGCAGCTAAAGTCTTTCTTGGGGAATACACATATTTATTTATAAAGAAGAAAATATGAAAAATCAAATACCAATCAAAAGCTAATAAAAAGAAACAAGAAATAAAAAACAACAAAATCTAAAAATATCATAATATAATACGATAGTAGGAATTAATGAAATAAAAAATATAAGAGAGAAATTTAACAAAAGCAAAAATAATTATTTTTAAAAAGACTATAGGATTAATAATAAGCAACACTGATCAATGCAGAGGGAGTAAAAGAGAGAGAGGGCATTAATTACCAATGGCAGGAATGAAAGTGGTATTATGGCTACAATCCTACAGTGATGCCAAAGAAAATAAAATAGTGGTGCAAACTACTTTATGTCAATAAATGGACCAATACTTAGAAGAAAAACTTTACCTAATGGTGTCTGTTATGGTTTGAATAAATTCCACGCCACAGCTCATGTGTTAAAGGCTTAGCCCCTGCCTGTGGCACCATTGGAAAGTGATGGAACCTTAAAGAGCTGGAGCCTAGCTTGCAGGCTTTCTGCAATATGGGAATATGACCTCCAAAGGGATATTGGGGCCACCCTGACCCTACTCTTCCACTCCCAGTCATGAGGTGAATGAACCTCCTCCAGCACATTTTCCTTCCATGATGTGCTGACTCACCACAGGTCCAAAAGGAAGGGAGTCCATAAACATGGATCAAAAATTCCAAAACTGTGAGCCAAAATCATTTCAAATCTTTTAAATTTGATTATCTCAGGTATTTTGTAACCATAGTGAAGAGTAGACTAATGCAATGTCCTAAATCAATTATTAGTTTAATACTAAAGTACCCTAAGGAATAGATTTGGGGTTAATATTTTGTGTGGGTCTATAAAAGTCTTTTAGGACTATTCAGAATATCATTCTAGTCATTTCTTACCCCTCGTATAACAAGCAAACGACAATAGGAAAACCTTTCATGATTATAGTTCAAAATTATCCCTGTGGTTTTAGTCCCAAAATTATATATATAGGGATTTTTTTAGAGGGTGATTCATAGAATAAGTGAATATGGATTGGATTACATGATGGAGGACAGAATAAAAAAGAGTGGAGTTGAGGGTTTTACATACTGTAGGATTTGTCCTCTATCATCTCAATACTTTAAAGGTTTGCTGAGTATATAAGCCAGGTATTTGATGAAGTCCAACAGAGTAAAATCCCACAAGCTCTGTGGGGATGTGTCTGAGTGTGTTCTCAAAGAAAAAGAAAAAATGGAAGATTTTGTGCACCAGAATATTCTTCCCTGTCTCCCTGTAGTCTCTTTCTTAATCTTTTCCTGGTTTTTCTATTTCCTTCCTCTATTGATATGAAAGATTTTCACAAATTCCATCTTCATCCATGTGTGCTCATAAAAACACTGTTATGTTTAGAAGATAAGATGTCCCCCCCCCAAATTCCCTATGTTAACACAGGAGGTGAAATGATTAGATTTTGAGTTCTGTAACTTAATCAGAGTACTAATTCATTTGATAGCTTGATGGCTTAATTTGAATGGAACTGGGTGGTGATTACAGGCAAGTGGGGCATGACTGGAGGAGATGGATGGTCACTTGAGGATTCTATATTCTGTCCTCGACTCCTCCTGCTCTCTCTCTCTGCTTTCTGCCTCCTCCACCACACCCTCTTGCCAGGATGCTCCACCTCATCTCTGTCCCAGAGCCATGGAGTCTACCAACCAAGGGCTGAACCTCTGAAACTATCAGCTAAAAACAAACTTTTCCTCCTCTGTATTGTTCTTATTTGATATTTTGGTCATAGTGAAGAAACCCCGACTGACATAACCGCAATATTTCACCATGTCCTTCCTACAGTGACAATTGGCCATTCTTTAGGGACAATGCCTGAAATCTCTAAACTTAGCTTCTCTACTGAACTCAAGACAGAAATCAAATCATGACACTTTCACCTCATTCTGCTGTCCAAGTTCCTCCACTTATGAATCACAGAATTCTGCCAATCAACTATAAATGATTATTTCAGCATTCACTCTCACTAACCTGTGTTTCCCACCTTGCAACCTAAGAGTCTCACTTTCCTGTCCAAATGGCATGTTACAGTCTATGAGCATCCTATGCATGCTTCAATTCACACTCACACTTTCTTCCCCAGTAAGGCCCTTTCTTCTGAATCTGTCTTTCATGTTCCTGCTCATCTTTCAAGATCTACCTCAAATGCCATTTTATCTGAAAAAAAATTATTCCCACTGTCATTTTCTTTCACTTTTCTATAGTCCACAATAATGTTCTCCTTTATTATATGATTATCCACTTGTTCCATTTACCTTTTTTCAAAATAAAGTTATTTAAACTGGGTTTTCTCTAAATTATGATGGTAGATACCATCTTTTATTCATCATTGTTTTCCCACAACTCTTAGTCCACATCATATATAATACAATGGATTGAATCCTTTTGACTTTGACTGTGAGCTCCACACATTTTGTTCATGCTTATCTTTATGCCCAAATTGCCCCTCTCCCAGTGGGAAAATCAGGCTTATTCTCATATCTAATCCTTGGATCATTTACTCAATGAATCCTCCCTTCATGGCACTGAGCTATGTTTCTGATTCCACATGCAAAGTATACTATCTCCCTAGCACATCTTCACAGGGTTTTCCACAAAGACATGGTATTTTTTTTTTTTGGCCCTAAGTTTGTGATTTGAAAGTTGAACCATATTTAAATATGTTTGGTATCGTTATGAAGCATATTTTAAAACATCTTTGAGTGCAACCCTGTGTTTATTTAATTAGTTTTGACTAAATGTGGTAACCAAAATGTGTGAGAAAAGATGCATTCACACTAATATATGTATTTTAGAAGAAAGGGTTTGAGGGCAAAGATTGTCACAAAATTACAAAGTCAAAAGGGAAAATATAGAAGGACAGTGCCAAGAAGCCCCAATCAACAGTTTTGCAAAATTGCTTTGGCTCAAGGTTAACAGTGTGTTTGGGAAAACAATAAGTGACTTGCACACTTCAAATCTGATCCATGTGGTTATGCCATGGGAACAGCAGTCAACTAAAAACTTTAAAGCAGATATGTAGAGTGCTCAGAAAACCTGACTTACCCGACCAAAGGAAATACTCTGCAACAAAAATATCCAAACTCACTGAGCATTTTTGATCCAGGCATATGCCCAATAGTTGTATATATATGTTCAACAACTGAGCAGTAAACACTCTAGTATGATCCAGAATTTGTGTCATTTAATATAGATTTATCTTGTCCTGGCCACATTTCTAAATGGCCAATGGTTTGACTAAGTTATTAGATAGACAACCAACAATGTTGCTTTTATTTAAAATATATATTATTTATTTAATTTATTACCTTATTTAGTTACTTATTTTGAGTGCTGGGTATCAAACCCAAGGCCTTATACAAGCTCATCATGTGCTCTTACCAGTGAGCTAACCCCCAGACTCTAGCAATAAATTGTAAAAGATGGGTTGAGTTTCTATATCTCATTCTGTACTCTCTTCTACAAAAGCAATATACCTTGTAATAGAATGAAAATACAAGGAAAAATGCCATCTTTTGCTATAGGAGAAGTCATAGCTGAATTGAAAAAACAAGATAGACATGAAACTGTAATTACAGGAAAAGCTGAAAACTAAATGTGTTGTTTGTAAGACTTTTCTCTCACATGAGAAAAGATTTAGAAAATGGCTAGAATGGGAAGCAAGAGGTAATCATTCTCTGAAGGAACTGTATACACTTAGGAGGTGGTAGCAATCTCAGGCCAAGTTGAAGCCAAAGAAAATAATATAAGTTTTTCCTTTAAATTTCTTATATGGTAGGACTTGTGAAACTTACCAGCTGCAATGTCAACTAAGAAAGTGAATGTTCATGGTACATGTATATAATTGGGGTTCTCAAATTTTTGACAGTTTTTTTAAGTGATTTTTTTAACAAGTGGGGTTTAATTATGCCATGGCAACCCCATAGGCAGATTTCAATAATAGAATTTTGTTTAAATTATCCGTCAGTTTTAGACTCTGCATTTTAACCTGGTGATAACTCTGCATTAATAAGTAAAGTCAAATTTCTATGGGGAAAAAAGAAAGAAACATTATACTTGAGAAAATAGTTCTGGTTGAAAAGCACATATCTCAATCTAAGTAGTTAATAAATATGAATCATTTCAGCATACACTTGAGAATGTTGTTTTAAAACTGAAGCAAGTAAGGTTTTTTTTTTCTTTCCTAAGATTGCCCAAAAATAGATCTTCAAAGCCAGATACATACCACAATACTCATCCAACTTGAGTGTTTTTGATTGAACAAATACCTTTAACAGAAGCAATGTGGCAAGAATCATCTGGTGGTACCCTTTCTTAAATTGATGTATACTTTTTTCCATAGCTGACAATTTGAGATTAATCTGAAGTAGTCATTTGACATTTTCAACTACATTTTCTGTGGATAGTTTCATTCACTCATAACTAAGGACCTAATAAAGCATCCAGTGTTTATTGAGAGTGTGCTGTGTGCTCTGTTTTATGTGAGCATAGAAAGAATGCATCGCTGGCCTTGGAGAGACTGTAATCTGGTTGGGACACCATTGGCATACAGACACAGAGGCATCTTTGACTAGACCAGAGAGAATCAAACTGTTTAAAACATAAAAAAGGCCTGGGGTGTGGCAAAAAGTGAGGGGGGAAATTCATTTTTAGGAAACTCTAGAAACTGAACAAGCACGGTTCAGTAGGTGAACGGTGTTATAAAGCCAAAAGAAGTACTAACCTACCTGAGAGTGTCCCAGAGCAGAAGCCCAAAGCTAAGAGAGCAGAATTTGCATTTCCTCGCACCCCATACAGTTCCACTGGCCATGTCTTTACAATGAGTTCTTCTCTTCTTTCCACGTCTATGAGCCTGAAATGTATTCCCTCCAGGTCTACCCCAAATGCTGTCCCTTGATGATTTCTGCTCTATCCAGCTATTTTCTTTCATGAACTCTCAGACAGCACCTCTCTTTCTGTAGGACATTTTTTCCCCACTTTGCATCATAGCTCTGGTGTGTAAGCCTTGGGTTCTCACTTTTCCCTAAGAGCATTTTGGCCAAAAGGACCAAGTCTGATTCTTCTGCCTCTGACAGAGCCTAATAACAAACAGCCACACATTCAAGGACTACTCGTTGAATAAATGGGTATGTTACAGACTCATAAATGATATAGAGGATATACTATAAATGATATAGTTGCTTTTGTACCCACTCATGTGATTCTCTATAAATTAGTTAAGATAGCACTCCAAGTCCTTAAGCAGAAATAACAATCTGCATGAAGATCACATATAAGAAAGTACCACAGAGTCTAAAAATGTTAAGAAAGAAGGTTTTAGTCCTGAGCATGATATGATAAGGACAGGATCAATATTAGCAATAGCAATGGGGGACAGGACAGAGCCATCAGGTTGAGGAGAAGTAGACCTGAAAAAGGTAGGCAGTTAATTTGGTATATTTCTACTTTGCAAGTTCCATAAAAGTTTACATAATGTTTTGCCATTATGGATGCCACATATGAAATAGTGATTTGCAAGTAAAAGATAAACACTGGAAAGAGAATTGCTAGGTGTTCTCTAACTCTGGTATGTTAAATAAATTACTTGACATCTCTGAACCTCAACTTGTCCAAGCACAAAATGGGTACAGCAATGTTGAACTCTTTTGAATACTGTGAAGAATTAAGAGAAAATAGGAAAGTACCCACTGCAGTGTCTCACACACATTTGTTAACTGGTTCGAGGTAATTATCAATGGATATTTGCTGAATTTATGAATGGATGCCTCAGAGTAGAGGTGGAAGGTAAAGAGCGGAGAAAGGACACACGGAAGGAGAGAATAGGCGGTTGGGAGAGAATGAAAATAGTTCAGGGTAGAGGGAATCAATGGAGGATGTCAACACCCTTTGATTGTTTTGAATTGTGGCAGGAGACTATGCCAAAGAGGTGAGCCCTCATGAAAAATGAGCTGGAATTAACAGGGTTCATTCCTGTGCTAACTGAAGGCATACCACAAAGTGAATTTGACACATCTTTAATGTGAGTAATTCTTATGCTGCATGGCTATTAGATATAAATAGTTTGCAGTTAGGATAAATGTCTGCAATTACCATCACAGTTACATGGATCAACAAGCATTTGGTAGAGTTACTTATGGAAAAAATGATGAACTAGGCAGAGACCTAGGCTGTCATAGCCATCTGAACGACAAAAGCATGAGGAAAAGAATAGTCATTGACAGTACATGCCAATCACTTAATGCTCTTGACTCTTACTTTCTGTCCCTTTTGCCCTTCCTCTTTTATTTTAGACCTAATGGAGAGCAAGGAACTTGTAGCATGATTTTCAGATTCTTCAAGATATCCTAAACAATTAAAAAAAAATCTCCTAATATGTCAAAGACAATTTGGTGGGGAAAAGTAATCCAGGCTAAGTAGTAATTATCCCATCAAGTACCCCTTTGATTGGGTGTTCTTGAACCTAAATAGCTTTGACTAATAAGGACAAGTGCTTTACACTCAAGCCACCTCCACCCCAGTATGTGTCTGGGATCTCGCTCCTGAGCAGTGGAAAAGCTTCTTGCATGGTCATGGGAGACATTAACAAGCAGACAAGGCCCTTCTTCCTCATAATTCCCCTCAACACGTTGCTCTAGACACTCAACTACAAATGGATTGGAATTGGCCAATCCATTAATACCTGTTTGTCATCCTTAGTTCACGTATTTAACAGCCTTCAGGGAGGCACCTGGAACAGATGATCTCTAAAAATTCACAGCCAGTTCCATGAGGCTACATACCTCTCAGTTCCAATAATCTAATTAGCAGAACAAGGCCATGATTATATAAGAGAGAGATTCAAGTATTAAAGCCTTGAGGTAAATGCAGATCGAGATGATTTATGTCTAGGGTTGCATGGATAAGTCTATCTTTATTTTGGCATGCTTTAGATCCTTCTAGTTGTGCATACATGTGTGGGCTTATAGGATTTTTACATATTTAATTTTACCTAAGTTTATAATTGTATCCCATATCTGCCTAAGTTCATAATTACTTTTTTCATAGATTTTGTTTTAATTGTTGAGTGTTTCTGAACTGACTCATAACTCAGTCTGAAGTCTTCCAATCATTGCTCTTGGCATTACCAATCAGTCTGAAATATGATGATACTAAAACACTTTTTAAAGCCCTGGCACTTTGAATGATGATGCTTTGATTGAACATACCTGGCAGTTTTCTTTTCAGCACACTGCCTTATTTCCAACAATTTGAGAAGAATAAATGTTTAAACATCAAGTATTCCAGATTTGAAATGAGTTTATGATCTTTCTACACCTTAATCTATTTGGAAAAAAATAGTTTTTTCTTCCTTTTTTTCTTATTTCCTCTCTTTCCTCCAATGTCATCCTTTAAAGACGTCTGGACCTGATTTCACACAGAAGGCCTCAAAGTTGTACCTGTGACTGTACATTACCATTTTTTCCCCTATTTTACTTTCTTTTTTCCTTTAAAAAAATATGAATTAGTTTCTTTGTGGTTTTTTTTCTCCCTCTTCATATTGTCTCCAAAATAAAGTTTGCAAAAAGAAATTATGCCATGTGGCTATTTCCCATTTCCTCCCAGGACACCAAAGTAAACAGAGAGGGCTTAACACTGGTGATTGTTTGATTCTGTAAAGTACATATGCATGCCTCCAAGATTTTCTCAATACTTATAATATTAAAGCGATTTTAGTTGACTTCACCAAAATCACAGTATAAATTAAAGTTCATTTGAAATCATTCTATTTGTCATTTTTCATGACCTATATTTATCAATGTATGTAAAGAACAGTGTAAACAAGTACTCTGGGGGGTGAGAATAAGCACATAACATTTTGGGGAAGGGGTGCTTAATGAGAAGGTTAAAGTAGCCAGAACAGAACCTTTAAAAACACACTAAAGGAGAGGTAGAGATAGGAACAAAGTCTAAAATCACCCACTCACCCAAAAGATAGAACAACTTCAAAAAAAAAAAAAAAGGTGGCACCCTTAACTGTTACCTGGGTATCTTTACAGCATTTTAATTTGCATTGGGGAGGGGAGTTCTTGCAAAGGTTTCTCTTAAAATTAAACACTCCAGAGACCATTCTTTAACAACTCTTTTGGGTTATTCCAAAACACCTCTGTTATGGAGATTAATGCTCTTTGATTCTGAGCCAAAAGCATGGTTTTCAGATGTTACAATTACCTGTTCAGCTTCTCAGGGGCAATTATTTGAAAGGAGTAAATGCTCTAGCTACAATTGCCTCTGTGGGAGCCACAGTAATTGCCATTCATCAGGGCAGCAACCTGCTGAGGGCATCAATTCATAAACTCTGAGCCATCAATAAACTGGAACCTGGGCCCCTGGTGCCAACATTCTTTACACAATGAAATATTATTACTGGCAATTAGGTAAACAATGAGCCAACCAGGAAATGGAAGAGAGGTTGCCAATGACTACATTAGCGCTTCAGCCATTGATGTCTTGATTCTTTTCCTGTAAAAGAAACACCTTTGAGATAACTCTTTGTACACCACCAGGAATAAACTATCACAAAGTGCTCCACAGACAGGAGAGTGAAGGAATTAGGGAATGTTAACAAATGAGTTTGGTTTCGATCAGGAAATGCGGTGTGGGGCACTAGACAGAAACCTGCTTCTCTCAGATATCCATAGTCATCCCGTGCTACCTCTCGAGATAGCTAGCACAGAGTTCAGTGGATGGAGAAAGAGGGCCATGTAATTGACACAATGAAGCTACCTCCACAGTCACACACCTGGGATGAAACATGTAACAAAGTTCAAGGAATTTGTGTTAACAAATTCCAATAATTTGGGACATGCTAAGAGTTTAAAAGGATTCTGCAATCCATCATGAAATCTGATCACTAGAATGTGAGGTAAAGAAGGTGGACATTATTGTTTCTGTGCTATTGCTTTTAGTGGGGGGAAAGGATTGGGTGTCAAAGATGATAGGCAATTAGCTCAGGTCACATAAATCAGTCCCAGACTGGGTCTGTCCCCCTGTTGCCTTGTGTCTTCTTCGTCTCCCCTTCACTTGGAGTCACACACATCAATCTTGAAGTACATTTTCAGTTTACCCAAAGCCTAGCACTGAGGGTTTGGGGCCCAAACCCTTATCTCCCAGAGTTTCTCATAGGTTTCTGACTTGAGGGAAAAAGAGGTGCAGGAACTTGAAGTAAGTCTCAGCTTCTGATACTACAGCTAGAAGACCAAGGAGAAAGACCCATGGCACCACAGCAACTCCAGACAAACACTGAGACAGGGCTGTGAAAATTATTTGAACCTACAAACAGAATGGTCAGGTTGAAATGTAATCAGAAAGTGGATGCCTGATGAATGTGTGGGATGTTTTATGAGGTGAAAAAGAAAGTAACTCCAAACCAGATAATTTTAGTCATTTTTCTGTCTACCTTGGAATTGATGAGTCCCTCATCTCCACTCCTGTTGTTTTTATCTGAATAAATAATGCCGCTGAAAGCTGCCTGATGGCATAAGAGTGCACTGCTAAAACAGGAAAAATCTGTCAGGGCAGAAGTGGTGGGAGGTCAGGAATTTTTAAAAGACACCATTAGAGAAATGCTGTGGTTTGGGGTATGTTCCTAAGCGCACCCTTGGTCAGGAAATTCTTTTGACTGATAAATCATATTTTATTTTTATATGACCCTTAAGTTTATTAAGTTCACTTTATATATATCAATCAAGTTCAGGATCAATAAGATGTATTTCAGAAAACTAAGCAGGAAATGGCAGTCTAGTGGTTAGAGCACAGACGGAGAATCAGAAGTTTGTCTTATGTTTACCACCACCACAAGCTTTCGGCTTCATGCGATTTGGGCAGAAGAGCTAATAATTTTTCTTCTCTTTTTGTTATTTGAAAACAAAGCCAAAACATAAGCACAAACTTTTCTCTGTCCAAAGCACTTACCTGGTGGCTCACTTTGCTTATTATTTATCCTTTCTACTTTCCTTTAAATGACAACTAAAAATTGGGGGGAGATTAAAGTGTAAGAGATATATATTCTTTGCACCTGGATGCAGTAGCCCATGCCTGTAATCCCAGCGACTTGAAAGACTGAGGCAGGAGGATTGGGAGTTCAAACCCAGCCTCCACAATTTAGCAAGGCCCTAAGCAGCTCAGTGAGACTCTGTCTCTAAATAATATTCAAAAAGGGCAGTGGATGTGGCTCAGCAGTAAAGTGCCCCAGGGTTCATTTTCTGGTATTATATATAAATATATATTATATTTATATATTTATTTATTTTAGGGTCTCTTAAGATTATATCACAGAAACATTTTATAGTTTTGTTGTTGTTGCTTGTTTTTATGCTTGGGTTGAACCTTGGTTCTCCTGCATGCTGGGCAAGTGTTCTATCATTGAGCTCTACCATAGACCTTATGGCAACGTTATAAAATAATGGCAAAGCAAGAGTAACCTTAGTAAAAATTTAAAAGAGGTTATATTTCACCTTCTAAGCTTAGGAACAGGGGCTAAGTGAAGAGAAATTGAAGATCTCTGGATCCAAGTACATAAAAAATGTCCTGAAGAATTTTCTCAGAAATCTCAATAGAAAGACTTATAAGCTTACCCCAGATCCTAGATATGGGATTAATTCCTAAACTTAAGAGAAGAAATAAACATTAGAAAATAATATCAAATACAAGGTTTCCTAAGCACAGGGATATCCTGTGTCTGTAATTAGGTAAATGAAACAAATTACATGAACAATTACTTTAGAAAACCATGTTATAATAGTAAACATTTTCACAAGAAAATGTGATTTACCTTTTCTTACTGCTTTCCTGTCAGTTCGAAAGCCTCATTATTTTCTCCCTCATTATATTATAAACTTTTGAGAGCAAAAGTTTCTGTTCTGTTTGTTCTGTCTCCCATAGCCCCAGCATCATTAATTGATGTTCTGAAGTATTTGAATCTATTAGTTAAAGAGGTTTTCTTTCCTGGAAGTATGAAATTCTCCTTATTGTCTCCTAAAAACAAACAAACAAAACAACAGCATATGCATGAACCAATATAGAATTACAATTATAAAAAAAATTAAAATGTGGAATTTTTTATTTATTCTATATTTAAATTTTGCACATTTTATGTTCATTTTATAAAACTCATAGGACTGAGTCAAACAATAAATATCTTTAGAACAAGCTGAATATCTCCTTTTTTTCAACCTTAATCTAATCACTGCCTTTTTAACATCATTAGATGTAATTTAAATATATAATTTTAAAATTTCCTTTATTCATTTGTGAACTTAAGTGTAAATGTCAAATACAACATAAATTAGTTGTTTATTTTCCTTTAGGGGCTTTGTGACACTCCTGGGTGGAAAAGTTTTCAGACAAAAGGAGACACTTAGTCCCATTTGAGCTTCAACGGTTTAGAGAGGTGCTCCTGTAGTACTTAAAATATCCAGCACAAAATCGAGAATTGATGATTTGCAGCTTTGCATTATTATCAACTATTCATGGAGGGTATCATTTTTGGAGAAGGATGACAAAATTTTTGAATGTATCAGTCACAGCTTCTCTCTTGAGCTGTATAGTTTTAAACACAACTTAAGAGCTGAAAGCAATCTCATTTAGTCCAAAATTTCACTAACAAACTGACAAAGTATGACAATTTTCACCTCACAGAATTAAAATTGTGTGTGTGTGTAGTTCATGCTGAAGGCGTCACAGTACAGAACCATAGATTTTGCATTGTACTATATTTTTAAATGAATCTGTTAATAGTCACTTACTTTAATTGTTCAATGAACATTCTTTATGTGAAGAAATGTTTTGAAATACATCCCCGACTTAATAAGAGAGTGTTCAACTCTTACCTACTGATTTGTCAGGAGGAACACTATAGTCATTATTTATGGGTCACATGATTGGTGGGGAAAATTAACTTCTAATAACAAAGTATTTACAATGTTAAGGGAACCAATGCAATTTTTCTACAACAAACTGAAGAGCATTCTAACTAACATCTCCATGATTCATGTTAATAGTGGTTGGAAAATAAAAATTAAAATAAACTTTTGGATATCACATGAAAACTCTAGTATTTTTACTTACAACTAGAAAGGAACTATGTTTGTCTATCAACAAATTAACTGTAGATATAACTTAAATTTTATTGTAGCAAGTATATCAGCTTTTCTTCATATTATTTCTTTCTCTTTATTCTTAAAAATGAACAGCTAATACAGTGCTTTGTATGTTCTAAGTTCTTATTTCAGTAGTTACTTCACTGAAGTTTTTAATTAAGTGGGTTTTCAATTTATGGTCCATGACTTTACCTAATATTTTATCAGTATTGTATCAAGAAATTTGTGACCTCTGATCATTTATTTCCACATGATATGTTCTTTCCATTTCTTAAGATGCTCTCCCAGGTAGCTAGAACCTTCATCCTGTCTATGTAAATGAGGATGTATAAATAAAGGATGCTAGTTGCTACTGGTAACAACCTTGAGACCAAGGGGACAAACAGCCTGAGAAACAAGCTAGCACTGTGGCTACCAGAATGAAGAGATAAAAACAAACCAGACCTGTGATAGCATTGTGAGCTATTCGTCAACTCCAGGGTGCCCTATTTCTGAACCTCTTATAACATACTTCAGATAATTTTGTTATTATTTAAACTAGTTTGAGTTTGCATTTCAGTTGCTCAAAGACAAAGCTCTACTAAGACAATACTCAAAGGAGAGTACAGAAACAACAGAGACTTTACTCAAATTGCAATGTTTCCTGGAGCCAGCCAAGATTATTGATTTAGATTTTACACAATTTGTAGTTAAAACAAATAGCAATCACCACAAATCAAGAGATTCATCAATAGAAAGGTCTCCAATACAGTTGCAAATAGGAATCCTAGGTTCCTCTCCCATTGCTATTGCTAAAGTCTTGGGTTTCTTCTACAATAGTTTAGGTTTATTAAGCTTTATTGTATGAGTCAAGTAATTTGATGTCACAAGAACTCAGAATGTGGTTTCTTGCATCACCAATAGTTGAAGCAACCTGTTGCTTAAATTTGTTTATTTCTACATGGCTACGTAAGAACAAAGAGGGAATCAGCCCTCTTACAATACTAACAATCACCCAAATGATTGGTTAAGCAGGGAAGGTTTTTCTTTGGATCATCACTTGACTCATCTAGTTAATGGATAATTTCCTTGTACTTCTACAAAAGCTAATAATAATCTTTCTGTTTCTTTCATGGGTGGCAAATGCTATTGACTATTCATTTTTCTGTTTTGTTTCCTATTCTCTAGTAAAGTAATTCAATACAACTTTTTTTAGTGCATGTTAGAATAATCTGGAATCAGGTTACCTGGATTTGAAACCTCATTCTTAGTTACAAGATTCTGTGCAAGTAGCAACTCTTTTTTGTGAATTTCTACATTTGCAAAAGAAAAATAAGTAGAACACATATCAGGATTTTCAGATAAATACAAATAATTATATGTAAACCCTTCAGATGTATCTCACACACCAAAATGTAGAACAAGCATTAGTTATTTATAGTTATTATTAGTTATTTATTTACATTCAACAAATAATTAATAGAGACTCTAATATGGGTAGGCGACTGTCCTGAGCCTCAAGGGAACATAAAGCAAAGATAGTCTTTTTCCTGCCTTTAAGTAATTAATTGTCTAGTCTCAAAAATAATTAACAAACAAAAATATCAACAATATCGAATAATAATCAAAACATACCACTTAAATATATTATATATGAAAGTGAAACAAGACAGAGTGGGTCGATACTAGTATTATTTCCCACTTATAATCCTGTAATTTAAAGTGGTTTCGTGTTTTTCTGTTGCTATGAAGGTTTTTGTTTTCAGAACTTGCTTGCCAGTTGCCTGTTTTCTTATTAACCCACATAGCAAAGCATCAAAGTGTACCATTGTAGCAAGCAAGGGTGCTAAACATAGAAAACATTGTGAACTTCTTCCTGATCACTAGCTGAATAGAACTGGCCTCACCCTGTATTGTGACTCATTGTACAGAATAGTTCACTAACTCAGAAACATCAAAGATGATATCCTATTTGAGCTTTGAATCCCAAGTATCTAGGCAATTGTCCCTGGTTTCCAAGACCTGGCTCCTTGTTATAGCACTTTCTCCTGGTCACTGTGGTTGATTCAGAAAAGAGAAAAGTCTTCTAAACAAAATTCAGAACTTTTCTGCCAAAACAATTGTTGAAAGTTTCCTTCTGTCTGCTCATTTTTCCAAGCTGTTGGAATACTAATATGGGGTTGCCAATGACCATCTTGTTGCCACCTGGAGAAAGTCTGAAAGGGAAGCAAAAGTACTGAAGACAGAAAGAGAAAAGAAGGATACTGACAACATTTGGCCTCTGGATTCAAGCAGGTTTGACCTACAATTTGACCTTCCCAGATCATGAACCAGTATATGTTCTTTGCTTAAAACTAGTTTAGATGTGGGGCCTCACACCTAGGATATAGAACAAGTGTTATTAGTATTATTGATATTATTCACAGAATTTTTCTAAGTAAATCTTTCTAAAACATCATGTGTTAGTCAACTTTGTGTTGCTATAATCAAATTTAGCATCTTTTTAGTAATTACAATCAAATGACTTTACTTTTATTGCCCCCAGTTTTAAAAACACTTTTCTGGTCAAACTTCAATTTTTAAAATCTTTTAGCTCTGCTTTCTGCTCTCAATTCTCACAGTAAACCTGGCTAAAAGCTGCCAGCCATATCCATGCCACTGACTCAATGCTGTGCTGCCTTAAAATTTTCTCTATGAGATTAATTAGCCCATCAGTTTTAAATTCAGCCTCACACCAAATCTTGGGACATGGGCAAACACGAATGGCCAATTCCCAATTCAATCTTCATTTCCTCTGGAACCTCATTAGCACAGTCCACATTCAATTCAGCATTCTGGTCTTCTGAGCGTCCACCAGAGTCACCCATTAAGCTTTGCTTACAATATTCTCAAGGTTTTCCAGCTTGCATCCTAAACTTTTCTGAACTCCTCCCATAAGCCAGCTCCAAAAGACTTCTGAACCACATGGTCAGGTTAATCACAGCCAAGTCCATTGCTCTGGGCCCTAAGCGAGGCACCACATCCTGAGAGAATGGCATGGTGGAAGCCAGGAAGCAGAGAGAATGAAGGGAGAAAGGGCCACAGGGAAGATGCAAACTGCCAAGGCATGTTCCCAGTGACTTACCTCCTCCAGCCACACTCCACCTGCCTACGGTCACAACCCAGTTCATCCATTAAAACAAGGATGGACTGATATTTTTTTGCGTCTTTCACAATCCAATCACTTCACCTCCAAACATTTCTTTATTAGCACAGGATGTTTTAGGGGATACTTCATACCCAAACTATAACACATAGTTTTACTATCTAAAGATAGTATGGAAGAGAACAGTCATCATCATTATAATCATACCACCCTCACCACAACTCTCAATCTTACCATTTGCAGACAGCTTCATGATTTACAAAATCCCTCCTCTGTCACATGGGATATTAATCACAACCCAAGTATCAAAATGGGAAGCATTATTATTAACATTGTATGTGATAGGAAATTAAGGTTTTCATGAGTTAAGTAACCTGTCTAGGTTAATTCATTTAGTAGATATGTTTCCCAAATTGGAACAGTTCTATCATAAAAACAATTATATATTGACTTATGCTTGTGGCCAAAATAGAGTAACAGATAAAGAATTACCTCCTCATCTAAAACAAATGTAAAAATAAAATTGATACACACACAATTTTCAGACATCGAAAAATCAAACAATATAAAACTATAATCTCTGTGAGGAGAGGGGAAGAAAAAGTGATACATACACTTGTATCAGCTTCATGCCTGAAAGCAGTATCCATGCTACACTTTAGGAAGACAAAATTAAAAATGTGCTTTAGAGTTAAGGAGAGAGATAAAAACATACAGGAGGTCAAGACAAATGGAATTCAGACGAAGAGTACCAGAGAGAAGGGAGTTTCAGGGATCTGCACAAAAAGGCAGAAATCTCCAAAAATCTGCATACAAAACTTTGAGCTTTTTTTTTAATATTAATAAGCATATGTTGAGAGAATAATTTCCAAGTTCAAAGAAACAATCAACAGAGGGCAATAGGCAGAACAATCCCTCATAGTCACGCTAATCAGAGAGTAGTTTGTGTTCCCACAAGCAAAAGTAAAAAGAGCTTATCTTACAATAAAGGGTAGAATACTCAAAAAAGTCAAGCATTTGTGTGATGCTGTATTAATTATAGACTAAAGGCTTTTTTGTTTCTGCTCAAAGTTTAAAAGCAAGTCTCAACATGACCCAAATTATTCCAAATAATACAACTCTATAACAAAACATATTCTAATACTATTTAAAGAAATGTAGTATGATCCTGCAACAAATAAGGGACATTTTACAATGCTTAGAATTTATTTACAAATTACTAGACATACTTTAAATAAGCAGGATAATATCACTTATAACAGGAGAAAAGTGAATCAATAGAAACAGTTCTAGATATGACAGAGATGAAGGAATTGCCAGCAAAGTACATTGAAACAGTTATAAAAAAAATGATTCACATATTTATGAAATGGCATAATGAAGGGAAAATTTTAAAAAACCTTAAAAAAAACAAAACAATGGCATGCTAATGAAGAACATACAGTGCATAAAATAATTTGGATGAGATTAGCAGCCTATTGGTCACTGCAAAAGAAAATATAATAACAGAAACTATTAAAAATTATTGTATTAGAAAATATGGGTGCATTTTAGTTTAACTATCTAAAGTGCAAAATATCACAAAATAATTGAAAAATATCAACAAAGCATCACTGACCTATGAGACAGTATCTATTGATAAAATTTGTGCTATTTGATTCAAAGAAAGAAGAATGAGAGTGAGAGAGAGGAGAAATTGAATAAATAATCCTAATTTTATCTAAATGATCTATTTATCAATACAATATGTACTAAGAATCTCAGGAAAAACAAATGAATAGTAACATGCAAAGCTACATCATAATCAATTATTTTAAAACAGTAATAAAGTCTTAAAAGATGCTGGAAAAAAATTACGTATTATGGAACAAATGTAAGAATTACAGCAGACACTCTATTTAAAACTATGCAAGCTAAATGACAATGAAGTAAAATCTTTCAGGTCTAGAAAGAAAGAGGAGGAAAAAGAAAAAGGAAGGAAGGAAGAAGGGATGGAAGGAAGGAAGGAAGGAAGAGAGGGACAGAGGGAAGGAAAGAAGAGAGGAGCCAATGTTCCACCTAGATAATTTTTTTCAAGCAAAGAAATAGAGAAATCATTGAGAAAAAAAGTCAAACAAAACTAAACAAAAAAAACTTAGAGCTATTCACATTGGATTTTTAAAATGAAACCAAAGTATCATCTCTTACAGAAAACTCAACTTAAAATCATATTACTCAGGATTCCTTAGGAAATATATCCAATGAAAGATAGATACAGAAATTACAATATGGATTTGTTCATATAATTTTTGAGGCTGAGTAGTATCACAATATGACAATTGCAAACTAGAGAGCCATGATTGGTTGTGTCATAGATCTAGTCTGAGTGCCTAAGCATCTAGAGAATGGAAGAAATAACTTCCAGTCCTAATGCAGAAGAAGACCAATGTCCCAGCTTTTCTACATGTTCAAGGCATGCAAAAATAAATAAATAAATGAATTCTCCCTTACTCCTTCTTTCTTGTGCTACTCAGTCCTCCAGTGGATTGGATGAGGCCCATCTACAATGGAGAGGACAATGTGCTTTACTAATATTAATCTCATCTAAAAACACCCTCACAGACCCGCCAAGGGTAATGCTTAATCAAATATCTGGGCACATCATGATTTGTTAAGTTGATACATAAAATTAACCATAAAACATAAATATAGCAATAAGTTAAAAATAAAAGGATGAGAATAGATATGCCATGAAAACATATTTTTTTAAAAAAAACTAAAGTTACCATACTAATATTAAAAAAAGAACTCAGAATAAGAAAGATTTCTGATAATGAAGAGAGAAGTTTCATAGACATAATGCACAAATATATAAACATATATATCTATATTTGTATGTGCATGTACCATATATACATATACATATATGATACATGTCACATACATATAAATATTATATAAATATATACATATGTGTGTATGTATACATATGTGTATATATATGTATGTGTGGGTGTGTGGATATATATGTATATATATATAATATATATATAAAATGTGTGTGTGTGTACCTTGAAACAGAGTTTAAAAATACATTAAGCAAAAACTGAAGGAAAGAAAACTAAAAAGATAAACAGTACAGTTATAATTGTATTCAGGGATTTTAACACCCTTTTCTCAGTAATTGATAGAACAAACAAATGGACAAAAAATAATATTATAGACTTAAAAACAACTATCAGCCACAGAATAGGAGAAAATCATTGCCGGCTACTTTTCTGATAGAAGGTCGAATATATAAAGAACTCAAAACACTTAACACCAAACAAAGTAAATCAATAAATAAGCAAAGGATCTAAACAAATGTTTATCAAAAGAAGAAATACAAATGGCCAAAAATACATGGAGAAAAGGTTCAATATCTTTAGCAATCAGGGAAATGCAAATCAAAGCTACTCTGAGATTTTCTCTCACACCAATTAGAACATCAATCATCAAGAACACAATTAATGGGCTGGGATTGTGGCTCAGTGGTAGAGAGCTTGCCTAGCATGTGTGGAACACTGGGTTCCATCTCCAGCACCACATTAAAAAAACAAAAACAAACCTAAATAAACACGATAAAGGTATTGTGTTCATCTACAACTAAAATAAATATAAAAAAACACAATTAACAATAATTATGGCAAGAATATGTAGGGAAAAGTACATTCAAACATTGTTGGTGGGACTTCAAATTAGTACAACCACTTTGTAAAGCAGAATGGAGATTCCTCAACAAGCTAGTAACAGAACCACCCCAAAACCCAGCTATTTCACTCTTCAATATTCATCCAAAAGATCAAAATCAGCATACTATATTGATACATGCATATCTACATTTATAGTAGTACAATTCACAATAGCCAAGTTACATGAACAATCCAGGTGCCTATCAAGAAGCAAATGGATAATGAAAATATGATAAATATTCACAGTAGAGTTTTACTCAGCCATAAAGAATGAAATTATATCATTTGTTGGTAAATGGATAGAACTGGAGAACATCATGCTAAGTGAAATAAGCCAGATTCAAGAAGTCAAGGGTCAAATGTTTTCTCTCATATACAGAAGACAGAGAGGAAAATATTAAATATTTTTAAAAATGATTAAATATTTAAAAATATTAAATATTTTAAAAATAGAAGGAAGGTCAATAGAGCAGAGGAGGGAGTTTGAGAGGGAAGGTGGATTGGAAGGTATGGCAAAGTACTGGGGAATGAATTCTACCAAGTTATGCTATGTCTATGTATGAATATATCACAATGAATTCTGCATTCATACACACACATATTGCATTTATTAAAACAATAATATTTGAAACAGTAATCAGCAGAGTAGAGCAAGTACATCAGAAGTAGAGAGGAGACAAAAAAGGAAAGGCACTGGGAAATGAGATTAATCAAATTATGTTATGTGCATATATGAATATGACATAATTAATCCACTATTATGTATAATTATAATACATCAATAAAAGTAAATAATTAAATTTTGAAAAAACTAAGAAGCCATATATGATAGTCTTCACACTGGACAGTTTGCTTTATATGAAAGTTTTTAAAGGCAAAAATACAGTGACACAAAGATCAGTGTCAGGGACTGGAATTAGGTGAGTAGGACTGTGAGGGCCACAGGGGAACTTTTGAGAATGACAAAAATGTTACACATCAGCATTAAGGTGTGGCTACACAACTGTCTACTTTTGGAAAAATCATCAAATTGTATGCCAAATTTGGTAAAGTTTGTTGTTTGAAATTTATATCTCACAAATATTTACTTAATCCCTCTTATGCACAACACACATACTAAGGATTGAAGAAGAAAGATTTTTTATTTCAAATTATATAACCTATAATGTTCAGGTTTCTTTCTCTCCTATTTTATCAATCATTTTTATAATGCCTCTTCCTCCATCTACATGTGCGCAACCATCTCGGCTCTATCTCTACTTGGAAGCTTCAGGAGCTTTTTAAGTCCAGTTCATCCAACTTCAAGCCAACATATGTTTTTCCACATATTCTTTGGGGTTTGTTTGGTTTCCTAAGTCACATCATGCACCCAAGTCAGAACCTTTGACAGCACTCTTGAATCAGCATTCCCTCAACCATCCACAGCAAATGGTCTTGTCTTCTCTACCCTTGAAATCTCGTTTCTCTCCATGTGCTCTGCCTCCACTAGTCATGGCCCTCTCTACCCTCGTCTTTGTGGTCACTAATTCCAACCTGATTTGTCACTTTTACTTCCAGCAGTGCCACACTGCCCACAGGATCATGTAAAATGTGATCATTTTGCATGGGCTAATAAGACCACGCACACTCTTCCTACTTACCCTTTCAATCCTATTTCTGGACTCTTCCACCATAGAATACTGCCTTCTTGGGAATATGGTATGTTTCCTTTCACCTCTGGGATTGATAGAAATTTGCTTTCCCTCCTCACCCAACATGCTTCTCTGTCCCAATCTCATGAATGTCACTGTTTCTTATCAATCCTGCAATTCTTACCCTAGATATCACTTTTTCTGGGCACCATTAGACTTATCTTGTTTCCATGGCTACCAGAAAAATCTGTCATGGCATTGGACATGGTGAAATATTTTGGAAAAATTTAAATTTGTATCTGTTTCTAGATCATAAACTCCACAAGGGCGAAGAACCTCCCAGTTATCACCAGACAACCAGAGTCTAGCATGGTGCATTTTACATTAAATAAGTAAGGATTAAGCAATTAAACAAATCTGCTTTCTCACCTCAGAAACACTCAGGTTAATCACAGCATCTTTAAAAATTATGTGTTTGTATTAGCTTTCTCGCTGCTGTGACTAAAGGATCTGACCAGAACAACTGTAGAGGAGCAAGAGTTTGTTTGAGGGCTCATTGTTTCAGACGTCCAAGTCCATAGAAAGCTGGCTACATTTCTCGGGGCTGAAGGCAAGACTGAACATGGCGGAAGTGTTTGGCAGAGTGAAGCAGCTCACATCACAGTGATTCAAGAAGCAGAGAGAGATACAAGTATATAACCCCAAAGCCATGCCCCAGTTCCCATCTCCTCCAGCCACAACACTACCACTTCAGTTAATCCCATCAGGTATTCATTCACTAATTAGGCTAGGGTTATAATCCAATCATTTCTCCTCCAAACATTCATGCATTGTCTCATACGTGAGCTTTGGGGGAACACCACATCTAAACGTAACAGTGTTAAACCATTGGCCTAACTTTTGAATACATAATTTAAATATTCCATGTGGCAAGTCAATTTACTTTTAAAAACCACCATCAGTTGCCCACTCTCTTTTCCATGCCTTCTTTAATTTTCAAAACTTATAAATATATGGTGCCAATAAGTGCCTGCAGAATTGTCATGTCATACACAGCTCAGGATGACCCATCATCAACTGTACCTTTGTCCAATTTTGTCTCCTCACAAAGCGAGAGTCAAGTGTCAAGTAGAGATACAGCTGAAGCAATTATGTATGTGTAGATGCATTCAATATGGTTCTACATTCAATATGGTTCTACTTAATAAAAAGGAGTAGGATTTATGCAAAAATTTTGTGTATTCAAGGCAAAATTCCAAAGATTGGGAATAGAGCTTCTCCCTGATAAGTTGCATTACTCATCATTAGAAATATTGAACACACTGTATGACTGCTTCCACATTTTATTGAATTCTGAGAGTTCTCCGTGAGAACAAGAACATCTATATTAAAATGTGAGACGGAGATCGTCAAAGTTAGTGTTTTATCTTTTTCTTCTACATATTTTATGACTTTAAAATTATGTCCTTTTAAACATTTCAACCCATCTGCAATTTTTCAACATTACGAGGTAGGAATAAATTTTTATATTTTCCAACTAAGCAACAAATATGCCATCCCCTTCCTATTGATTAAACTAATCTTTCCCTGCTATAACAAAAAAACACAGAATAAGTGACTTAAACAACAAACATTTATTTCTCCTATTTCTGGAGGCTGGCAGAACAGTATCAACTCATAGATCCTGTGTCTAGTAAGAATTCCAATTACTGGTCATCTTACCACAGTAAAAATGTCATGTCCAATAGGAGTGTCTGTTTGCCTTATGGTTTTAGCCACCAAAGAGCTGAAATATGTGATTTATAATAAAGTATGTGGATCATACAGCATCAGATTTGCCTTCAAAAGAATCAAGACCACAGTTATCAGTCCAACCTCCAGAAGAAGGCAGCCAGGTGGGCAGTATATAATTGAACCTCAGTAAAAACGCTGAAACATGGAAGCCTAAGACCATTTTCCCCAGTTGGCAACACTCCCTGTGTACTATCCAACATCAGTGCCAAAAAAGTATCACATCTCTGACTCCACAGGAAGACAATGGAACCTCATGTCAGGTACCTTTCCTGGATCTGCCCCATGTGCTTCCTCCCTTGGCAGATTTTAATCTGTGCCCTTCTCTAGTAATGAACTGTAACCTTGAATATAATAGCTTTCAGTGAGTACTGTGAATCTTCTAGTGAATTATCAACTTAACAGTGGTCTCAGCAGAAACTGGTCCCTACAAACTTTTACAGTTGGCTTAAATTAACATATTGTATTAAAGTCCCAAATAACCTGAGCCTTAACACTCCACACACATATATAGGAAAAGAGTACCCAAAAGAACTTTTCAGTTTTCAAAGATATTGAGAGAAAAGAAATCAAGAAAAATATTGGATCACTCCAACATGGAACAATTTTTGTAAATGACATAGAGAAATCAATTCTCTGAAGGTTGAAAACGTCCCAGACTAAAAGAATGTAGCATGAGAATTGAAATGATTAGAGTCAGATCAAAATGACCATCATGATTCTGAAAGAACACCTAGTATTATAAATGTCCTAAATACATCCAATTCAATGTACTAAAAACATTTATAATGAAATGACAGAAGCATGTGATAATCTTGCAAAATTACAAAGAGGTGGAAATATCTAGTTTCCAAAAAAGTAAGATTTTATAATTGGTGCTGAGGTATATATTTATTGGAAAATAAAAAGATACTATATTGAGCTTTTATTGATGGTGAACAAATTTCCTTTCTGATACATGAGGACACTAGACTGCAGCTTGTATTCACTAATGATAATCTAATTCTGAATATATACATGCCTCTATTTGACAGTTATCTTTTGTAATTATAAAAAATGAAGGACTGAAGTACAGTTATGCCTCAAGGATAAATGGACAAAGAAATTGATCTTCCCCAACTCTTCCTCACTGACTCCTGTCTTTCTGTTCACCTTGGTCTCTCTCCATGTCATGTTCTCCTACTGCAAGCTGGGTATATGACTGTCAGAAGTAACTTAGCATCACATTCTAGAGCTAAATTTGAGATTCTGCCCCTTCATTTAGTCTTATTTGAAAATAAGAAATCTAATTATGCAACACAGATCAGAGTCTACTCATAAGCTAATCAAATGTATGCATGAGAAAGGTTCACATAGTATCAAAATGGGAATAGAGCTTCTTCCTGGTAAGTTATGAGACAGGTAGGCACCACTAGTAATATTTATTGCATTTGCATCCAACTGAATTAGGTAAAAAAAATGCTCATAGCTTGTTATGAAGTGCATTCTGGGGAAAAATCTACCAAAACACTATGAATTTTAAACACACACAAAAAAATGTGGATGCTTTTTGGAATAATCTTCAATTATCTAGATTTACTTATTTGGGATATTTCATCATTTAATGATTTGGATATAGCTTACATTCTAGTGAAAGTCTTTTTCCCAGAATGTCTTAGCATTACTAGAGCACTGAATTGTGCAACAGTATTTAAGTGGCCTAGAAAAACAAAACAATTCCTTGTGATTAAAGTCCTAGGGTTGAATAAGTGCGTTCATAAAAAAACAAATTTCTCTGAGATATTTTAATAAAATATTCCAAGAATGATTTCAACTTCTAGCTCAGTTGTTCTGAAGTTTATGAATTGAGGTGAAAATGTATAATATTGTTTACTTTTCCTGAGGTACAAGCCAAAACTTGGTGAGAGCAATACATGGAAATGGATGTTAATCATTAGAGGATGCTTAAAATTCTATGTTCCAATGACATGTCTCTTTTAGTACAGTTTTCAACTGGGATACTATTTATGTGAAAATTCAAGCATCTGCCACTAGCAGAGACTTCGTGCCGAAGGCAAACTGTCAAATAGAAGTGTAGGGCCTACAAGGCTGGTCTTGGACAGATTAAAAAAACACTCAGCAAATAGACTGCATTGTTGGCTGAAGTTCATTTTCAGAAACACATTGCTCAGCACTAAAATGGACAGTCTAATCAGCTCCTCTGCAGAAATAGCAAGATCTTTTACAAAGGAAAGAAAATCTATGGAGATGAAACTGTGACTGGAAAATAAGATCCACATGGTTGTATTTTTAGATCTGTCAAAGATTGACCTCCATTTGCAGTTTTCCTAGCAATAGTTTAATATAAAATTAGTCTATTTGTCATCTCTCTATATTTTATGGAGTTGTGCTATATATTATATCTTATCCATTATTCCTAGAAAGATCAAATCATCTCCTTATTAATTGCAAATATTCCTTCTTTTTAGCTATGCAAGTGGTAGGCAGCCTAGTCCATGTTCGTTGTATAGTATGCTTGATGGAAATTTTGGTGGAAATTTATGAGAGATGGAATGTACTATTGTGTTACCCTCAAAACATCTGAAGGGTAGAGATGCTGAACAGATGGGAAAAAATAACTCACTACTGGAATCCAAGAAAGAAGATTTTTATTTTTATTTTTCTCATCCATATGTGGGAAAATTTTAAATGATGAAAAAATGGTGACTTCTCTTTATTTAAAACAGACACAATCTGGTTTCACAGGCATATCATTATTATTTTGTAGATAAGTACATATATATGTGTGTCGACACATATGTACATGTGTGTGGTTAAGTAGCATGGTAACCAAGGGGAAAAAAAAAGTCTAGAGTAAAACCATTACCCTATTTTAAACTACGCTTTTACTAAACCTATTATTGGTAATTCAGTTAACAATCATATTACCATGTGATATTCAAATGTCAACTGCGTATCTCATTTTCAACTAAGACCATTACATCATTCCCTGTCAAATGCACTGAAATATAGCTAAGTCTAGCTCTGATTAGATAAGAGACCTCATGCTGGTGTTAGCAAATCCAACCCCAGGGATTGATTCCCATGCTGAGGGAAATGGCAAAGTTATTATTGATGATGGTGCCAACACTAACAGGTTTCACATGTCCTTCATGAACATGGAGCTACAGCCCCAACTGTGACACTGTGAACAGACATTTGTTGCAGTGTCCTGGAATCATTGGTGAAAAAAGATGAGAAATCTGCAAATTTTAAATATCCACCAGTATGGAAGTTTGCTCAACTTGTTGTAGGTTGCTTGGTTCATTGCTCTGCCTAGAGTCATAGGAATAATGATCCCTTATGTTTGTGTAAAAGTTGTCTTATTAGAGAGGCATGCAGGCCTGAGGTGTGTTTATGGGCTCTATGCAGTTCTAGCTGGGTGATTTGGGGGATTCTTAATTTCTCTAGATATCAGTTCTTCTACACAACTGTGATGATTGAAAATTAAATGAAATCACATATATAAGATAACTGGAGGCCAATGAACAGTAGATCTTTGTGTCATTAGTTATTCAGCTTTTTCTCAACTTCATGAATGTGCAGGGTCTGCTTTATAATCTTTATCTAGATTAAGGAACAGTAAAGGGAAAGTGGCTCATCCAAGGTCACATGGCTAGTAAGAGTGAAAACGAATCAAGCCTAGGTCTCCTGATTTGAAATAAAGTATCTATTATTATTATCATTATTATTATTTTGTTAATGGACCTTTATTTTATTCACTTATTTATATTTGGTGCTGAAAACGTAACCCAGTGCCTCACACATCCTAGGCAAGTGCTCTACCACTGAGACACACACCCCACAGCCCTATTCTTGAAGTGTCTATGGAGAACCTGGCACAGTGGAGCATGTCTGTAATCCCAGTGACTCAGGACGCTGAGGTAGAAGGATCTCAAGTTGGAGGCCAGCCTCTAAAATATAGACCCTGTCTCAAAATAAAAAGTTCTGGGGAAGTAGTTCAATGGTAATGTGCCCCTGTGGGAGCAGTGGAGTGGGGAGAGAGAGAGAAAAAAAAAAGAGAGAGAGAGAGAGAATTATTGTCTATAAACTAGACATTAACAAAGGTACTGCTATACTTGCAGAGGCAACATGAAATGGTGAATTGGTCCCATTATCAAAATAATTCAAACTCCAAAATATCGAAGCACTTTTATGTAGTATTCCTGAATATTCCAGTCCAAATATCTGAATAATTGCCCCAATTATTCATATCATTTTGAATACACATATAAGGAGGAGAGGGTGGAGGAGAGGGTGAGGGTAGGCCCTGAATTTTGTCTCCAATTTTCCAACATAAATGGAGAGTATCGTTTTTCATTTCTCTCTTTCTAATTTGTTTCAAAATTCAGAGGCTTTCTTTTATTAAATTGAACTTCATGGATAAATGGGAAAATCTTTACTGAAATATGGTACTTTCAACTTTAATGGTTTGAATTAGGCTGCTTACAAGCACAACTTCCTACAACAGTGACAAGACATGGCTTTCTTTGTGGGTGAGTTTTGGGGGTGAGGCACAGTTGGAAACACAAATCTTTTCAGCTTTTATTTTACATACAGAGTAGAGTTCTGATCCTGCAGTCAATGTTTCAACTCTGCTAAAAAGGGTTATATTCCAATCCACCCAAGACAATTCTGATATCAGAAGGGGGCTAAAATTACAGTTATTTGAAACTAAAAAACCCACCCCCTATTTTTTTTTCTGATCTTTACACACCATATAACCTATGTCAAGGTAGAATGAAATTCTTCTGATTATATTTCCTTAGCTTCAGCCTGAACTGAACATAATATCAGCATTAAAATAGAAATTAGTCTCGTTTAGAAAACAACCAACAAAAGTTTCTTAAACTATAGTAGTACACACCAATTAAAATAGATGGGGCATAGTTAACGTCTAGTGTCCGTGCTAACAAAATCTGTCAGCCTGCTGTCATTTATGTTGGATAATAAATACAGTGTTTGGCAGAATGTGGGAATAGCATTACCATGGATTGACAAGCCTATTGTACTTTCAACAGGTACTACACAGAAAGCGGTAAAGCTAGTGTCTTTGTTCGCTGTGAAGTCTATGTTGTGGAATGATCCCTAGAGATGAGGAAGGAAGAGGCTCAGACACAATTATGGCCCATTTGAAAGGCTATGCTCTGTCAAATGTTGTGGGTGTAAGGCCCTCAACTTTACTGGGCACACCTCTCTTCCGGTTGCTAATAAGTTCTCTCCTCCTCTAGTCAACTTCCTGGCCTTTGCTTTTAAACCTGTCCAGACTGAAAGGTGCAAAAGGTTCCCTCAAGCTAGATAATAGGGTTGTACACAAAGGCAGTTAAGACTGCTTCTCCTTTGGTCTTGATAGGTCCTGTCTTTGGAATTTTCAGCCTGTGATTTGCAGTTTGTGCATTCACCTACTCCGTGGGCCTGCTGGGGTGCCATGGAGGAGAGCAGCCCTTTCACAGAAGAGACTGGTGAAAAAAGTTCTGCTCACATACAACCTCAAAGGAGCTTCATGGACTACAAATGAAAGGAACCATAAGAAGCAGAGAGAGAAAACAACAGAAAAAGAAGTGCTTAAAGCCTATTTTCTTCATCTTTAGGGGGAAAAATTCCCAATATTATACCTTCCTTGTGCTTGGGACAATCTAAAAACATTCTTTTTCTCACTTAGAAAAACCACATTATTAGTCAAATGAAGTAGAAGAAAAACAAGACAATTTGCCAAATTGTGATGGCTAAGATGCTAATAAACTGTTTTTTATTTAAATTGCTGTCCTTTCTGTGGATCCAAAATTATACTTCTCAGATTTTTTTCCAAGAAAGTAATCATACATGTGCACAGAGACTGAACTGAAAGGCTGCACAAAGATTTTAATAAGAATAAAGTAGAGAAATCATGATGCATTATAATATATATATATATATATATATATATATATATATATATATATAATGAAATAAATGCAACCATTAAAATGCTGTTAATGAAATTTTTAATTTGGTCTATATGCACCTTTTAGGTTCTTATAGAATGCCAGATCCTGGCCAGATATTGGCATTCAATTGTATCTGTTTTCACCAACTTCACATTCTAGCAGGAAGACAAAAATGGAAATATTAATTTATGCTAAGTGTGGTTATATAGTGACTTAAAAAAAAGATTAAGGATATTGTGCTTCCAAAGCATGATATCCTTTAATATACACAAATGTATCTGTAAACACTTTGTATCTGTTAGCTATTGCTGCATACTGAGTCAACCCCAAATGACAATCACATATTACCACTCATACAGTTATCATCACTCATGCATCACTGTAGGCCTGTGGTCAGCTGGGACAGCTCTGCTCTACATGTTCCAGAAGTCTTTCATCCCCTTTAGAGAATCAAACTAGCCTGAGTATGTTCTTCTATGGTCAAGTCAGAGATACAGAGGAATCAGAAACAGGGAAATCTCTTTAGGTCTAGGCTTACAATTATTCTTTGAAAAACAGAAAAACCACAAGATACATAGACTCCAACATTAGTTATCTGGATGGCAGTATTCTGTGTAATTTTCAATTCTTTTTGTTATTTTTTCTAACACTAATAACATACTACTTTTATGTTATAATAACAATAAAATTGCACTGTTTTATAATCAAATTCCGATGAAAAATATTTTAAATATTTTACCAAACTAAATGTTCACAAATTTTTCCCTTCTCAATGTCATTTATTTTACATTTATTAACATAAAGGGGGCCAAGTGGAGAAAGAAGACCTGTTTTATATTGTCTATTAATATATCAACAGATGTGCTTAACACTTGTAATCCCTCACCTGCCTGCAAATATAAATTCTACGCCACTGACCAAGTTAAAGAGATGGAGAATTATGAAGTTCACATCATCCCAGTATATTTACTTTCTTCATTTAAGAAAACCATCCACTGGAAATAAAGAATTTTTTTTTTTTCATTTACACAGAGAACAATCTCTCTACCTCGACTTTTATTAGCATGCACTCAGCTAAATGTTCTGCTGTGAGAGGAAATGGGTTAACGCCATGAGCTGCTGGTGTGCTTCTCAGGAGATGTCTGGTTCATCTCCTTAGTGTGACACACCAAAGGAAGCTTTATGCCCATCCCCATTTTTTGCTTTCTTTTCTCACTTAGGGAAATTTTGTTTTTCATTTCCTATGAAAAGGCTTCCTAAGTCTTTTCCCCTCCTTTTTTTTGGGGGGGTGGGGGGTGCCATGATGAGATCGAGTGATAGATGTTTCTAGTGAATCACTCTACCAATTAGTCTAAAATATTAAAGACAAGAAACTTGAGAAGGAAACTCACATTTCTATAGCACTTTGCAGCAGATGTATCCTATTTACTTCTTTATTTTATGGCTTAATGACTGAATCTGAAGTAATTGCACCATTTGACAGATATTTATTTGTAAAATGTGATTCATTCAGTCAGACACTTTTAGAATGATTTTCATGCCAAGTGTTAAAATTGTGTAGGCCTGGGTAACTGTTTCAAAAGATGCAAACATGCATGTAAATTCCATGCATCAAGCACATCGACTTTCGGCTCTTTTTATTATAGAAATATTCCAGTTGACAAAGAGTGCTAGTGAACAGACGGCAGGGACTTCTGGACTTTAATCAACCGCAATCACTGGCAGAGTTCAGAATTAATTTCCTAACCATGAATCACCTGCAGACAATGAATCACGTTTTAGAGAATTTTGCCAAACAAAACAAGCCATCATGCCCTGTACAACGTTTGAGGACAGGGCTATGGAAACTCATTTGAGTAGCATAGCTGAAATAGTGAAAAGAAAAGAATACTATGAAATGGTAGAACAAGCTATCAAATAGTGCCTGGTGACTTTCAACTTATAAAAAAAAAGGGGGGGGGGAGGAGTTCAGCACAAAAGCTCTCTTTTATGAAATGGTCTACTCATTGATTGGATTCTGTTCCTAAATTCTAGTTATTGGCCATCAAGGTAGAAGATTTTTTTGTTGTTGTTAATATTTTGGCATTCGAATTTCTACATATTACAGCCTAGACAGAACATTTTCACCCTTTTTTGAACTGAAGCCTAAGAAAGTTTTTCTTGAGTTTCTGATTCAGACACTGTCTTTCCCTGACAGAAATGGATGAGTAGAATTAGACAAATATTCAGATAATTCAAGTGAAAAAAAAACTCTTTGGAGTAAAATAGCCAAGTCATTTTTTATCCTGAAATTGTTGGTGAGATTTTCCATTTTCTCTTCCAAGTATGAAACAAAGGAACCACTTACCTTTATTTGTTTCTAGCTGAGATAAATTTTAGTTCTAAGACATAAAATAAAGCATTTAGCATTTTACATAATATTATTTAAATAAAAAGAAATCACCTGAAAATGAAATATCTGTATTATCAAATGTGAATGAAGTAAATTTCAACCTACACTATCAAATAAACAGTATACAATTGCAAAAATTAAAAGGCCCTGGCCAACCCAAGGTATTTGACATACCCTGCTTTAAATCATGCACACCATAGTAAAGGGAGCCAAGAGTAAGTAGTTAATTCTTATTGAGAAACAGTAGTGAATAATAAGAATTCGTGAACATTATAAGATAGTTATCAAAAACTTAAACTCATTGGAATGTTTTTTTTTCTTGTATTGATTGATTATTACTGTCAAATAAAATTTTTCCTTGGAGATTCAACCAATGTTGGCATATACCAAAAACAAAGAAACAAGATTCATGTCCTATGGCACAGAATAAAACAATTTTCCAGACAGGCAATCAATGTTTCATTTGGGTCCTTGAAAACAGGTAAATAAGGCTACAAAACCTATATTGTTGCCTAATTTTTAGCCAAGTGAAATGATCACATTAACCATTAAAATTATTGGGTGAAATTAACTGGAATAATTTTCTTTGACTTCTATGCCCTTTGGTTATACCATCCTGTGTCCTCCGCTCTGCATTGTCTTCCAACTCCCTGATGATTCCTCTCACTCTCTGATTGCCTTGGTGCCTGAGTTTCCATTTCTACTCTCTCCACAGGTTCTATTATCATCCTGAGGGCCTAAAAAGATTTATGCTCAGCCCAAACCAACTCCTGGCTCTCAACACATGGGCCTCATGAAACAGCTCTGGTTTTTAAATTTCAAATTAAGATTCTATAATTACTTAACATAAAACTCTTACTCTCTCTAACAATTGCTCAGTTCTTTCCAATTACTTAATCTCATTTGTTTAGTCACTTTAACATATTATTGAAAGCCCTTTGGGTACCTGGTAATGTTCTAGACATTGGATCTCGAGAGTGATTCAGGTAAGGAAGGTGATTCCATTGAAATTCTGACCCTTCTTTTCTCTCTGACCAAGTCTCTCCTAATTTCCTTTCTTACACAGCTTAAATCCCATGATCCATTATTTTGACTACTCTGCTTTTAATATCCTAACTTCCTTACTCATTATTTTTCCATCATCTGTTGGTAGAAGCCCAAGCCAAGAGGAATCCAACCAACTCCCTTCTCAGTGCATTAACCTCAGCAACTGAACATAATTTGGAGGAAATCACATAATTTTGTAGATAGATACCAGAGTAAATTCGTGGTCTCTACAACCGCCATTGGGTTCTCAGCACTTCTTAGAAATACTTTCTTCTAATGAATTATGGCATGTACTGGTAAATGGATGGAACTGGAGACTATCATGCTAAGTGAAATAAGCCAATCCAAAAAAAACCAAACACCAAATATTCTCTCTGATATGTGGATGCTGATACAAAATAAGGTTGTGGGAGGAGGACTAGAAGTTTGTTGGATTAGACAAAGGGGAATGAAGGGAAGGAAGGGGGAATGGGAATGGGAAAGACAGTAGAATGAATCAGATATAACTTTCCTACGTTCATATATGAATACATGACCAGGGTAACTTCACATAATGTACAACCACAAGAATGGGAAGTTATACTCCATGTAGGTGTAATATGTCAAAATACATTCTACTGTCATGTATAACTAAAAAGAACAAGTAAAAATGTTTAAAAAAAATACTTTCTTCTACCTTGTCTTATCTTATTTGCTAGATCCCTTCATACTTATTTCAAATAATCAAGTGAGCCTAATAATGTTGGCATCCAAGCCAAATGGTTTCACAGGAACCCACAAGTTAACTCTATAATACATGGTGTGACTAACAAATGGTGCTAATCGCTACCAATGTACAAAATCCAGAAGTGTCTTTCATTTTTCAGGGCTAAGTGGGACAAATTGTTGAAGTAGAAAAACTAATGTGATTTTCCTTGGAGTTAAATATTTGGAGCAGGCGGGCAGGATTAACTTGAACTCTCACACAGCAAATATAAAGTAGGAGGTGTTCCAGTGGTATACATCTAGAAAGGGCACCCATATATAACCTCCTTGGACTGATCAGCAGCTGGAGTACAACTGTGATGAAGGGTGCTTCAAAACCTAGTGGGCCCTTGGGCAACTATTTCCTTTCTTTTTGTCTTAGTTTCTCTATCTGGGAAATATACTTAGTAGAAGTGATTTAATAGGGTTTTGTGGAGATTGAATGGGACATTAAATGTAAAACATTTAGAAAAGTATCTGATCCACATGTTAATTATTAGTTGTCAATCTCATTTCCATCTATAGCTCTGCCACACTAAACTTCCTTAACATGCTCTCTGCATTTGCAGGCTTCTTGTCTTCATTTCTCTGCCATCTCTTCACTGCATCACCCCAGTGAACTCACTCTCCATGGCCTTCTTGACTCTAAATCTCCTAGACTCTTTTTCTCTTGTTCCTATTGGACCTCTCGGTATCATTTGGCACAATGACCACATACTTCTTCCTGAAACTATCTTCACCAGCTCACAGGAAGACACCCCCCATCCCCTCCTGTACTTCAGGTTCTCACCCCTTTTTGAAGATTCTGAAATACACTTTCAACATTGGTGTTCCACTAGGATTGGTCACTTGGCCTTTCTTTTCTCACTCTGCATTCTTTCCCTGGTGTATCTAACACATTCTCTGTCACTGGGGTAAAAGCTAAAGCACCATGAAGAAAAGTAGTGTCTCCAGTAGTGTCTTTTCCCCACGGAAACTTACAGGTACTCTCCATTCCCTGAATCAGGAATTATTTGAATCTGCTTCCTCAACTTGAACTGAAAGAGTTCCGATAGGACAGGACAGTAAGTTATCCAAGTCTATTTGGTACGGCAAGTTGCAAGAGGTTAGGGGCAGGTGTTACTTAAAAGTTTATTCAAGTCTCATCACTCCTGGGTTGGGACACTGTGAACTTTTACTACTGAAAACTGTGGATAGTGAAGGGTACCTCTGTTCTCTACAGTGATGCCCAAGCAATCTTTTGACATGCAAATCTAATCTACAACACTACTACCTAGATAGTTTTTCAATGGCTTCCTACAGTCCTTATGATAACACAAAGTCTTAACTTGGCTTAGAAGAGTTAGATTGTCTGATTTTTCTTAATCCTGCCACTCCACTATGAAACTTCAACTCCCAGAGGTACTTTATTCTGAATTTTTTGCACAGACCATTTATCCCTAGTCTTGATTACTTTGCACAGGGCATTCCATTTGACTAGAACTCTTACTTAAGCTCGGATTCTTCTGCCTGATTAGTGTGTCACTAACTCCCCATCAATCCTCAGGCAGCAGCTGAATTATCATGCCCCCCAGGCACAGAACCCTCCCTCTAACATGAGATTAAATGCCTTTTGCTATTTAGTTTGTTAGCATCTAGTGTTTACCCATCAACATTTATAATTGTTGACCTAAATCCTTGTTATAATTGCTTTTTTGTTACTTATTTCCTCATCCAGGATGTAAACTCTGTGATGACAGAAGCTATTTTGTTCTCTGTTTTATCTGTAGAACATAAAAAGAGTTTAGAATGAAGTAGATCTCAATACTTATTAATTAGATATTCATTTAGTATTTGTATAGCTGGATATTTTGGAATGAGAACAAGAGTAGTATGAGAGTATTTAGCTGCAATTAAGAGTTCTTGACATAATTATTAGGATGAACATGTTAACTTTGTTTCCTAGAGAACATTTTTATTTACAAAAATAATCCAAGAAGAGTTTTTGAGAGTAATGACCTAAAATAAATGATGTCAGGACAGTCATGGAAATGTCAAGAGTTAACGTGACTTCTGAGCTCTTTTTCTTGCCTGGTTCTTCCCTGTACAGCCACAGAAAAAAAGCTCTTGCTATATGTAGCATCATCTGATTCCTGAAGGCCTACTCAACGGGAACTTGGAGGAGAGAGTGAACATCAGATGGTTTTACACTTCATTCTAAGTCAAACCTTCCTCTTAGGTGTCTGTCTTAGAAAACAGTACTCAACAACAGTTGCAACTGCAGTGTATCACTGGTGATGAAGTACCAGCATTTATTAGTTTTTATTGATTAGATTCAATGCCATCTCTATAAAGCATTGATATCACCATTTCCTTATGTTCCACCTGATATGTTTTCTTGAGTGGGAAAAAAATTGTGAATCTATGGCAGAGCAGAACACGGAATGTGACAGATCACCTGATAATTTGGCTTTAGAAATGGAAGTCTGAGGGGTTTCCTCTTCACGTAAATGAAGAGAATATGGAACGTGGAATCCTGGGGATGAGAAGAACTCCATTCTTCACCATCGGAGAATAATGGAGTTTTCCTTCTGTGTGGCTCACAATTGACTGCATTGATTCCTCCAATCTTGAGGTAAAGCCGTTCCACCTGTGGGTTTCAGCAGATGTCATTTCCAGGTAAGTTTCTGTTAACTGCAAGGAGGGATACAAAAGCCATTTTCATGGACTTAAGTGGGTATAGTTGTGGGGTTTTTTACAAGAGAATTTAGGGGCTTGATGGCCCACCCATCAACAAAAGACTAGACCTTTTAAATTTTATTGCTAAAATGAATCAAACTATTATATTTCAAGTAACATTTATGCTATATTCAAACTATGTTGCAGAATCCAGATTTCAATCTCAGGCCTCCAGGCTTTGATTAATTCGGGGGGATAATTTATGTCCAAAGATAGAAAGTCTCATCACAAAGTGGAATTTGCACCAAATGAAACACTAGGTCCCAAAAAGCACCTATCCTGAAGGACCTCACCAATACAGCATCTCCAAAAGAAAGTTTAAAAAGGGATACAACCCTCCTTCAGGTTGCACAGAAGTCTGCATTTGACCTTGACCTGATTTAGTGCCGGATCCTACCAGCATCCCCTGGTTTGGTCAAGGACAGAAGCTGGGGCTCCAGGGTGTACTAGTATAGGGAATGATGACTCCTCTAGAGATGAGACATAGAAAATATTTCTAAGTAGTTTGCTTCCCATTAACAGGGTCAGGTCCTATGGACTCAAACACAGACGTGTACTCTTTTCTCCTTGGTTCATTTGCTGTTTGCTATTGTTCTTATGGCTTATTTGTTTTGTTTAAAAAGTCAACGTTTTTACAAAGTATTTTAACAAATAATATGCGTGCTTGAATAAAAATTTCAGAGGACATGGTGTCATGCCTGAAAGAGCCACAAATCTTATTGTTTCTAAAGATTGAAACATGCTCAGACTTGATCTGGATGAAGAATCTTTAGTCTATGCAGATACAGCACAGCACTCCTTGCATCTTCTTCCACTTCCCTTCTCAAATTATGTATGAAACGAATATTGCAGACTGGTTGCTCCCCAGTGAATCCTAAACTGTCCTGAAGATCATTTTCTACCACCCTGAAAGCTTAACTACAGCTATGTTTAATTGGCGCTGGTGGGCAATTCATCTGGGGCGCTGCAATGTGACTATTCAGGAAATGTCTGGCTGCCATAGTGCTGGCGGGCTTATGCCTCTCAAGTCTCACAAGATCACTTGTCGAAATGTTTTGGGCTGCAATGTTGATGATGTGTCCAGTTCAATCAATCAATCAGCAAATATTTATGTTAAATGCATTTCTATCAGTACTGCTGACATGACACACCCCCTCTGCTGGCCAAGGTGCTCACATGAGTGGTGCTGAGGCAAAGACCAGGCTGATCAGTGGTTGGGTATTTTGCTTCTGGCCCTTTCCAAATGGACACACCAATTAATCCACCAGCTGGTAGTTATTGAGCACCTACTATGTGCCCACATTTTTTGATAGGCTTATGTTTCTTCCAGTCAAATGAAACTCTCAAAACCTACAGCTCTCTCCCTCCCTTTCACGTTCCTTTGTTTTTTTCAATAACAGTTATTATATTAACACCTAGCATTTATATGGAACAGTGTTGTTAACAAAGTATTTTTATTCTTCATTCTTCCAAAAATGCTGACAGGGAGGTGTTTTCCCTCTTCTACAGCTAAAGAACCAGGATATTGGGATTTGTCCAAAGTCACAGCCAATGAAGAGTGACTTTCACCAGCACCACATTTCTCTCTGTTACACATAAAGCACAGTAATAAGTACTTGGGTTTGGAAACAGGATTGATAATGAGATGAGTAAAATAGTTTTTGACCTCAAAAATTTAATATCAGAAGTAATGCAATAAATTGGTCTCATTTGAAATGAGAACTGAGAGCCCAATACATTTCTAAACCGCTCCCTCATTTCCATAGAGTGATGACCCGAATCTTTGGCATCTTCCATCGCTACCCGGAGCTCACAGGAGTCTTCCTGGCACATGTCTGTCTTTGGACCTGATTCAAGCTACATTTCTCAGATCGACACTTCTTGAAGTCTATGTGTACAGCTGTACTCAATGCAATGTCCATTTCCTTACCTTCCCTGGCTCTCCAATTCACTCCAGTGTGGCTGCTGGCCCTGCTGTTCCACTCAAACAGCTTCTGGGAAGGTCATGGTTGACCTTCGTGTAACTGAAGTCAAAACTGTATTTTTCTGTCTTTATCTTTGGATTTTCATGAGGCAAAAAAATAGTGGTAAACAAAGCATGAACTCTGAGGTTAGACCACCTGGGTGATATAGTTCGCGTCTTGGGTGTCCCCAAAGCCATGCATGTTAAATGCTGGTTCCATAGAGTGTCCCTTAAGAGCTGAGGCCCAGTGGGAGGTTTCAGGTGATGGGGGGAATGCCCTTGAAGGGGATTATGGACTCCCCCATTTCCTCCTCTCTGTCTCTCTTTTTGTGTCCCGTTTATGAAATGAATAGCTTTATTCAACCATGTTCTTCCCACAGGCCCAAAAGCAATGGAACCAATTGATCATGCACTGAAAACTCCAAAACTATAAAACAAACCAAACTTTTTTTAGTATTAATTCTATTATCTCAGGTGTTTGTTGCAGTAGTGGAAGGCTGACTTACACACTTGGCTTTCTAGATGTGCATCCTTAAGCAAGGTACTTAAACTCTCTGTGCTTCACTTGCTCCACCCCCAAATTCAATATGACAATAGCGTCTACTTCATAGTACAGGTGGGAGGATTCCATGAACTCATACATGTAAAGATCTGGGAAAATAACTGACTCGTATTAATGTTATAGGTATTAGATATTATTATTTGTTATTACTTTGTCAGATGCTTGACATGCTGATATGGTTTGGATCTGAAATGATCAACCTATTGATAGAATTATAATTTAAAAAGTGGGCTATTAAGAAGTACTAGAAGTTTAGACGATGATGCCTTATTAGAAGAAGTTGATCCTTAGGGGCATGCCTTTGAAGGTCATATTTTGTCCCCAACCCCTCTTCTTCCTGTATCTCTTTTTTCTTGGCCACCACCAGGTGAGTAGCTTTGCTCCATCAAGTGCACCCAACCATGATGTTCTCCCTCCCCATGGGCCCAGAAACAACATAGCCAACTGCTCATGAACTTAAACCCCTACAACTTTAAGTTAATTTCTCAGATATTTTGTCACAGCAATGAAAAGCTGACTAACACACATATTAATCATCTTTATTCTTTTTTATTTTGCTTAATATTTAAATTTTAGTTGTCATTGAACACAATATCTTTATTTATTTATTTTTATGTGGAGCTGAGGATCGAACCCAGGGCCTCACATGCACATGCTAGGCGAGCACTCTACCGCTGAGCCACAATCCCAGCCCCCATCTCATTATGCTTTAACTCCAATCGTCCATTGATTTCTCTGGGACCATGTACTCATGATTTTATACTATCTGCTATAGTCGTATTTCTCACTCTCCTTTGCTATATTTCCACCCCCTCTCTGTTCTTCGTTTATTTATTTTTTACTTAACAAATAAATATTTAAGTTTTTCAAGTTTTACTTACAAGGTTTACTCTTTATATAATTTTTCTACCCCTCAACAATCTCATCAAAATTCACACATTAGAATATTAAATTCATTCAAATTCTCTTTCCAGCACAGCTTACTCCTCTGAATTCTTGGTTGACATATCAAACTGCCTTTTTGACATCTCCACTTCAATGTCTCCCATACATCAACTCAACTTTTCTCCCAAAGCAGTCACTTTCTGGTATTCCCCCCTCAGTAAATATAACCAGCATTCAATGTGTTGTTGAAGCTATTAAGCCAAGAATTTTCCAGACTACTTCTGTCACACCCATCCCTGATATCTAATACAAGCCCTAAGGATAAGACCTTCTTTATCCTCTGATTCACATTCTTCACATCCATGCAATATCTTTAAAAGAACTCTCTTCTCACTGCTCTAACTTATGTCTATTTTCCACACATTGAAAAGAATGATCCTTTCAAACATGAGGAAATCCTAGCATTACCTGATTAAATCATGCCAATGTCTTCCTTTCACTCTCATAATAAAGTCATACTATCTACTTGACAACTCACAAAACCTACAAATGTCAACTTCAAATCATCCCGTACTTTCTCTACTTTTCTTAACCGTAGTTCTTGACTCTTCTTCATTTCATTGAAAGCTCCTTGCTCCCTCTCAGAGCAAGGATGTTGCACATGCTGGTCCTTCTGTTCTTCTCCTCTTTGCCTACTCATCATGACATCTTGGCTGTGGCATCACATCCTCAGGAAAACCTCATCTGACTTTCTCAACTTGATAACATCTTCATCTCTCTCCTCTTTGTAGCACTTACCATGGTTGCAGTTTTACATACCTTCTTGTCATTCTTTGATTGTGTCTGTCTCATATAGTCAACTACACAAACTCAATGAGGCTACGCCTTCCAGGGTGGGTATTTCCACTGTTTAACCAGGATCTGGCATATAGATGCACCTCCAAGATGCATTGGTTCACGAAACTTAACCCTTGGCACTCTGGGTGCATCTCTGCAGGAATGTTAGGTACAAAAATACATGTGTGCTAATTACAGTATCAACCAACTCTGCTTAAATCCTGGCATGATTGAGTACATGTGGTCCCAGAAATTGAGGACAAATGAATTAGAAATCTGTCAGAGTACATCATAATTTCCATGACTAACATAACTGTAAGAATAGAACATTTCAATTCCGTTTGTCTTAAGATTGCTAAGATGCAACTCCTGGGTCCTCTGTATTCATGGATGACCAAAATATAACAACATAATTTTATGTATTAGTTATGTCTTATTTGTACTCTAACATATAACTAGTATTTGAATTATTTTTTCCCTTGAGAGGAAGCTGTTTTAAATTATGAAGACTAAACTTAGACCCTACTGATAGTCCCAAAACCACAGTAAGGGAACAAGCTGGGAATTCCATTATTTTATCTTCAGGATGGCCAGAACTATTTCAAACTTCAGCCTTTTGATGACTTCACAGATGAATAACAATGTGGTTGGCTTTATTTAAAAAAAAAAAGTAGGAAGAAATTAACAGGCATTTCTTTTCTGCAATTCCATCCCAGAGCATAATAATAAAATAAATTATTTTACGTCCTTGATGTTCAAATGTCAAAAACTCCAAATTTCTTACATAAACAAAATCAGATGACTCTGCTTGGAAAACTTTTTCCTATTAATATAGGATCTGGTTTTTTTTTTTTTTTTTTTTTTTTTTTTTTTTAAATGCCTCTGGACAGTTCATTTGAATGGCCACAAGAGAGCAGTAAGAAATTAAACCTTAGGAAGATGACTCACAGTCACACTGTTCTGTGTGCTCTCTGCTATTAGGAAGGATTGAAAGACAAGCCCACTCATACTTGTTCTTGGATTTAGCAATATACTTTAGAATTTATTCACTTTACTTTTTCTTCTTGAAAAGCTATTTAGGAAGGCAAATATAGACAACATGAGTAAATTAAGTGAAAAGAATCAAAGCTTTTAGAAAATCAAGTTCATGTGTGAAAATAGAAGAAAATAATTACCCAGAGCAAAGGGACATCTTGAAAGGTCATCTGGCCCATCCCTGTGGATTATGCAAGCCTGACAGAAAGGTATGTAACCCATTTACAAAGTACCCCAGAAGACTTCTGTGACTCTTTCTAGAGCATAGTCAAATTTTTAAAATATTAACTATTAGGAATTTTTAAATGTCTAATCCTATTCTTCATGTTATAATTTAACCATTATTCAAAAAAAAATATCTAGGGACATCCTGAATCTTTCTCTAATGCCCATCCCTATTTCTTTATGCATCCCTGCTCATTTTTTTAAACATTTTTTTTTAGTCATAGATGGACACAATACCTTTATTTTATTTGTTTCTATTTTTATGTGGTGCTGGGGATTAAACCCAGTGCCTCACACATGCTAGGCAAGCACTCTACCACTGAGCCACAACCCTGGCCCCACACCCCTGCTCCTTTTAGCCTATATTAGCTTTGCTACGTTTTACTTAGAACTTGGATGCTATTAATTTTTAAAAATAATTTAAAAATAATAAATTTGCAAAATGACTAACAGATAGTTTTAATATATGAGACACTGTTAGAAATTAGTCTAGAAAAACATTAAAGACCAGCATAAAATAATAAATAATAAGCAGGCAGTTTGCAAAAGTAGGATGATAGTCAATATACAGACAAAAATTGTTCATGGTAATCAGTAAACAAAAAATGCAAACTTCTGGGCATGGTAATGCATGCCTGTAATCCCAGCAGTTTGGAAGGCTGACATAAGAGGATTAGTGTCTCAAAATAAATTTAAAAAAATGGCTGGGAATGTAGCTCAGTGGTAAAGTGCCCCTGAGTTAGACTCCAACAGAAGAAGAAGAAACAGAAGGAGAAGGAGAAAAAGAAGAAAGTTGAAATAGCATATTTTATGTTACTGGATAAGCACAGATTTAAAAGGACAACAATGTTGGGTATAACAAGAAAGAAAAGCTACACACAAACACAGGTCACAGTGGGAAAAACTTTCAAAAATTAGTTTAAAAATTCATATCAAAAAATTTTAAAATGTGAATTTCCTTTAACCTAGTAATTTTATTGATAGTAATTAATTATATGGAGACAACCAGGCAAATAAATGTCTTTGTTTTAATAGTAAGAAGAATTAGGAAAATAAGAACTTGAATTGTCTCAAAAAGGAAAATGAGTAAATTAAGGTATACCTATACAAATGGATTCTCATGAAAGCCATTACAAATGCTACAGATACATGTTCATTGACATTGAACTCCACGGCCCATTTTAGTTTAAAATGAGGTTGAAAACGTCACATATAGTATGAATCCAGCTAGGTAGAATCCAGGACTGCTTTAAAAGATGTCTGGATGATATAAACCAAAAAGGCCGTCTGCCTGGGTAATGGTCTTATAGATGTTTGTTTTTCTTTTTCAGAACTTCCTTTAGGTCTGAGTTCATTTTCTGTTTTGTTTGTTTGTTTGTTTTGTTTTGCTTTTGCTTTTTATTTTTTTAGGTTGGTTTTGTTTTTTAACAGTTAGTGTATGTTGCTTTCAAAATTTGTAAAAACATAAAAAAGCTATTTTTGTGTTGGCAGATAATCTTCATAATCTTAAACATTAGTTTGGTGAATTTGTGAGAGGTTTGATGCTTAATCCCCATATATCAAGTTGCAATGAAACCATGAATTAATAAACTACAATCTGTGACATTCACATTTTCTTAATAATGTGAAAGAAAATACATAACAACTTGATTTACTAGGGTAAATCAAGTTGGGTCTAAATGAAACTAATACAACCAGATAAGCAATTTTTTAAAAATTCACTCAAATAGATTTTCATACTTCATAACATAAATACCTTTGTATTTCAAGGGAAAAAACAAACAAACAAACAAACAACAAAAAAAAAAAAAACCTCCTTACATTTTACCCATGAGCTACTCAGCATCCTGGCATTTAAACTATTTGATTTTTTTCTGAATGTTTTAAAGAACCATATTCTCATAGATTTTCAGGTCCACATTTAATCTGTAACAAGTATGATGAAGCATATTTCAAAAGAACCTTTATTACTCCATGTGGCCTCTGTATAGCTGAGGATAGCTTACACAATGATAAAAAATCATTTTATAGGGAATTTGCAATTACTACATATTTGGTAAAGAATATTACATTTCTTAGCACAAGATCTCAGTAATTATTTAATTTTGGCTGAGTTTGAATTATCCCTATATTTTCTAAAGTTATCCACCACCAAAATGTCTCCTATGAACCTCCTATTAGATTAGACCTCAAAACAACACTGCAAGCTATGTATTATTATCTCCAATTTAAGATGTTAAACTTGGGCTCAATACTTGGCCCAGGAATGGTGTTGCTGAAACTAAGAAAGCATCTCACACACTATGCAGCCTCCACAAGCCTGGCATCTATTTTCTTAATAGAAAAGATAGCTTTTCCCCAACTGTTCACACTTTGGGGCTCGTTTTCCTCGTATTACTGAACCCTTCCAGATGGAAAAGGTATCTGAGATTTTCCTCCGTTTATGCTTCTGGGAAATGATAGTCAGGCTCTGATGGTGGATAGAAGGCAAAGCAGTCCAATGGACAAGTCATAGTTTAACCACAGATGGTCCAAAGCACCTTGAAGTTGCTATCCACTTTTTTTGTTCCCCATTTGTGGAATTGGAGCAGGTGTCCCTGCTACCCTTATTAACTGGTTGCAACTCTGCACCCCTTCAGCATGTATTTTATCCTTCCCAGAAAAGTTTTAAAAAAATTGTGTCATTGAGACTTGAGAGCAGAAAAGGAAGTAAATGCCACTGTTTTATCCATCACAACTGAAAATCTAGTGTTTAGCAGCCAATCAAATTTTATTTGAGAGCCAGAGCCTTTAAATGCTCTCAAGTGCTGGGCTCCCAGGATGACTTGGAAACAGGACACAAGGCTCTGGTTGCACAATAAGGAAAGCATTGCCGTCAAGGATGAGTAAATGCACTAGTCATTTCCAGTCTTCCTCTGGCTAACTTTGAAAAGGAATTACTTAACCTTGCACTGGTCTTCCTCTCTTTATTAAAAAGCTTTGTTGAACTTCTCTTTGTCGAAGATCCCACGATGCTTACCACAATCTCTTCCTACCCTTCTCATTCCCTGAATGGCAGTTCTTTCCACTCCCTCACCTTTCATTTCTGCATGCTTTAAAATATGAAAAACAAGGGGATAAGTTTGAACTTTAATAAATCCAAGGGAAATAAAAAAAGAGCAAACACATTCAAACAGCAAATAGGCAGAAAGTAGGGACACAGGAGGCAAGGAGGGAAGGTCTCGATCTAGTAGGGTGGGGATCAGAAACGTGTGGTGTTTCCTCTGCTTGGCATGAGTCACTTCACATGAACTCCATCTAGAATAGGGACATGTAAGAACACTTCCTTAAAGACATTCTATGTGAGCAGACACAGTAATAGGTAAAAACTGTTAACAAGTTGTTTCTATAAAAACTGAAAGTATTATTTTTATCCCTTCCTTAGCTTGCATGGCCTTCACATTTCTGTCTTGCTGATGTTAGAAGAGGGAGTGTTATCACTAATTATTCTCTATTTATATGTAAATATTTGGCTATTTTAGTAGAGTTAATGAGTTATATGGTAAGTATGAGATTGTTCAACTTATTGAAAATAAAAATCAGATTCCATTTTTTTTTCAATACTGACTGGGAACCTGTTTTGGGTTCTATTTCTAGGCAGTAATAGAAACTAAATAAATGCAAAGTTCTGCCAGATGTGGTGGCACATGACCTGGGATGCCAACGCAGGAGGATTGCAAGTTTGAGGCCAGCTTCAGCAGTTTAGCCAGACCCTCGGCAACTTAACAAGACCTTGCCTCTAAATAAACAATAGAAAGGACTGGGCATGTTGGACAGTGGTAAAGTGTCCCTGAGTTTAATCCTTGGAATAAATAAATAAATGTAGGATTCTGACAAGAATTAGGGCAATGGGAAAAGTGAATGAAAATCAGTGAACTCCGTGTTAGTTGTAGTAGACTGAGGCTCTGAAACCCATCCTGAGCTTTTTCTTCTTAGTGAAGAAACTAAGGTAAACTCAATGATTTGGTCTTCATCCACTGGATGACTATATTCTGTAAGCTATGGTCCAACAGGAATAAGGTGAAATCATTTTCCTTAGATAGCACACATCATGCACAGAAAGACAAAAAAAAAATACAAGTAAACTAATAAAGCAACTAAATAATATTGGGATTAATGAGTGCAGTGAAGAAAATAAGGTAGAATGGAGATTCCCTCAGGGATTTCTTTAGATACAGTGCTCCTGGAGGAGTTCTCTAAGGAGCTGCCATGAGGGACCAGCTGAGACTTTAAGGATGAATGAGAGGATGGTACTAAGATGGAGCAGGAAAAGAGCCTTTTAAAATGAAGGAATAGCCATCTCAAAGGTTTCAGGAAGGAGCCATTAGGCATGGAACAGAGAGACTGGTAAGAAACGAGGTCAGAAAAATGGTTCCTCCCAGATAGTGTCTGGCTTTTGATGTCACAGAAAGGATCCTGGATGTTGATCAGAGTGCAGTGAGAAGCCACTGGAGCATTCCAGCAAGAGGTGAACTATGTCACCTATGCTCATTTTTGAAAGAAAATTCAGCCTCCCCTGTGGGGAAATAATTATAGGATGATAAGAATGAAAGGACAGAGGAGATGAGTTCGGAACCTGCTATATAAATCAGGACAGCCAAGATGGTGCCATGTACCAGGTTTATCATGCAATATGAAGTAGGATTGGGGCTTGGCTTTTCATGGTGCCTCTAGAAGTCTTTGGCAGCGTTCCTTTGGAAGATATTCATATTGTCTCACAAACTGAACTTGTTGGTAAGAGTCAGAACTAGAGCCCGAAACAGATGTGCTAGCTCCATAGCTCTACCTAGAAAAAAACATTTTCAGTTTTAGTTCCATTCATCATGATTCTCTTCTCCACTTCAAGATCATTGCAGGACAACTTGAATTGTATATGATGCTTACTGTCTTCATCCTCACCTGCTGCAACCCCTAGAATTGTCAACCTCCCCAAACCACTACAGCAAAGAAGAAGGAGGCAGAGATCCCAAGTTGTTCATGTTAATGTGGGAAATGAGAGGTAGAACTGCTGGCAGAACACAGGTACTATGCCTGGATTTCAATAATGCTGTAATCAGAACCACATTGCTTCATAACGGGAAATCTGGGCTTCTAAGAACTGTGAAGTGGAGATTTACCAACTGACCGAATCATGCAAAGAAAATGTCAAACTGTAGTAACAGATTTTTGTACTCTTGTCTGCCTGAAGAGCAGAGGTTGGGGCCCCTGTGGGGCACAGATCACGAAGCACACAATTACCCAAGCTCCATGTCTCAGTAAAGAGTTTTGCTTAAGTGTGCCAGATATTGTTAAAAACACAAAGAACCCTGTTCATAAACACCAGGCTTTATACTGATCCAAAAGCACATGTTTATTTGTGTGGTCAATGGTCTGCATACTTTAAGAATCATGTAAATAATAAAGTCAAACTACTTTATTTAGTATGAGTGAAATTGATGGCCCAATAATCAGACACATTTGTGGGCTGATGTATCTGTACATATGCTATTGATGAGAAATAGTTACTGTACACATGTGAAGGAATTTATGAAAACATACTTCAAAATTTACATATATTTTCTTCTGAAGGGATCTCTCCTTCATTTTGTGAATATAATTATAAAATAGATTTTTTTTTTTTAAAGTGACTACAATGGCTATTGCTTAGCCATGCTTCCAAGTAAAAAGTTATACAGCAATTTAAGATCAATCAGACTTGGAGTGGAAAAGGTTTCTAACCCATTAAATATAATCAGAATATCTGGATAATTTCTTAAGTTTTACAGTGGGGGAAAAAGTAGGTAACTCTTTACTTTTGAAAGTGAGACAATAGGTTTTCTCCCCATTTGAACCTTAACCAGAAAAAACTGGAAAAAAAATCATTTCAATCTCACTGAATAAAGTATTCAATCATAACTACATTTTAAGATATGCATAAGTTTCTGGGTTTCCTTAAAATGCTCTAAAATTTATTTTAACCAACAAATTATTCTTTTAACTGAATAAACCTTTTTCTTAATTTTTTTGTTTTTAACTATGGCTTCACACTTTTGTCTACAGTAACCTGAAACCTCAATTCAGACATTACTCACTGTAGATAACTGAGCCCCAATGAAGTTATCATCAATTATTAACCATTTTTAGATATTTATTTTTCTCAGGTCCAGCCAGCAATAAGTTGAAATTGGCATATAAATAACACAAAATCATTTTCTGATTTTCAGAAAAGCATAGCTGCTCATTTGCTGAACTTTACACCAGGATCTGGGATGACAAACTTTTCCCTTCTATGCCCAAGGCTAGACATCTCCACTAGAACACAGCATACTTTTTTCTCAGACCTGCCTGAGACCTCATGACAGAATCCACAGGGATCTACTGCAAAAAGATGAAAATAGTAGAGGAGAAGAAACCTCCTTGCTCTTCTTGACCAGTGTGCAGTTTTGGATTGTATTTTTTTTTTTCACATGACAGGAACATAAAAAAGAACTTCTTATTCATGTCACACTTTCCAGAAAACTGCAGAGGAAAGAGCAGAGAAGACATCCAGGACTGAAAAGTACTGAAAGTCAAGACCAAAAGATGGAGGGAGAGGGAAAGTAACTCATGTGTGCCCTGCACATGTAATCTAAATAAGATAATCCACGCAGAATAAGTCAATGACAGCATTGTCAAAATGGAAATTTGAAGTGCTCAGTGAAGTCAGGATCTAGTCCATCGCCACTCAGTTCACCATGTTTCTATGGCCAAGTCTTAGCATATTACAGCTTTTGTCTGTGAGCTGTAATTCACGGGGATGGGGCATGGTTTAGTATTGTTCTTAATTTGAATTCTATGGAAGAGTTGATTATGGGAGATCATATAGCAGGTGAAATGTTTGGCTTTAATGAGAATCAACTGCATAAAAGTTCTTTTTGGGTATTGGAGTAATACCAAATAAAAACAAGAAACAATACATTTGATAATCAAAAGAAAAAAAAACCCTGTCATTTTAGGAATACATTTAAAAAGTAAGTTTCTTCTTAAATACCATTAATTTGCATTCTTATGAATAAAAATATATACAGATTAAAATAACATCAGTATTTGAAAATTAACTAGCAATGTAAATTAAGAAGTCTCTTAATTAGAGTAATTAATATTGTTATGTTTTAGCATTCAATACTATATATTATTTTAGTTTTCCCAATAGCTAAAATAAAATTCCTCAAAATATACTGTTTATAGCCTCATGGTTTGAATAGATCAAATGTACACTCTGGTAAGAAGAGAGACCAGCTTACAAATTTAGAAATGTTATTTGAAATTTACCAAGTTATTCGAGATATAGGGCTTGTTCTTTCTCAAATTTTAAAGATGAATGATGTGGGGTTTTTTCCCAGTTAGTTATAGGGTAAACATCACCATCACTCAAAGAAAAAGTAACTGTAAATAACCTTAAAACATTAATTTAAAAATTCATTTCAAGAATGTATTGTTTAATTCACGACATTACAAAGTTGTTTTCATAAAGCATTTGGCACACTGTAATCAATTATTTTGTTTAAAATATTGGAGAAATTTAGATTTTTAATACTTAAATATAGTGGTAAATATATTTGTGGTATCTTTATATTAGTCCAGGGAGCTAGAATAGTTCTTGCTATGAAAAGGAAACTGTTTAAAACCAATTTAAATAAATTTAAGAATGGTTCTACTTGTATCATTATCAGTTATCTTCTTTCCAAAAGATGTCTTGAAGAATATCTTCTTTTACTTGAATATTTATGCCCATACGGTTTCAATTACTTTCCTTTTCCTATTTTTCCATTCACACTTCAAACCTAGGGATTATGAGTAATAAATAAGTTGCTTCCACATCTTGTTCAATTTTAGAATTGGGAACTACTTGCCTGGATAATGACTGGCTTCACATTTATTGTCAACCACCTCCAATGTCCCTTTTTCTGATCCTCTCAAGATACAGCACATTTGTGAAATAAACAAAAGAGAAAAGAAAAACAATAACGTCTTATTTTTATACTTTCTTTTAGAATGGCTGATTCTTTGGCTTACGATTCAAGTTTAGATTTACTTTTAAAAGTATAAAATCATTACCTCAAACATTTATCATTTTTCATGGTGAAACATCTTAAATCCTCTCTTCTACTTATTTTAAATCACATAAATTTGCACATTTATTATGTATCATCAAATAAAAGTAATATAAATCTTTAAAAAACATAGAATCATATTTTAGAATAGATTCTGCAAGTAGAACAGTATTTCTTACTATAGCGTCACACGTACGGTCTGCAAGAACTAGAAAGATTCTCTATATTTGCTGTGTTTATGTGTTTTAAGTGGTCTAAATTTTCTTTCCACAATCAATGTAAGCATACAAATGTAGCATCGTAAATGTACACAATGGTGTGAGCTAACCTGAAATAATACTACTGTTGTTTCTGGGACTCTTTAAAAAAAAAAACACACAACAATTTTTCCCCAGCAGCTGCTTCTGACTTCAGTTTTGAAACATTATTTCCATGCACATCCTTGAATTATTTAGAATTTCTCAGTTTATGACTCCTCTCTGCTCTTCCTGGTTGCAACACTTATTTTAAACTATTGTCCTGAGAAAGATAAAACATATACAATACTGAATTCCACATGAGCCACTTCTTCATGTAAATAGACTTCTCAATAAATGCTTGTACTTTCTAGATTGAGTGTTCAGTAAAGTGAGTACATAGTTCATTAGAGTATTAATATAAACCATTGTAAAATGAGAATTTGGGTTGATGCAGAAGCTATAAATATAATGCAAAAACAGTAAAGAATGTAGTCTGAGTTTCTTCAATAAAGAAAAGAGAATTTAAAAATCACTAGCTATCCAAGAAAAAAATTAAAATTTACTCAAATACCAAATACTTCCATATTTGATATGATCACATAGAATCCATACTATGGGCAAGATATCTCAGTGTGTAGGGGAAATGGTAACACCACAACAGACCAGGAAGCATGTGACCAAGGCTCTTTCTAAGCCAACCCTAGCTTTCTTTGCTTTTTACCTTTACACTTGCCTTTCCTTCATTCCTCTCTCTCTCTCTCTCTTTTTTTACTCTTTTCTCCCTTAAAACATTAATTTAAAAGTTAATTTCAAGAATGTATTCTTTAATCCATGACATTACAAAGTTGTTTTCATAAAGCATTTAGTACACTGTAATCAATTATTTTGTTCAAAATATTGGAGAATTTGCTTTATGTCCTGATAGTTTGGGTCTTCTCACCACTCAACCTCATTAAAAAAAAAAAAAAAAAAAAAAAAAACAGGTTTTATTTGACTTGAATTTTCATCCAGATGATTTACATTCTACAGACAACCCCATTTTTCAAAATAAGGTCTGGCAATATTCAGCTGTGAGTTTCAACCACAGATGCCAAAAATGCAAGGTGCTATGATGGAGTTTTATAGTGTCTAGTGGAAAAACTCGTAAGAGGAATTCTTTCTCCATCAACTTTCTTGCATTAAAAGGGTCAATTTTTAAAAATAAACTCAGGTTTATGGAAGAATCATCAAACACAAAGGCATGATTCCTTAGGGCAAAGCGTCTCAGTTAAGACACATTTTTACAATTTGCTTCTATTCCAAACGTTTGATCATTTTATTATGTTTGAAGGAGTTAAAACTTTCTCTTCGGATGATCTTGCATTCTCCAATAAATGTTGTTTATAAAAACTGTAAACAAATCTGGCAGAATACATAAAATTACCATCTAAGAATATAGCTTCAAATAATCATTTTTAAAAGTATTTAAAGAAAATGTAAGCTGATAGTTTTGTGAATTCTTAGTAGAAAACAGGTTTTGAAATTTATCCTGATAGGTTATGAAAATGATTTTTCTGGGTGTATTTCAATAAGAATGTACAGGTTTCTCAATGCCATAAGTTAACAATATGTAAAAATATAAAACAGTTTAGGACATTCATTTTTAAATTGCTATTGTGAATATTTTAATTTGCATTAAAATTTTTGTGTCAGCAAATTTCAAGGAATTCCATATGACACTTTGAAAGTGAATTTTGATGTAAATATGAATTTTTAAAAGCATATGGATTTCACCAATGGTTTTGAAAATCATTTTTAAGGTCTTCAATAGTATTCAAATTATTTAAAATTTAGACTTGCCAAACTAAAATTTTAACAGCTTTAGCATTAAAACAAAAAATATTTATTTCTTATTTCTTTCAATTGCAGAATGAAATAATATAAAATTCTTAGGAAAATAATATTGAAAGTTTTCCTTGATCCTATAGACTGGTATTGCTCCTTTTTTGGTCCAAGATGTGAGTACAGACAGGAAGCACAAAATATATTTTTCTAAATGAGTTCGAATTTTTTTTTCAAGTGCTGGCATTTCATGTATAGCTTTCAACTGTTTGTTTTTTGGACAGGATATTATAGTAACTTCCTACCATTTTAACTCATTTGAAATATATATGTATTTTGAAAGTCTTAATAGCCAAAGATAAAAATCAAGAATCATAGACACATTTCTAGCAGGAAATTTTAAAACCATACATGATTTTTGCCAGGAAATTCTATTCATTTTCAACAAACATCTTTGCAAATAAGACAGAATACACAATAAACAAAATATTTCTCCTAATATATATCACATATTAAATAGGTAGCAGTTATTACAATGCACAATATTCTTTACCTTTTCTAAATTATTTGGAAATACTTCATAATGTCAAGTAACAGCTCATTTATTTAGATTTAGATTTAGATGTTTTTAAAGTGATGATCTACTTTTAGCCAAGAAATTGCCTAAGTAAAATTATATGACTGTGACTAACACAGGGTGCTTTTGTTTTTAAAGGGAAAAAATACAGTTACCTACATTGTTGGGATGTATTTATAGAGCATTTTTATTGTTAAGTTATGCTTTTAGAGCTTTAGGAACATTTGAGAACAATAATCAGTGGTGTGTAATGGTATTGTTAGTGGAGCCTTTTCTATTGAATTTTCAAGATGTTGTAAAATGAGATTATGTGAGCAGCACCTCTGGACACTTTTTCCCATCATTGTGTTGGTATCAATCGCTGACTTCCACCATTTCTCCGGGTATTAAATAGAAACACTGGTTCCCACTGCCTTGATTGGAGGGTTTATAATACATGACAGAACTGATAACCTTAATGAGACTAAGCATTGTGATCTTATGAAAGCTAACTGAAACCTGCACTGCAGAGAGTATCTCTAAGACCTGAGAAGGTGCAAGAAAATGTTTTACTTTGATTTCTTATTTTGAGTGAATGCCTCTCTCCTCAGGCAAACTTGACCCAGAGAGACGGTGAGAAAATTCATCTTCTGCAGCTCTAGCCACAGCTGGGCAGAGGCATTCTCCTGGCAGAAGTAACCTTTGCCAGATGTCCATGTTAATGCCTTATTGCAGAAAGGGTGGCGCTTGATCACTTACTGCGCACGGACAGGTTGCCAGCACACACCGGATCAGTTTGCAATTGGCAGGGCTCTGCATGGCTGGAAATCCAAGTCTGTATAAAGAAGGGGTGTCTATTCCTGGCTCTGCCCCTGGAGTCATCTATAACTATGTAAAAAGCCTTATTACATTTGCTTCTCAATTTCACACACACACAAAAAGAAAATGAAATTTAACAATCAACCATTGACTCTCTTCTATAAGGAGTTATGAGGATCAGATATTAAAGTATCACCTAATCTGATATATTGAGGGTGGTATGCCAGTTTGTGGGACCTGGCGGCAGAGATCAACAGATCTGCAGCTGATTAATGACAGTTTAAAGATGTTTGCTAATCTTATCACCCTCACTGGTCATAGACAACCACCCATGATCAGAAGAACAGAAACTGCTTGCTCTTGATTCTTTACTTCCTGGACTGATCTTAAGAAAGCAGCTATCTGGAGAATGCTTCATCATTAGAGAAGTGCTGCCCGTCACTGACTTGCTTACCATACCTTATCACCTTTCATTTAATTTCTTTATTTACATTGACTTTTCTTCCAAATCTATTCAATCTACCCAATATTCTCATTGACTTAGAAGCATAATCCCTCCACTTCTACACATTCATGGATATTCTGGCCCAGTAATCTTTATTCTTCTCTCAATATAGATAATATAGGAGTTAGCATCCTTTAGTGGACCCACTGGAAGGACCACAACTCTATACCCATTTCTGTATTTTCCCAAACCCAACATCATCTTTCCACTACTTCAGATATAAGTAGCTGGTGATAACAAATGCATTACCTTACTTAAAATTGTATTTTCATTTTACTAGGTGATAGAGTTTTAATCCAAATAAATTGTGTGTGTGTGTGTGGGGGGATTTTTCCTAGGAAATGTTCTATGCTAAAGAGTAAAAGCACAATATAAGAATTTTCTGAAGAAAAATTTAGCTACTAAAAAGTTATAATGGATAGAGATAGCTTATTTTATTCTGATCATATATGAAGTATTATATTTAATTGTGAGCCTCTTATTTTAAGAAGTTTGCCAAATCATAAACTATTCAGATGAGTGTAACAGAATGGGGTAGAGGTCTGAAAATTAAATTGCATTAGGAATAATTAAAATGGATGTTTTGTGTGAAGAAAAGAAGACCTGGAAGATAGGCATCCATGAATATAATAGAACAATAGAATAGAATAGAATAATTGGACTTACTCAATATGGATCACAAGGACCAAATCACATAATTTGCAGGAAGAAAGATATGACTTCATGTATGGAATAAAATTCTATTCACTGCATCTGTTAAATGGGAATCTTCTTTATGACAGTGTCTGAGACAGATACCCAATGGTTGCAATGAAAGCCTTGCTCTAGCATATATTTTTTAAAGTAGATTATTGAAAGACAAGGGAAATACTTGTAAACTGCAGTCAGTGCAGTCACACTTCAGGGAAAATAAAATAGTATATGGCACCTCCTCTCTACCCTGTTCTCTCATAAACCATAAGATACCTATTCTCCCTTTCTCTAAGTCTGTTACATTCTTCTCTCTTCAAAGGAATGCATGATCCTTTGAGAGATTTCAGGCTTCTGTGACTCCATATTTTCAACTTGTATGCAGCTCTGTCTAGCCACAGGAACAACTCTATACCCATTTTTGTATTTTCCCAAACCCAACAGCATCTCTCCACTACTTCAGAGTCTTGTAGTTCACATTCTCCCAGTAGAATATTATCTAGTTAAACCTATTTACTTCAATTTTTTATGCCAAGTAGGTTGGGTCTACTAGTTACCAATATGGTCAAGACTTCCAGGTTAGTACTGAGACCGGAGGAGAGAATATGAAGAGATAATCAGTAGTATCTCTATAAGGTAAAAGTTAGCTCCTTCTTGCTGGAAGTCAACAGACACTGAATAATCATCCTACTGTACTTTTATATGAAGGCAATAGAGATACATTAGGAAGATTATCTATAAAACCCTTCCAACATTTTTATATTTCAATCTTAAAAATTTCAACAGAGTAAATAGATTTGGAGGAGAGAGAATTTTGCAAGCCTTTTGGTCATATGAAGTATATGATCACAATCATACTAACATTTACCCAACTAAGTATCTTCCGTCTTAGTGTATGTGTCCACCATTCAGCTCATGGATTTAGTCAAAAATCCAGAAGTCATTGTTGACTCCATCCTTTCCTTCACTTTCCAAATTCATCATTCAACAAGTCCTGGCAATTCCATCTCCTATACAAGCCCTTATTCTATGGAATTTTTCTTGTCTCTCTTTATGACACCTCAGCCCCAATTCACCATTTTTTCTCACATACAATATTTTAAACATTTGCAAAAGGTAATTCTAACATCATTCTACACACCGAAGCTAAAGAACTTCTCCAACCAACTCTGATCATGACATTTCCTGTTTAAAACAACACTTACTCTAATTTTAAAATCAAATCTACATAGTTTGGATCTTGTCAGTTTCTCTGGCCTCATCATATACCACATAGATCCTGGTTCTTAGAATAACAACTTCTCCATCTCCTCAAGAGCTTTGAACTTGCTACTTCCTCTACCAGGAACATTTTGTTCTACTACTCTTTCAGTGAATGCTGCCAACTCAGCCGTCACATTTAAATTATGCATTATTTCCTCAGGGACATCACCCTGCTCAATGTTGGCTCCCATAGCACATAATTATTAATCTTTTGCAACATCCATCTCAGGTGAACTCACTAGTCCTGTGTCTATCTTTCCCTCCAAAGTATAGGATCAATGAGGACAACTTCTGTTTTCAAGGCAAGATTAATGCTTGACATAAAATATGACTCAATACATATTTGTGGGAGAGAATGAATTAATGGCCAACCTAGATCAAATATCAGGCATTCTAAAGAGGTAAAATTCTAATTTTCTTACATTTTTTAGAGATGATGAGAGCTTTACACTTCTTGAGATCTCAAAATATGATTAAGAAAAGTAAGACTCTTTGTGAAAACTTATAAAATCAAGAACATATTTTTTTAAAGGGTTAGATTATTTTTCCACAGAAAATAAAAGCAACAAAAATCTTAATGTGAGTTATGGTTGGTAAAACTAAATATTGGCATTAAGGGATGTCAAATGCATATAAGCAGAAAAAAATAACAGATCTTAATTTTTTAAAAGAAATGTTATATATTAAGAGTTTAATACATGCCAGGCTGTGTTCTAGATGATTTAGATATAGATAAGTTGAAAAAAAATAGAAACTAATGTCTTCTCTCATGATGTTTACATTCTAGTAACACAGCAAGACTAATCAAATACACAAACACAGGAAAAAAAATGGAGACAATATCCACTGTGACTTGGCCAAAATTTTATAAAAACACTTAAGTATTTCTGAATTTGATCTACCAAATGATAGTGTTTTTTTAATTCTACCCATGGATTTCCTAGGACATCTTCTAGATATTGCAGAAAGACACAAAGGTGAGGCACTTTGATAAATGCAGAAGTTGATATAAGCTCTGTGGATTTACCACTACAGACATTTATGTTTAAATAGGTAAATATTACTTGAACTTTGTTAACTTAAATATTTCAAAACAGCAGAAAGGCTCTTATATCAGACATCAAATAGGTTTACAAGGAATAAATTAATTGTAGTAATTTTGCCCCTTTTTTATTTCCTGAAACACTCAGAATTTACAATGAACAGCAACGACAAGGCCAGTTGACAGAGAAACCTCAGAGACAGCTCCACAGTCCTCACAGGTCGGACTGGTCATGGGAATGCTGAGGATCCAGATGCTAAGAGTTAAAAGAAGCCACGGAAAATTGGGTGATATGATATCCTTTTTAACCCTTCATTCTGATTCTTAGGGGATTGTATGTTGGTGCAAAGCTGAACAATAGACTCTGCAAGAATGAAGTTCACAGTACAATAGTGTAGACAGAAATAAGGCCACTGAGGAGGAAGAAGGCTGCCTTCTGCCTTAAAATTAAAGCCAAATTTAACTCAAAATGATAATTCTGATTATAAAATCATGTTTGTATTGGTTCAGTCAGGGCCCAGGAATATTTTAACACAGGTCATCAATGTGATATCTGATAACACTAAGTTGTCAATAATGGACTTATGTATTCATTTTTACAAGTATTTATAGGACCCACACTGTTTATCAGACACAGTTCTAAGCAGTGAACCAAATAATATTGTGTGGAAGATGAACACAGAGTGAATAAGCAATCACATATCTACTATGTTGTGATGTCTGATGATGACCAGAGAAGCAGTAGGAGAAGAGAATGCAGGGTGGTGGCACTTACGATGAGGAGTGCAGATGTGGCCTGTCTGTTAAGGTGACATTTGTGCTACAGAAGGATAAGCCAGGAGAAGCATGGTCAGAGAGGAGGCTGGACAGGGAGCTGGGGTTCAGATGACAGAAACACCAAAGGCCATGATAAATTGGTGGTGTGGCCTGGACAAGAGTAATAATTGGCTGTGAAAATAGCCAAATTCAGGAGATAGGTGAATTGATGTGTGGATAGAAATAAAGATAAATAGATGATTGATTGATTGATTGATCCATCAACCTATCTATCTACCTACCTACTTAATTACTGTTGGATAGGATGCTGGCTGTTAATATCCAGCTCCCTTGACTTAATTCAGGGCTACTCTAAAGGGGCATTTCAGTTCCAGAGTTCCTCTTGTATCACTGACATCTTCGATGCAACTGCATAAAAGCTCAGTTATTCCTCTGTTCAATCTTGTTTCCTGTGCCCCTCCTCTGTACAGTGTCAATTTTAACAGCACCTTTCATAAACATCTTACATGAAAATCTCCAGAGTCTATTTCCCAGGAAACCTGGCACATGAACACTAGGACTGATCAAAGGATGCAGGATCAAAATGGGATTTTGGAGCTAGATCATGGATGGCCAATTAGTAATGGAGACCTCATGGAGAGTGTCTAAGGAGAACATTTAGGATCATTGGCTTGCATAGTGGGGCAACTGTTAAAGTTTTCACTAATTCTAAACTTGAATGGGATGCTGTGAAAGGCCTAAGATGTTCTCCAATTAGCCTCACCTCCTGGAATGCATGCTCTTGAGCAATTTCCTCCTTAAGGTGATCTATATACTTAATAGAAATTACCAAAGTGATGATGTATGACTTCTGAGGATAGGTTATTAACACGTTGAAATTTCTATCTTAGTATCTCAGGTCACTTTCTCCAGGTGCTGCTAACTGCCATGTCATAAGGACATTTAAGAGCAGCTTAAATGTCCTTATTTCTCTGTAGAGAAACCCTGAGGTCTAACTCAAAAGCTAGCCATGTGAGACTAGCTATTATAGCTCCAGTCAAACCTTTCTCATGAGCACAGATCTGGTCGAAATGTAACTCAACCCATGACAAACCCTGAACTAGAAACTGTCCAGCCCAACCAACCATTCCCTCATGACTGACCCAAGGAAGCTATGAGAGATAACAAATGTTTATTGCTATTTCAATTCACTAAATTGAGAGGGGCGGTAATTTGTTATGTAATAATAGATAACAAATATAGATACTGATGGAAAGGAATATACTAAAAGGTGCAATATATCACATTGAAGAAATAATGAAGAAGTGCTAATGATAAAGACTATCAAGACTATCAAATTTTATGTCTTCTAATGTCAGCTGTGTATGCAGTGGAGAAAGAAAATTAAAGGTTTTACAGAATTATTCACTACTTGAAGACTAAGTGACAACAAATGAAGAGCCTCTTAGCCCCTGCAGCTTTAGAGCAGAAAAAGCTGTGGACCAGATCAAGAACTTAATGAGTAACAAAGCCCCAAAAGAAATTCAATTTTCAAACATGGCAGTTCTATAATACCAGGGTCAGAGCCCTAGGTGTGAAGCAGTAAGACACCAAGACAGGTTGCGGATATCAGGGTAATTCCCTTAAAACATCTTGAATCCCTACATTCTCATGAAATCTTTGAATCTGCATAAGTGACCCACCCTCCCTGTTCAAAGCCAATACTTATCCTTTGTCTGAAAATGATGCAAAGTCCCTACTTTATAGAGCAACATCCCCCTTCCCGGATCTAACTTCCCAATTGGTCTTCTAATATAATAGCTGGAATGGAGTCTCCACACAAACCCAGTAAGGAAAGGGCCAGGGCCCGCTAAGGAAAGAACAAGTCTATGTTTCAAAATCACAACAGGGTCTAATCAACATGCACCAACAATAACAGGATGGTGGAAACAACGTTGGATAAAGAAGAATTTATTAATATGGGAGCACTCTATCACTATACAGGATTTTAATGCTCCAGCAAAGGAGCCGAGGAGATAGTGTCAATGTGCTTTTAGTATACTCTTAGATGTTTGTTGGAAATTAATGCCATTATAACTGAAATACACTTACAAAGATACTCTGGAAGACAAGAAAGAAAGAATCTTTATAAAACCAAGGAAAAAGGGACATAGTACAATACCTACATTTCATAAGACTGGAAAGCCCACTAGACTTTTTTGTAGGAAGGCCAAAAGATAATTTCCCAAGATAGTAAGGAGCTTGCACGTCAGAGGACAGAAGCATCACTGAGAACCTCTATGGTGAATATCCCAGATAGGTCAGGGCTAATAACAGAAGATACTTATACAGAACTCTCTGACAGCAGTGGGGGATAGAAGCTGGAATAATTACAGAAGTAAGGTAGAAACAATGGTTTCCAGGAGCAGAAGTGTTGGAGTGACAGCTCTGAGTATATCTAATAGTTATTAAAATGTTTGCTTTTTACCTTTTTCCAAATGAATGATAGAGGCTCTGATCTGGAAACTGAGTGAGGAATAGGCCCTGAAATATGGCAATAGACTATTAGAAACTCAATAGCAGCTCCAATTGTAGTTGCTAAACCAGAAATGACATGTTTGCTAGAGCAGATTAATGAAGTCCCAGACAGATTATATATAGCCACTAATCTGGTAAATGCATTTTTTATAGTCTAATTAGAAAAATCAGGAATGCTTCACATTTATTTAAGATAGACAAGAATAAGTAGGAAAAATCTTGCCCTCTAGTCTATTTTCCCTTTCCCATCCCCTATCATAATATAGTACAAAGGACCTGCACTGCATAAATATTCTTCATAAATTATATCAATCCCATATATAGATGAGGGCCTGTTATTTAACCTAAATGAACAAGAAATGACAAGGATGTTGGAGATCTTAGTAAAACACAAGTATTCTCAAAATGTGGGGGGTGGGTATAAATAAACCTAATAAAAAATTCAGAATTTCATATCACTGAAGATCTTTGGAGTATAGTTATCCCATCCAATATAAAGGACAAATTCTTGCACTGAATAACTCCCATCACTAAGAAAGAAGTAATATGTTTCTGGTGAGTCTCTCTGGGTTGTGGAGAGAGCATATTACACAATTAGGGATAGGTTACATGCTCACTGTGCCACATGACAGGAGACACTATGATATAGGAGGTATCAGTGGAAAGCAAAGATGCTATATGGCTTTTATGGAAAGTTCCAATGGAATATCACAACATCATTAGGTTGTGGAGCGAAGTCAGAGAATTGCAAATGAGAATTACATAATTTTTGGATACTAGTTCTTGGTTTGCTGCTAGACATCATATACACCAAAAGCATGATCATGGACTACCAAGTGACCTCATGGCCAAAACTTCCCATCATAAACTGGGCTCTTCCAGAGTCACTGAGTCATAAATTTGAATGAGTCTAGCAGCAATCTATATTAAAATGGAAGCAATATACCTGGGATTATGGTGAGTAGGGCCAGAGGCCCTAAGAAAACTACCCTTTAGTCCATGTTCACTGATGGCTCAGATCCCTGTGGCCTTCAGCACAATTGTACAAGACTGTCTTTCACAGTTCACACCTATGGTCACATGTCGAGGAGAAGGAACCAGACAGAGGGGAGGAAGTGTTGAGGTACATTCATGGATGAGTTGGTCTGGTCTGGGTGTGCAGGTCACAAATGAGCTGTAACCAAACAGTAGCCTCATTCTGGGCCAATAAGAAAGAGAAGTGATGGGATCTCCTAAAGGAAAAAGCTCTGAGCAGTGAACATAGTCATCCTTGGCATCATGTTACATACTTTGTACAGAAAATAAGAAGTCCAGTTTATTGCGCATAAGGCCTCAAAGCTGTTTACTCTGGAACCTGAAGGAAAAAAAATAATTAGATGGTACAAGGAAGTTTAGAACAAAGGAATTTGGACAGATTAATGCATGGGTAAGATCTTTGTGTCACATAATGTCACTTAAAGATAGCATTTGTTACAGAAGAGGCTCTCAACAAAATAAAAAGAATGATTCATAAACTCTTAGAAATACAGAATACCATGATGGTTGCTAAGGCTGGAGGTCGGGGGATGGGGGAAAGGAGGAATGTTGGCCAAAGGGTGTAAACTTTTGGTTATGAGATAAGTAAATTCTGAGGTTCAAATGCAATGTGTGGTAACTATGGTTAGTAATAGTGTATCATATATTTGAAATTTTCTGAGAAAGTATATCTTAAATGGTCTCAAAACCACACACCCACAAGAGATTATGATGTGAAGTGATGAATGTGTTAATAAATGTAATTGTGATAATTATTCCACAATGTAGACATATATCAAATCATCACAGTGTACAATTAAATATATTAAATTTTATTTCAGTCATTCCTCAATAAAGCTGAAAAAAAAGAATGAATGAGTCAGTTGACTGATGAGAGGAATGGAGGATCTGAATGAGATCAAGAGCCTCTGCTCACCCTCATGGAACACTATCTAGCTGCTGCCACTATCAAACATCCAAGTCTCCAGGAATAAAGACCAAATCTGAGTTTTTTATGTGGTATCATATTTCAAGGAGAACAATTTTGGTGGCAAATTGACAATAATGGGCCCCATGAAAGGGCAACAATTTATCTTCAGCTAAATCAACATGAATTTTAAGTATGAACTTGCCTTTCCTAGAAGACCCTGCCAGCACCATCAACTGAGGATGTATAGAGTCTGATCTCCAACAAAGGACCCCATATAACATCATATTGATCCAAACGATACTGTACAGAAAACAAATATGGCAGTGGGCACATGTCACTGCATCCATTGAACATTTTTGCATAATGCTCCTCTCAGTTGTCCTGATAGAATATGGAAGAATGCAGTCAGGGGCCAGCTTAGAGCTGATAAATAATGAGGATGGGACCTTATCCTTCACGATGCAGTATATAACCAAAATAAACAACCATAATACTGAACTCTGTCTTTAATACATAGAACAAGAACCAAGGAATGGAAACAGGAGTGATCTTACTACCATCACTCCCACTGACTTGGGGGAATTTGTGCTTCCCATACCTGGGAAGTGCTTTCACTAGCATTATATAATACTAAATTTCAGTGGTACCTGGTCATCTTGGGCTCCTCGTATCAAGAGAACAATAGAAAGAGAGGAAGGAAGAAAGAAAGGGAGAAAGAAAGAGAAAAGAGATAGAGGGAAAGAAGAAAAGAAAAGAAAAGCAGAGATAGTTAACCCTGATCATCAGAAATATGAAGAGATACTATTATAAATTGAGGACAGGAAAGAATATATTTGGTATTCATGGGATCCATCTGGGTGTCTCTTGATACTCCCTCACTGATTTCGATGGTAAATTAAGAAATGAAGTAGCCGTGAACTGAGAAAGTCATGGTAACCATGAGGTCAGATATCTAAAAGATGAAAATCTGTGTTATAGCCACAAGGTAAGTCACCTAGCTCAGAACATATGTTAACCAAGGGAATTAACGGATGCTAGAGGATGGGAGATGACGAGTGTCAGTTGCAGCCTCAAGATCAGCTACAGCAGTAGTTGCTGTAGCTCCCCTCCTCATGTTCTTTTAAGGTTATCCAGAATTATGATGGAGCTTTTTTTTTTCTCCCTTTAAGTTAAGCAATACCAAGAGTGAACTGTATTGAATACTATTGAATACTATTGAAACATGTTTCACTATCCATGTTTTCCTTCTCCACTAAACAGCTCAGAACTTCAACTATTGATACTACCCTCAGATGAAGAGAGTCTCCTTACCCAAGACCTCCTTACCCAGAACCAATCCTCGTACAATGACTAGTTAATTCTGGTAATTATTTTTTATTTCTTTCTATTCTATTGGTTAACTCTAAAGACTATTGGTTCCAGAGTTCTTCACAAATGGATTGAGGTATTTGCTATCACTCTATCATACCTCTTACATTCGCATGGTTTTCCCCAACAAAGTTCCTGCACACAAGTCTCCATTTCAAAGTTTCTTTCTCTGGGATCCCAACCTACACCATAGAATTAGATATGATTATTATTAATTATTAGTAGTAGTGGGTACTTATCTTGTGTTAATATAATTAAACCTCTCCAAGATAAACTGTGAGTTCAGTATTGAAGTAAAACCTGTAAAGTTGAGGAAGCCAAAGCTTAGAAAAATTTAATACTTTACTTGATATGACATACTGTCTTAACTATTATTCAGTCAAGATTTGAGCCAGATCAGTCAACTTGTCAAGCCTGTGAAGCACAGTGAACAAATATTGCTATCAGTAGCAAACATGAGCAAAGATTAGATGATTGATAGGTAGGTAGATACATGATAGATAGATAGATAGATAGATAGATAGATGATAGGTAGATGATAGATAGATAGATAGATAGATAGATAGATAGATAGATAGATAGGTCGCTCATAAAGAGAAGTCCATCGAGGATAGTAGCTGAGTGGTCCGGGGTCATGAGGAGTGTTAGAGAGAAACAAGTCTGAAAAAGACAGAAGAGTTCAAATTGGGATAAGACATGAATTCCATAGCAGACATGGACTTACCACGAAATTGAGTTGAACTAGTGCTGAAGAATTCTCCACTATTCTCTTATCCCAAAAAAGGAAATACAGAATGGCTTCTTGACAAGGCAAGAGCTAATGGGAACGTTACATTTGCCCCCTTAATTCTGTAATGTCTTCGCTACATATGAGAGATGGCAGGGCATAGAGGGAGAAGTGTATGCAATAGCACAGGAAGAAATCCCACACCCTCCTCCCCAGGGTGCATGGGGCGAAGGTGCCAGGCGTGGAATGCTGCACTCCTACCTCCCATGTTTATTCAGGCCTGGGGCTAAGGTTTGCCTTGGAGTTGTAACCTTTATAAGGGGTTTGCTTAATGACAGAATTATTCAGCTGCATACCTCACCCCAATTAGAAAAAGGCTGTTTGGATTCTAATTGGCCTTGACACAAGTCTGCTTAAAGAGATTCCCCAAGAATTATAGAGCTACTTTCAGAGTTTGACTTGGCTGGGAATATGAAATGTAACACGGTTTTTCGAAATTTCTGCACTTACCATGAAACGACCAAGCCACAGGTATCAAACATGCTTTGTTTTTGTGTTATAATCACATTACAAATTGAACATTTCCACATGTGCAAGTTGGCAAATCTAAAATGAATGATTATGAAGATTGTAACTACATATATCAGGTATATATGGCCTACATATTTTCACTCACACAAAAGTATATTTTCTTGAGTCCCTAGACATCCATGTAGAGTGTGTTTATAGGATGTAAAGCCATCATCCTATGCATAAACCAAAAATGTGTATTATTAAACAGTTATTGCCAGGCCAGGTGATAAGTCGACATAATATTTGGAAGGTGTAAATACCAGGAAGGGATAGAGATTCCGAAGCTAACCATGAGGAAATGACTAATAATAATAGGTTGAAATCAAGAAGAATATAAGTTGGACTAAATATCAAAAGGAGAAAAAATAAGTCTCCTGGCTACAATAACTGTTAGGCTATGAAATAATTCCTAAAGGAAGTGGAGATCTCTTCCCTAACAGGACTTTGGAAATGAGGCATGCATTCTTGGAGACCCTTATGACAAGCAATTTTACTTAGGGAATGGAAGGAGATCTTTTCCAGTTATATTTTCTCTGACTTGATATGAAAGGAAAATCTCAAAAATAATTATGTAATTACCCACTAAATGTTCACCAAACCACCTTTGAGTGTGATCCTGCATTTACCTTGTAGTGAACATTTTGTCTCCTATTCCTCCACAGCCAGGAAAAATCCCACAATCACACAATTAGTCGCAACCACTTTTTTTTTTTTTTTACTCCAAACTCAGTTTGATCCTAAAGGCCATGTAGTGGACTTCCACTCATCTCTGAGCACCTCTCCTGCCACTGAAAAGGAGATTTTTTTTTTCCTAAGAAATGCAATTCCCTGCATTTGTCACAATCACTCTCCTCATTCCCCAACCCCAACTGCTTTCTCTCACCAGACAGTTTCGTAGTTTACAGAGAAGTGAAATATAAACTTCTGAGAATACTAAACTCCTGCTCCATTTACAAATTGATCCATAATTTCCCTTCTTCCCTATGGAAGCCTATCCCCTCTGTGAAAAAAAAAAAAGGCGTGAAAAAGATACCCCCTCAAGCATGAAAAGATATATTTCATCCTCAATTTTTTAGGGGTTTTTCCTCCAATCCGCTCTCTAGAAGTCAAAATACACTACTTCAGTGAGCACAACCTAAAGATCAAGGAGGAGCCTAGGGTGGAGGCTGACAGAGTATAATAGTCAGCTTTTCATTGTTGTGACCAAATTACCTGACAAGAACAACTTAGAGGAGGAAAATCTATTTTAACTCTGAGTTTCAGAGGTCTTAGTCCTCAGTCGGTGGGTTTCAAGGCAGAAACATCATGGTGGAGGGACATAACAGAAGAAAGCCTCTCAGCACATGGCATCCAGACAGCAGAGAGAGAGAGAGAAAGAGCGTAGAACCCAGGGACAAGTTATAGTCCTCAAGGGCATACCCCCAGTGACCTACTTCCTCTAGCAATGCCCTGCCTGCCTATGATTACCACCCAGTAGTTCACTCACCTATCAATGGATTAATCCAGCAAATGGATTAATCCACTGGTGAGGTCAGAGCCTTAATCATTGCCTCAAAGCCCCACCTCTGAATCTTGCTTCACTGGGGAATCATGCTTTCAAAACATGAGATTTTTAGGGAGACATTCTATAAATAAACCATAACAGGGAAACAGGTGTGGATGGATCTTGAACCTGTAACCTAGCTTGTCACACACATATGTCAGCAGAGCTCCTCTTGGCAGAGAGTTTACAGAAATGGGAAGAAAACATAGGTGGCTCCAAGGGGTGTTGTAGGGGCTTGAAGTTAATCTATCCAGTTACCATATACTAGAGAAGAACTCTGAGAAATCCATAAGTTTGCAACTCAAGTCTATTCTGCCACATGGTTGTTGGGGTATTTTTATCAGGTTAGGGGGTGCTATGGTTTGACTGTGTCCACCCCAGAAGGATAGACTGGAAACTTATTCCCAATACAACAGTACTGAGAGATGGGGCCCAATGGGAGATGATTAAGCCATGAAGATTCTGCCTTCATGAATGAATTAACGCCATTATCTCAGTAATAGATTCTTTTACTTTGGACTGGGTTTCTTCTAAAAGGACATGTTTTCCAGGTGTGGTGGCACATGCCTGTAATACCATTGACAGGATGCCGAGGCAGGGGGATCGCAATTTAGCAAGGCCCTCAGCAATTTAGCAAGGCCTCAACATCAGCAATTTAGCAAGGCCCTCAACAATTTGGTGAGACACTGACTCAAAATAAAAATTTAAAAGGGTTAGGCATGTAGCACAGTGGTAAAGCACCCCTGGTTTCAATCTCTAACAAATAATAAAATTAAAAGAATTAGTCTGGTAGCCTTTCTCTCTTTTCCCTTCTCTTTGCCCTTATTCTATGAAATGATGCAGCAAGAAGGCTCTCACCCCTGTCTTGTACTTCCCAGTCTCCAGGCCTAAAGTCAACACATCTGTGTGACCATGACCAGACTGAGAAATAGAACATAATCGACACTAACAATTTCTTTTAATGACATCTATGTCATTACTCTTCCCTCCTATGCCAAAGTAACCACTATCCTCATTCCTATTTTACATTAGTATTGCCTTTTTCAAATACATAAACTGAAAAACACAGTGTGCATTCTTTTGCATCTAAGATCTTGCGCTTTCAAATGTGTTGGCGAGATTTATCCATTTTGTTGCATTTAATTGCAGTTATTAATTGTTTTTGGAGTTACAGTTTTTCATTACTTCTTTTAAGTTACATATGACAGACAGTCAATTTTGACATATTTATCCAAAGGAGGATATCTTATTCTAATTAGGATCCCATTCTTACGGATGTACCTGATGTGGAGATTCATTGTGGTGTGTTCATATATGTACATAGGAAACTTATGTCAGTTTCATTCCATTGTCTTTCCTATTCCTATCCTCCCTCCCTCTTCCCTTCATTACACTTTGTCTAATCCACTGAACATCTATTCTTCCCCTCCCCCATACCTTGTTGTGTGTAAGCATCCCCATATCAGAGAGAACATTCAACCTTTGGTTTTGGGGGATTGGCTTATTTCCCTTAGTATGATAGTCTCCAGATCTATCCACTTACTGGCAAATGGCATAAAGTCATTCTTATTTATGGCTTAGTAATATTTCTTCACACACACACACACACACACACACACACACACACACACATATATATATATATATATATATATATATATATATATATCATATTATCTTTATCTTTATTTCTATTGAAGAATACCTAGGCTGGTTCCATAGTTTAGCTGTTGTGAATTATGTTTCAATATATATTGATGTGACTGTGTCACTGTAATATGCTGATTTTAACTCCTTTAGTTATATAATGAGAAGTAGTATAACCCAGTCAAATGGTGTTTTCATTCTTATTTTTTTGAGAAATCTCCATACTGCTTTCTAGAGTGGTTACACCAATTTGCAGTCCTACCAGCAATATGAGTCTACCCTTTTCCTCACAGCCTTATCAGTCTTTATTGTTACTTGTATTCTTTATTTTTTCAAATTCTCTTTTTTAAAATATTTTTTTAGTTGTAGATGGACACAATACCTTTTATTTTATTTATTTAAATTTATGTGGTGCTGAGAATGGAACCCAGGGTTTCACACGTGCTAGGCGAGCAATCCACCACTGAGCCATGACCCCAGCCCTTTACTCTTGATTGTTGCCATTCTGACTAGAGTGCAGTAAAATCTCATTGTGGTTTTAATTTGCACTTCTCTAACTGCTAGAGATGTTGAACACTTTCTCATGTATTTGTTGGCCATTCATATTTCTTCTTTTGAGAAGTCTGTTTAGTCCCTTTGCCCATTTATTGATTGGGTTACTTGTTTTTTTTTCTTTCTTTTTTCTTTTTATTTATTTTTGTCGTTGCCATTAAGCTTTTTGAGTTCTTTGTATAGCCTGGAAAATAACACCTTGTCTGAGCTGAGGTATGGGCAGGAATGTTTTGTTTTTGTTTTTGTTTTTCCCATTCTGTAGGCTTTCTCTTCATGTTCTTGATTGTTTTCTTTGCTATGAAGAAGATATTAGTTTGACACCATCCCCTTATTGAGGAAGTTGTTTTCTAAGCTAACATGTTGGACTGTTGGGGTTATATTTTCTTCTAGTAGGTGCATTTCTGTTCTAATACCTAGGTATTTGACCCACTTTGAGTTGAGTTTTATGCAGAGTGAGAGAGATCAAATTTCATTCTGCTACATATGGATTTCTAGTTTTCCCAGCACCATCGGTTGAATGGGCTAGGTTTTCTCCAGTGCATATTTATGATGCCTTTGTCTAGTATGAGATGACAATTTATGTGGGTTTGTTTTTGTGTCTTCTATTCTAGTGGTCTTCATGCCTATTTTGGTGCCCAAACCATGCTGGTTTGTTACTACAGCTCTGTAGTATAATTTAAGGTCTGGTATTGAGATGTCTCCTGCTTTATTTTTCTCACTATGAATTGTTTTGGCTAATCTGGTCCTTTTATTTTTCCAGATGAATTTCATAACTGCTTTTTCTATTTCTATGAAGAATGTCACAAGGATTTTAATAGGAATTGCATTAAATCTGTATAGTGTTTTTGGTAGTATAGCCATTTTGACAATATTAATTCTGCCTATCCAAGAACATGGGAGATCTTTCCATCTTCTAAGGTCTTCTTCATTTCTTTCTTTAATGTTCTATAGCTTTCATTGTGGGTCTTTCACCTCTTTTATTAGATTGTTTCCCAAGGTTGTTTGGTTTTTTTTGAGGTTATTGTGAATGAGATCTCATGCTTTTTCATCTTTCCTCTTATATTACTCTTTTTTCTTTAAACCCAGAAATTTAAAATTAATAGATATTATCTTTTTCCAAAAGATGATGAGAATAACAATAAATTTTTTAAAGTCAGATTGGATTACCATGAAAACACAACACTGATCATTTATTAGTACTACCTAATGAACACAGACTAGGTGCCACATTCTTTATATGCATCAGTGTTGGTAATCGTCCCCAAATGTGGTAGTTACTACTATCCCCATTTTACAGTTAAAGAAACTGGGACTTAATGAGAAAAAATTGTCTATGGTCATGTATTCATTAAGAACAACCATTATCCTTACTGGAGGTGTCTAGGTCAAGCCATGAGCATGTCATTTCATGCTTCCTCTTGTTATGGCATTTTTACTGAGATTCTCTGTAAAGCCAGCTTGATGAAGTCACAGACAAGTTTGCAATCCATCTATCACTTCACTAGCCCCTCTACATTCCCTCTCTACCCACCCCCCACACTCACTCAAACTCAGTGCATACAGAAATGACTTTGTTTGGAAAGTAACCACCTACTGTGAAATGACCCAGAACCTTGCACAGTTCCATGAATAATTGTAGGAAACCAACAAATAGTTTTCATGTTCGAGACATATGTGAGTAATTGGTCAAAGTTAAGTGGCATCCATCCTACTCCGCATAACTGGGCTGTTCTCGAAGTCCTCAACCCTTGCATTCCTCTGCAAACTGTTTTGTTTACACAGGCAAAATTCTAAGCACATGGATAGATCGTAGACTGTCTTCATGATCAAATTCTAAATATTTGAAAGACAAGGAGCAGGACACAGTTGATACAGAAAAGTAGAGCTGCTAGTTAATTCTGGGGAAAAATGAAGTATATCCCTCATCATCAGGATGAAGGGAAGTAACTAAGTGCCCAGCATTCAGAGTAAGATATAGCCGAGTGGGTTCCCAACTCTTCTTATTAACCTGCTGTGAAATCTTGGGTAAATTTGTTAATTTTTTTAGCTTCTATTTCTCAGATCATAAGGTGAGAATAATAATATTGTCTATCTCCTGGGCAGGATTGTTGTGAGGGTTAAAAATAAAATAAAGCATTATCCTCAGTGCTATAAACATGGTAAGGATTCAATAAATGATAACTATTGCTTTAGGTAATATTTGATTATACTACAAGTCAACCCATCAATAAGTCCTACTGGCTCTCCCTCCAAACCATATGGCACAAATGAGGCATTTCTTTTCTGAAACTCCTTTTCTGAGTATCTGATATCCCGAATTCTACTCTTTCATCTCTGAGGACTATAACACTCTCCCTTCTGCCTGCCACACCCTAGCCAGATCATTCACAGTGGATTCCTTTCCAACATTCAGGCCTCCACATGAACACTTCAGCACAGACAGGCTTACCCAATCAAAGGATCGTCTTTGCTTCTTAGAACCCCAAGAGGCTAAAATAGTGTTAAACAAACATTTGCCTTCCAAAGCAAGATTTTGCTATGTTGCTTAACTTCATGCCACTTTAAGACAACCTACTAAAAATTTTCGTCATATGCTGAATAAATGGCATCTGCATATATTTTTCTCTTATCAGCATAAAGTTAATTTTTTTTCTATCACTTTTTGGTAAGGGAACCAAGGATCAAAGAATTCACTAATTGTTCTCAATAAGGAAATGGGGCTACATGTGAAGTACCTGAAAGTAAATTGTTCTCATTTTAAATATTTTTTGTTATCATACTGAAAAACCAAGTCGCCAGTGTTAATATTTCTTTAGCAGTGTTAATATTCTTTATTTACTTATTATTTGTTCTAATTAGCTATACTTGACAATAGAATACACGTTGATACATCATATATAGATGGAATATAATTTCTCATTATTCTGGTTGTACATGATATAGAATCCCACTGCTTGTATAGTTATATATGTATATAGGGTAATCATGTCTGATTCATTCTACGGTTTACTTTCCTACCCCAAATCCCCTACCTTCCCTTCACTCCCCTCTGTCTAATACAAAGTACCTTAATTCTTCCGTAGCGTGGCCCCCCCAACCCCAGCGCCTTATTTTGAATTAGCATCCTCATATCAGAGAAAACATTCAACCTTTGGTTTTGTGGGGATTGGCTTATTTCACTTAGCATGATATTCTCCAGCCCTATACATTTACCAGCAAATGCCATATTTCATTCTTCTTTAAGGCGGAGTAATATTCCATCATTCATATATATATATATAGATATATATATATATATATATATATATATATATATATATATATATATATATACATATATATCACATTTTCTTTATCCATTCATCTGTTGAAGGCCATCTAGGTGGGTTCCATAGCTTAGCTACTGTGAATTGCGCTGCTATAAACATTGATGTGGCTGCATCACTGTAATATGCTGATTTTAAGTCCTTTGGGTATGAACCAAAGAATGGGATAGCTGGGTCAAATGGTGGTTCCATTCCAAGTTTACTGAGGACTCTCCATACTGTTTTCTATAATGGTTGTACCAATTTGCATTCCCAGCAGCAATGTATGAGTGAGCCTTTTCCCCCACATCCTCGTCAACATTCATTGTTGTTTGTATTCTTGATAATTGCCATTCTGACTGAGATGAGATTTGTCAACAAAAAGCAAACATAGCAAAAGCCCACAGTCAGAGGCAGGATAACTTAGGTTTCACTGAGGGAAAAAATATAAAGCACATCCACAGTCTCAGTGACTGAACTGAATAGAAGTTTATCTCTTATTCCCGGTCTATGCCCTATAAGGATGGATGTTCAGGATAGAAGCAGGTATGTGCCCTTGTCATTCAGGGACCAAGGCTGAGGCTGCACCCTCCTAGAGCTCCATCATCTGAAACCTAGAGCTTTCTTCTTTTGTCACATTCAGGAAAGAGAATAGAGAAATTTGTGCATTGCCAAATAAATTATTTGGTCCAGCAAGGCTGGACTTCTCCTTAGAAGTCTTGTAGACAGAGATAGTCATACATATCTCCCTAACACAAATGTGTTCTTTTCACTATGTCCACAAAGCAACAGCACTGATCACATTGTCTAGTTAGGATCTAATAGCATCGTAGTTTCTCATGGTGCATATGCCCATGAAGAAATAGTACTTATGGCTGGTGGATTTCTATTTGCATATTCTTTTAAAGTGCAATTATTAAGATGTAAAACGATGAATGAAGACAAAGAAATGTTAAGTAAATTATGATATGGGTGGGTTTGAGGGGTTTAGAGATGCAAACATTGCAGCAATAGCTAAATAATTAAAATCTGGGAAACACTATTCTTGCATGAGGTCATATAGCTAGCTTGGGGCAAAAACCAATAAGATTCCAGATTTTTTTGATTCTACATTTGTTCCCTTCCCACATTGCTGTGGCCTATATAATCGCCCCAAGTCACTTCTGCTAAATTAATGAGAGAAAATTCCACTAATTATTCTTTAATTTTTTTGTATGTTTGGATGGCATATTAGGAAAACCTGAAATGATTCAACAATCACTTTTTTGTTACTTCTATAAAATTTACTATATTTATAGCAAGAAAATAGACAAGAAACTACAGATTTTAAGTACATGAAAGCATAGTAAAGGCGACAACATCGGCACTAAATTAGTGATACTAAGAAGGAAATTATTTTCTATAAAGTTCATGCTAATTTCTGCATAAAGAAATTCAAAGGTTAAAACAATGTAAATCATCTTTTGGGGTTTTTGATGTTGATGTTTGGTTTGGAGGGTTTTGTTATTGAAATGGAGTCTTGCTGTATGGCCAAGACTAGCCTTGAAATTCTGAGCTCAAGAATCATCCTTGTTATGGTTTGGATATGAGGTGTCACCCAAAAGATCCTCTGTTAATGATCAGGGAGCTGTGATCTAATCAATGGATTAATTTATTTGATGGATTAATAATTCAAAGGGACAACTTACCATGTTGGGAAAGCAGGTGGAGTGTGGCTGGAGGAAGCAGACTACTGGGGACATGCCCTTGGAGATTATATCTTTTCCCTGGCTTGTGCTCTCTCCCTCTCTCCCTCTTCCTCTCCTTCTCTCCTTTCTCATCCCATGAGGGGAGCAGTTTCCCTCTGCCAAGTTCTTCTGCCTTCATGCTCTGCCTCACCACTGGCCCATAGCAATGGAGTCTGCAGACCATGGACAGAGACCTCGGAAACCGTGAACCCAAAATCAACTTTCCTTCTAAGTTGTTCTTGTCAGGTATTTTGGTCTCCATGGTAAAAAGCTGACTAGCAGGAATCTGCCTCAGCCTCCTGAGTAGCCAGGCCTGCAGGTGTGAGCCACTGTGCCGAACTGAAATCATTCTCTTTTCGTCAGAGATTTTTGGTCCGTGGAGGTTTATAAAACAAAACTTTGAATTGACACTATCCCAGCAGATGATTTTAAAAAATCCTTTACTGATATTTACAATTTGTTCTTCTGATAATGTCTTCTTTCTTCTGTCAAGTGGAAGATCTTGAAGATCTTAGTCCTTACTTTCAAGTGAATTTTGAAGAATGAACAGTTCCTCACCAAAACGTAAAAAGTAAAATGAGCAAGCAAAGCAATATAAAAGTCTGCCACCTTCTCTCCCTCTCAAGGCAACTTCTCCCAACTAGAAACCAGAATGCTCAGATGGCTCTGCCACCATCTGCTGCTTCATACATCCCAGGCTTGCTCATTCAGATGCTGCCTCAAATATGTCCCCTTGCATTCATTTTCACACTTCTCTGATTGTTTAAAAAAAATATTCCCCTCTCTGGTTATCACAGAGAAAATGATTGAATTTGCTAAATCACAATAATGCTGACATAAAGCATGTAATATGTCACCCTCCCTAGAGTGAAATGTTATTATTTTAGGTGAAGAGAATCTGACTATCCCAGACCAGGACGGCTTCAGTGGTGGTGACTAGAAGATATTTTTTAACAAGTTCATTGCAGACAGCAGGCCTCCTACCTTGGCTTCTTTGGGGTTGGGGGCTCTCCAATTACTTACTTTCCATTCAACCTGATTTAGAGAGTCTGCTGCCTATAAGACATGATTGAAAGAGGCCAGACTGTTATCCTTTAGGGACATGTTGGAGAGAAAGGACTGAAAGTTTGCTTTGCCTTCTGAGATGTCAAATCGGGTCACAGTCCTTACACAATATTTTTTTCTACCAATTTTCTTATGCTTTTATAAGCTCATACCATTCAGTTGGTTAAAGAAGCCCATTTCTGATGAGGAGTTAGAACTCCAAAGTGGAACGAAATCAATATGAATTGAGATGGGAAATGGGTACTGCACTCTACTTCTATCATATGAACAATAAATTTGTTGCCTTAAAGGCATGTGTTCTTTTAGTTGATAGCACATAAAACAAATAGGGTCCAGTGTCCATGGCATAGTCAATTTGGACACATTTAAAGGTACTCCAACTCCTGAGCTCATTATACAAGCCTTTGGGCTGAGTGCCCTTGTTGGACACCAGGACTTCCCCTCACTCCTCACTGCAGTGTCTTAGAAAGCAGAAACTTAGGTTTGAACTACAAATTAGCTGTGTGATCTCAGACCTTGAACAAAACCCTCATGTCTCATTCTAAATCTCCCTGTCATCCATAGTGAGCAGGTAGGGCTCATCCAGCTCTCAGAACTGATGATCAGAAGTCACCTTTCACTCTTGTGGACAAGGTATCTTTTTGGGCAAAGGACACTCTGCACTGTTTATCTAATTTGAAAGGAACTGTTCTGTGTGTTTTCATAATAACTTTCTCATTTAAAAAGCAACACATGTTGAGCTGCGGATGTGACTCAAGCAGTAGCGTGCTCGCCTGGCATGCGCAGGGCGTTGGGTTCGATCCTCAGCACCACATAAAAATTAAAAAAAAAGATGTTGTGTCCACCAAAATATAAAAAATAAATATGAAAAAATTCTCTCTCTCTTTAAAAAAAAGCAACACATTTTTATTTTTAGATAATGTAAAAAAAAAATGTAGATAAGCAACAAGAATAGAGCAAACAAAATCCATCCATGATCCCACCAACCAGGAAAACATTATAGTATATATATATATATATATATATATCTTCCAGATATTTGTAACCTGATTCTTCAGTTAATGATATGTTTGGACACTGTCTGTCCATGTTCTTGAACATGGGCATGCAGACAGCATGGCTTAATTCATGGGCCTCTTTCATTGATTTCTTACTACCAATGTTTTAACAGACATTGATGTATGCAAGTCCTAATGTGTAATGCTAATTTCTTAGGATGAATTCCCAAACTGAAAGTTTCTTTATCATGACTTATGCTCATAAAAAGAAATACGTGTTCTTTTAAAAGATAAGAGTAATTTGTTCTGATAGAAAACATAATCAAAAGCATACAATATAAAAAGTTGCCTCCCCACTTCCTAGAAGTAACCACGGATGACAGTTTGGTATGTGTCCTTTCAGACAATATATTTAGTTAGTCATTGATTATAAACTTTACAGAATAAGCTCTCAATTTGTCCCTAGGAATATAGTTCTGATTAAAGTAGATACCGTACGTGCATTCACGGAGCCCAAGATTTTAACAAAGCAGATCCTAAATAACACACACACACACAACATCACAATTGTAACAGGTGTGTTGAATGTGTGGTACTGGTTCTATGAGAGACTAAAATAGGACTAATTAATCAACACTAACAGGTGGGAAAGAGTGAAAAGATCACGGAAAGCTTCTCTGAAAGAGTAACATATCAGTTAAAAATCTAAAAATAAGTTTATTTAGTCAACTAAGATTATGGGGACATTTAGGAGGTGGTGGGGTTCTAGGAGAAGAAGACAAGAGGGAGTTCTCCAAGTTCACCGGGTATCACTTGCAAAGTCCTCCAAAGTAGACTTGAACTTCGTGATTGATAACAACCAAGGAAATCTGAGTCAGGCAAGCGAGGAGACACTAGAGAGTTAAGCAAGAACCAGGCATGTGGCTCAAGTGGTAGCGCGCTTGCCTGGCATGCGCGGGGCACTGGGTTCGATCCTCAGCACCACATAAAATAAAAATAAAGATGTTGTGTCCACCGAAAACTGAAAAGTAAATTCTCTCTCTCTCTCTCTCTCTCTCTCTCTCTCTCTCTCTCTCTCTCCACCCCCCTCTCTCTTTAAAAAAAAATAAGAGCCCCATGTCCCAGACTCCACACAGTGGGGAGCATTTCTCCTTTGCTCCAGAATGCATGCCTGCTTTAGGGCCAGATATGATGTGATGGGACCACAGGAACCAAAACCTCACTCCATCTCACTTCTCCCTTGCTGGTTGGCTGGTTGTTCCCAGTGAGGTGAGGTTGAGGCATGGGAGTGGTAGTAGCCAAAGGTCCCTGAAGGCCACCAGGGTTTCAGCAACAGCAGTAAGGACAGCCTCTGTGCAGCAGCAGCAGCAACAAGAGAAGCCACACCTCCACAGCTCTGTGGTGAGTGAGGCCTTCAGTTGCTTCCTAGTCTCAAGTAGGGCCCATTTCACGCTCTCACCCTAGAATTTTAATCTGAACCCAGAGTTGCAATAAAAGATTAAACATGATATGGTAGATTCATCTTGATAACCATCTAAGAAGCTGCCTACCTGTCCTTGCTATTGCTTACCCACTGGTTCTGGGTTGTGTCCCAGCGATCCTTCTTTATTTACTTATTTATTATCTATTTATTTTAATTAGGTATATATGACAGCAGAATGCATTTTGATTTACTGTACACAATTGCAGCACGACTCTCCATTTCTATAGTTGTACACAATGGAGCGTCACACCAAATGTGCAGTCATACATGTACCTAGGGTAATGATGTCCATCTCATTCCACCATATTTCCTGCCTCCATGTACTGCCCCTTCCTTCCCTCCTCTTTGCCAATCAAAGTTCCTCCATTTTTCCCATGCCTCTCCCTCCCGGTTATGGATCAGCATCCACTTATCAGAGAAAACATTTGGACTTTGGTGTTTTGGGGGATTGGCTTACTTCGCTTAGCATGATATTCTCCAACTCCATCCATTTACCTCTGGATGCCATGATTTTATTCTATTTTAATGCCCTGTAATATTCCGTTGTGTATACATACCACAGTTTCCGTATCTATTCATCAATTGTAATGAGCCCACCCAGTTCCACCTGGTAATTTGTTTCTCAGAGTAAGTTGAATAGAATTGGATTCTTTCAGTCTGAGGAACCACAGAGATAGTGAGGGATTATTTTTCTTTCCTTTTTAATAGTGGTCAAATGGGACATTACATAAAATGCACTATCTCAGCTATTGTAAGTGTACACTTCAATAGTGACAGGTATGTCCATACTGCTGTGTAGCCAACCTCCAAAACTCTTTTCATCTTAGAAAACTAAATTCTATACCTATGAACTCCTCATTCCTCACCTCTCAGTCCCTGGCAGCCACCCTTCCACTTGCTCTCTCTAGGAACTGACTTTTCTAGGTGCCTCGATAAGTGGAATCACAGAGCACTTCTCTCTGTTTACACTTTTATTAGTGTGTTATGGTTATACATAATATTGGGGTTCATTTTGGGATTATTTCTCTTTTTGTGATTGGCTTTTTCACTTGATGAAATGTTCTCAAGTTTTCTCCATATTACAGCATGTCAAAATTTCCTTCCTTTCCCCCCTGTTATTATTTATTGGTATGTTTTAGTTAAACCTGACAATAGAATTCATTTTGACATAATTATAAAAGCACAGAATATTTGTTTTAATTTAGTCCCCAGCACTTGCTCTTCCCCTCCCTTCCTCCTACCCCCCTCTGTTCTCTTCCCTCTGTTCTACTGATCTACTTGCTATTTACTTTAAAAAATTAATGTCTTGTGGATGAATATACATGATGTTGAGGTTCACTGTGGTGTATTCATATATGTACACAGGAATGGTATGTCATTCCATTCCCTATCCCATCTTTCCTCCCCTCCCTTCATTCCCTTTTATCTACTCCACTGATCATTCTTCTATTCTTTTTAATTTTCATCCCTCCTCTTTATTTTGGATTAACTTCCACATATCAGAGAAATCATTCAACCTTTGACTTTTGGGGACTGACTTATTTCACTTAACATGATAATCTCCAGATCTAGCCATCAACCTGCAAATGCCATGAAGTCATTCTTCTTTCTGACTAAGTAATACTCCATTGTATATACATATCACATTTTCTTTATCCATTCATACAGAATAATATCCCATTGTATGTATATACTATATTTTATTTCTCTGTTCATTTATCCATGGCCACTGGATCACTTCCATCTTTTGGCTACTATGAAAAAAATGCTGCCATAAACGTGGATGTATAAATCTCTCTTACAGACCCTGATTTTAATTCCTTTGGGTATATACCCAGAGTTAGAATCCTGATTTTTTAAGGTGCCTCCACACACTTTTTCATAGTGGCTGCACTGTTTTACATTCCCAGCAACAGCACAGAGCTCTGATTTCTCCATGCTCGTGCCAACAATAGTTATTTTCTTTTTTGAATAGTAGCCATCCTACCAACTAATGGATCTGAGAAGTTCTTTTATTTTTTAAAATATATATAGTGCCAAAGACAGTCTCTCCTATTCACAAATAGTTACAAAAAAATGATAAACAGTTAAATACTAACCCATCTCTTGGGAAAGAGTTGGCCAGCTCCTTTAACTCTCCTTAAGGCTCTGGGCCCAATCAGTTAGCTAAATTTCTTCTTGCACTCTTCTCCCTCCCCCTCCCTTTCTCCCATTAGCAATTCCTTTGAACCTGATAAGTACACTTCCAAACTGCACTTGATTTTGCATTTACTTTCTCTCATGATGAGTCTGTTAACCATTTCAGAAAGGGCTTAAATTATGCCATATTATTGAATTAAAAAACATAAGTTTGGGGTAAATCTTTCTTTTTCATAAAGGATAAGAAAGAAATTCAAGCCACCTGCAAGGAATTTGCAAATAAGATGACTAAGGCCCTTATTAAGGAATTAATTAGGATCTTTCAAAAGCACTGGTGTTGTTGGTTCTGACTTGAGATAACCTGAATTTTAAAACCCTGGGAACCACCTTGGCACCCACCTTGCAAGCTCTTCACAGCCAAAACTTAGTCGCCTAAATGTCTAGGGGCATGTTTACCTCTCTAACAGGCTGGATCTCCACGGGGTACATTTCCTGTTTTGGAACATTCTTTTTTGGCTTTTGTTCTACTGTACCTGAACCAGGAGGTCTGAAACACTGAGTGTACCTCCCTCCCCAAATTCTCTGCCAACCGATTCCCAGCTGGGTTACTTTGAGCAAATTTCTTAAACTCTCTGACCTCCAGTGTCCTCCTCTGTAAACAGGAATAAAACTGTTTGCCTGTAGTCCTATTGTGAAGATTAATTGAATAATAGATATACATGTTCCCAGCATGATAGACATAACAAGCAGTTTAATGAATGTTTTATGTAGCGCTTTTTTTTTTCTGCTGTTATTAAAGGAATCCACCGGAGCAATTATAAAGGAGAAAAATTTATTTGAGGGCTCATAGGTTCAGAAGTCTTAGTCCATAGAAGGCCGGCTTCATGCCTCTGGCCTCGGGGTGAGGCAGAACATCATGGCGGAAAAGTATGGCAGAGGGAAGCAGCTCACATGGTGATCAGAAAACAGAGACTCTATTCTCCAGATGCAAAATATATACCCCATAGCCATGCCCCCAGTGAATCACTTCCTCCAACCACACCCCACCTGCCTCCAGTCACTATTCAGTTAATCCTATCAGGGATTAATCCACTAATTATATTAAGGCTAGAAACCAATCATTTCTTCTGCAAACCTCTTGTGTTGCCTTATACATGAGCTTTTGAGGGAGACACCACATCTAAACCATAACAATGAATAACTCACTTTATTTATTTATTATTTTATTTATTCTGTACAGAATAAGATTGGTAGACATTCATTATCTGAAAATAAAATTATAAATGTGTTTACTCTTCAAATGTGTTTTCTGGACTATTCTTGAAGGTTTTTGAGAGCTCTCTAGAATTATAATGGGAAAAATTTCCAAGAGATTTAAATACATAATAGTGACTATAGTTACTATCAATACAATGTGTATACTTGAAAATTTTGCTGAGAGTAGGCTTCTTACCACAAAAATTATGTGATATAATGCATGTATTAATTCATTTGATTTAGTCATTCCACAACATATATAAAAATATATTGCACATCATAAATAAATACCATTTTTATTTATCCACTGAAGAATAACAATTGTATTGAATATTTCATGTTTTCAAAGGGCTAACCTTTCTTTGGAACTGGGAATGTGGCTTGATAATAGAGAGTGTACTTAATATGAATAAGGCCCTTAGTTCAATCCCCAGCACCAGAAAAAAAAAAATTCTTCTAAAGAAACTTCCATATCTACCTTTGCATGATCTAGATTCCTCATATTATAAAACATTCCTCTTAGCATAGTGTTTGTATACATTATACATACACATATCTCTATTCCTTTAATTCTTCCCATGAAAATTATAAAATGCCTTGCATTTGCAGAACCTTGACCTAATATTTTCAAAACCTTATTTTGAATTTTGACATTCACAGAAACACTGTGCAGTAGCAGAAATGGGCTGATTATCCTGGTTTCACAGATGAGATTTTGGAAGCTATGTGACTTTCCCAAGACTTTGAAGCCAGTAAACAGTAGAGCCAGAACTCAAACCCAGGCCTTCCGTTTCCAAGTCTCAGATTGTCTGCGATGCAACTCACTGCCTCCCCCCAGGGCCATGTGGTGAACTGTTGGCAAAATAAATGGAAAAAAAGAAAGAAAAAAGCAGAAATGTAAGGCTTGAAAGCCTTTTTGGAATTTGGAGGAATAAGCATTAGGGAACAACCGAAATGACATGATCAAAGTCTAATGAGAAGTAAGAAGCGCTGGGAGTATTTGAATTGCTTTGAAATTTATAGGTATATTTTTAATACCAAAAAAAAATGTGTAGACCTTCCCCATCTCTACTTTCTCCAATGTGTTATTCTTATGTCCTAAATACTAGATTCCTATTCTCCTTCATTTATGGACTTATAGCTTTAAGTATATTTTCTGAATACTTCTTCCTATCTATACTTTCTAATAAAAAAAATCAATACATCTATCCCATGTTTTTAATTCCTATACAACACTCAGAAGCCATGCAAGGGATTCTCTTATATTGTGACTAAGAATGAATAAATGAAGGAAGGAATTACCCTGGATATATTTTCACATGTCAACTTTATTTGTTCTTCAGGACTTGTTAAGCGAAACCCCTACAGCCAGCCAAAATTGGAATAACCATTCTAAAATAAATTGGCATTATATTAAAGGAGCAAAGAAAAAAATTCATAATGGCTCCCCCACAGGATAACTTCTCTCTGCAAGTTCCGCCCATTACACTCCAGCTCTGCGTATACATATGTGAACACTCAGAAACAAAGTATATTCATGGAAATTAAAATGTCCTTGCTTATACCAGTGAAAACAGAAAACACCCTACATTTTCAACATAATTAAAATTCTTGGAGAAATTATAGTAGATCAAACTTGACAGAAAACATTGAGTAACCACTAAATGATTATTTTGCACAATTTTTAGCAGCATGCAGTGATATTTTCTTTTCTTTCTTTTTTCTGCCACAAGTAAGAAAATGCAAAACCATGTTTACACTCTGATTGCAAGCTATAAAAAAAAAAGATAGATTGCATGTGGACCAAAACTTAAAAGGAATGTAGAAAAGTTAAAGGTATTTTCCCCTCCTCTTGAATTAGGTTAACAGTATTGGTATTATTAGCTGCAAAAATAAGAAAGCTCGGTTTGGCATGTAAAATCCAGAAAAATCCAGTAGAAAAACTAAGTTGCTTCCTGCCCTAGAGAAAATGGGTGCTGTGGACATGGAATGCTAGTACCCAGGAATGGGTACATGGGTAGTGGTGGAAAGTTCAGCACTGCAAACACAACTCATTGCTGGTCAAGAGCTATCAGTATGTCATCGCAAAACAACACAGACATGCTTCAGATTCCAGGTTTTTGTTAGGACATCAAGGTTCCAAACACTGTATCTTTAAATCACTTGACCCCAAAGGAGAACTAAAATCACATGAGAAGGAAAACACCACACACGGTGGGAGAGGATAATCCTTTTTGTAAGTCTTTATTTTTTTTTAGTTGCTCCTCCCATAGTAATGCACTGAAAGGCATAACAGTTTATATTGTACAAAGCATTTGAAGAAAGTACCTCAACTTGCCGATTATTTCAAAATGAGATTACAAACAAAAAAAGAAAACAAATCTGGTTCCTCGATAAAGGGCAAAATAACTGAATACAGTCTGTTATTTACTTTTCTCTTTTAACATAATGTCAGGAACACTTCATTTTACAAATAGGATTAACATGAACATAACGTCGCACAAGCTTGCAGACGACCAGCATAAAATACGGGGGTACAGTTTTTAATCAGAAGAATCATGCTTTCATGAAAGAAATTATAATCGTTTATACAATTGAATCAATTTCAGTATTACAAAAACTAAGTTGCATCTATTCGTATTTAGTTCATTAAGAACAAAACAAACAACAACAACAACAAAAAAAGGAATGTTAAGAAAAGCCAAACACCATTTGGCACTCCCATACACAGGTCGAGTCACCTTGGTCCTTGAAATTCAGAAAGGGGTGTGCCTCAGACGTCATAAAATAGTGGCTGACTGAAACAGTGCTATTTTAATCAACAAACAGAGTTTGCCAACAAATAAATACATGATACACGCAACACACACAAAAAAATTTAAACATTAAAAAACAGTGACATGATTGTCTAAAATTAAGATGTTATTACAAGGATTTGGCAAACATTTTATTAGTGGTACAGCGGTATTGGTGATGAATGGGTTAGGTCACTGACTTAACCTCTTTGAGCATGAACATCCATAGTTTACAATATACACATACCCTTTTCCCCTAGTTTTAAACAATGTACTTAAGAAGGCAAAAGTTAATTGTGGAACAATTTCTCCCTGTTATCAATTTCTATAATAATTGACTGTGCATTTCATCCAACTACTTCCATCTTCAAAGGGTTAAATTACATAAAACTTTAACAAAGGAAAAAAAAAAACTTAAAAATCTGTAATTGAAAGCAACTGTTCCCAATCATGTCAGGTGATCTTGTACAAACAAGAATTCAGTTTCTATGGAGTGTTCATCGTATCAATGCTGCCAGCTCAACTGCCCCTCTCACCCATCCACACCCTAGGGCAGGGGGAACTAGAAGGTGCCTTCTGCCCAGCAAGGTTTTCCTTGACTCATTTTAAGCCAAACTGATCCTCCGGAAGTCAGCAGCTGCCTTTGCTGTGCAAAACAAAATATTGAGAATAAATAGTTTCCTTTTTCTTTCTTTCTTTTTTCTTTTATCATTTCAGTTTAAGGTCACCAGACTTTAAATGAGTGACCCTTCGGGTTTATAAGGCATTCTGCTCAGCAGTCTTGTACATAGTCCTATATGAAAGAGCCATGCTACTGTTGGACTTGGTCCCACTCTGGTCAACCTTGGTGATGTCATACGTGGCTGATGGACTGGATGGCACTGGATTCCGCAGCAGCCCTTGCCATGCTGTGCCACACGTTGGAAGAACTGTGGGATGTAGAATGGAGGGACTCCTTGTCGGACAATGACAGCATCATAGCATATGCCTGAAGTAAAAAGGAGAGACCCAGTAAATGGCTTTTGAAAAACACCACTTTTGATTTGTAGAATGTAGGTGAATGTTGGGAAGGGAGGGGACCCTGGGTAGGAGCATCATTCATGATTGTGTTTGGTAAAGGGGGCATGTATTTTTGTTTAAAATGACATATGACATGGGATCACTGTTGATCTACAGTATCTAGGGGTCACAAATGGGATGCATCTTACCAAAAAAAAATTAATTATTCTACCTAAAAGGTCAACAGCACTTCATCCTTCAGGATAACCATAAGGAAAGTCATCCATCTTACATATGTTCAACTCACCAAAGAGATTATTGTGTACTTAAGACTGAAGCTAAAAACACTAATTAATAGATCTAGACCTGCCTTGACAGAGCTGTGGTCTGATGGAGCAGTCTGACTCTAGTACCTGTGACTTCCAAAGGGGAAATGACCTGCCCAAAGTCACTCAACTAGATAGAAGAACTAAAACTGACTTCTGCCCAACTTTTAATCCAATGTCCTTTCTCCAATTTTCTTCATGCCTGAAACAGTCACAGCCAACCCCCAAGGACCTTGAGTGTTGGGGTGGGTCAAATCAGCTCCACCAGAAAAATAAAACGAAGCACGAGACCTAACAACGTCCCGAGCGCTTTGTGCGCAGGCGCCTGCCAAGCAGAAGGTGCATGAAGGTGCTCTGTAAAGAAGTAGTCTTTCTTCCCTATTATCATGTCAAATTCTAAATAACTGTTCAGAGAATCCCCCATTTACTGCCAAGTGAAATATTCAAATGAAACGTTTGGTCTTGACTTGTGAGTGAACTTTTCACTGTTGATTTACTATTGTTGGTCTCATCCATTGCTAAACTTGCTTGTCAAAATGCTGTTGAAGTGGAATCATTAAAGTCCTGCCAAAGACATTCCACTGTCTGTAAACAAAGACAAAATGCCTCTGTTGTTAGGCAGAATTTCATCTCTGGGAATCATGCTGAGACATGTGGCCAGTCTGTGGTTTCTTCGGTAATCATGCCATTCAGTTAGAAATCTGCCCTTACAGGCTGATTTTGATTTGCTGGGTCATTGCTCTGAATGTACACATTTGACTTTTATGTATGCAATTTGCTTTCTGGACCTGTATAAAACCACAGTATCCATTTAACACATATTGCTTAAGTATGTATTCAATGCCAGGCACTGTATTAGGCCCTAAGAAATCAAGGGAAAGAATATAGAGTCCTTGTCCTTTGTAGAGTTTAAAGTATGTGGTAAGTGAGCATCAAACTTAAATTACTCAAATTATGCGCCCACTTTTAGAGATCAAAATAATAAAGAATATTTTGGAATAGTTTTGATAGCTGTTTTTTTCCAGTATTTGGGAAAGATGAAAGGGAGTATAGAGAAAATTTTAGAATACTGAGTTTGAATCTGGATTCTACCTTGCCTCTACTTGCCCGGCTGTGTGAACTTGGGCAAGTTACTTTACCTCAGAAGTTTTACTTTCCTCATACAAAAAGGCAATAACAATAATAGTACTTGCCTCCAAGGGTTAAGAAGGAATCACAAATTCTAACTTACATAAAGAGCTTAGTTCAGTGCACTTATATAGATAGTACCTATTTCCATAAAATTAATTTCTATAGAATAGGGTTTTTCAGAGAAGATTCCATGCAGAATGCAGCTATTGTAGTATTGGTCAACTATTTTGGATTCAATCACTATAAAAATCACAGAGTGTAAATGTATAAATGTTTTGAATAAAGTATCTGAACCTTCAGATACTAATAAAATGGCAAATATAGAATATCTACCTTTTGATAATCAAAAGAAATGAACACTTTCATGTACAAGGATCAATGTCTAGCACATAACTGACAATTGATAAACCATGAATAAAAGAATGAATGAATGAATGAATAAATGAATGAAGAGTCTCATGAGACAAAGTCAATTTGCATAAAGCCTCACTGTTTATAAATCAATATATATCATATAATCAAGTAAGAAGAAAAGTATGAGCTAGGATTGCAGAATGTTAGTTTACGGAATGCTAGCATTACTTGTGAAAGAGTTAAATAAGCAGGGATTTGATATCAAAATGCTAGTACTTAAATATATATCATATATATTATCTCTAATATAGGCCTTTTTGCTTTCTATAACATCTGACAATTTCTGAAAGTTTTAGATATTGTATATTATAATGAAAAGTATTTTGAATAGAATAACTAAAAGAAATTTAAAGAGAGCACAAATCCCCCCTGGTATCTCTGATCTGCTAAGAAGGAAGAATGGGAAGTAAAGGGGTTAAAATAATACTAGCTACCTCTTTGTGCATGTTTCCAAGTGAAAATGAAAGGTCTATTCTTGCTGGTTTACTTTTAATATTAAAAATTGAAAAGTTCACTTTCATCCCCATTAAGAAGAAGAAAGGAATATCTTCCCCATATGCCCCCCATACAGTGAGGACATTGTCCCCATGCATAGTCCTTAAGAGATGCTCTCAAGGAAGTGGGGTGGGCTATAGAAGTCGCTAGTGTTGAGGCTGGCTGCCTTCACTTCAATATGTACGGTTAGACCATTAACTTGGTCATAACCATAACCTGGTCTATCACCATACATAATACCTTGGACCTTTCATTGAATTGAATAACATTTGAAGATCTATATTATCACATTGACACAATGCCTTCCCACTGTCCTTGACATGTTACTGTTTTGTCTTTTAAGACGAGCCAGGAACATCTCAGCCAAAAAGGGAAATCATTTCCAAATATATAAGCTAATAATGGTCACATTGTTTGACAGGTTGGGTCACTTCAAAAATGACCACAATGGATCAAACAATCCAATCAATTTGATCAATAAAGATGGTAAGAGGATGTTTCTACTTCTTTTTTACCATTAGTTGACCTGAATGAATAGTGGCTGAGTACAGATGTCAAAAAGAAACTACTGGCTTTCTTAACTCTTTAGTAAAAGAACAGAGGCCCTTTTAGTTGATGTTTATGGATCCTCCAATAGATTTGCTTTTAGTTACTGTACAATGAAGTACCATCCATTCATCCAAGAAAACCTGGTAGGTTTTATTTCCAGATCTGCCACTAAGTTAGCGTAGATCTTTGACATCTCATTTCATTTCTAATCTTCAGTTTACTCCTAAGTTCTATAGTCTGATGAATTGCTCATGAAAAATACATAATAATTTACTACCTATAGGAAAGGGAAAAAATAAAATTTGTTTTCCCCAAATCTTGCAACATAATTATGTGGACAAAAAAAATCATAAATTAAAATTTCAAATACAAAATAATTAGAAAATTGTTCTGAAGCATTTGTTTGTGGAAAACAAATCTTACGGACTACCTATACCAAAGGAAGGGGACTGCAAAGTAAAGGAGAGATTGCAGTAGGGTGAGGTGTGCCCCAGGAATTTCTGTGTAGAATGTAGCCATGTCAAATGTTGCACTGGTGAACTCTTTTGGATTTGTCAAATACAGAGTACAGCGAGGAACCCTGGGGATAAAGCATCTGAACCTGCTTGGATTCAAGAATATTATGAAGAAAGACTATCAACTTTTTGCTAATCAAAGGAAATGTACATTTTCATGCACAACATCACCATGATGCTTTACTACAGGAAAACATGTACCTGTGATTTGGACTTTCTGTGTAACGGCTGTTTAAGTTCCTCTGGCACATGGGAAGTACTAAAAGAAGACAGCTCAGCTTCAGTATATTGATTATCTTCCATTTTCCTCATTTTGAGGCTATCTGTGAAGTGCCTTATATGATCTAGAGCAGAAAGTCCAGTTTTATATTCTTCCTCTTTATACCTAAAATGAACAACCAATGGGAAAGCACAGAAGTTTTTTTTTTCCTTTTTCAGTTTGTCATCTGATCAAATCACTTTCATTTGACCCTATACAGCTGTTGAACTTTGTACTGTATTTGCAGTATAAAGTTGCACACGTGGTGGTTGGATTCTTTAAAATACTTACAAGTATATCTTGAAATATATTTCCCTTAACATTTTGAATGACTGAAGTCAAGCATATATTTGACATAAAGTCAATGACACATTAAGCCAGCCATGTGTGAAGACAGAATTCATACATTTAAAATTTCCATGTAAAGCCAAGCTAGATATGAAAATATGCAGTCAGCACACATTATCTTCATGAAAATATAATATCTCCATCAATTTAACTGTTTGGTTATTTTTTTCCATTTAAAAATTTATCATCTATGTAAATTACATATATATCTAATGAAGTGAAATTTATCTTAATAATACTTGACTGATGATCATGACGAATTACTGAATGAATTAGATAATGCTGAAATCTCTATTTTCCTTTGGGTTTCATAAAAGTAAAGTCTAAAATTAAATGACTGCATGTTTGTGTAATTTTCACTTATCCTTCCTACCGGGTTAACCAGCGTTCTACAAACATTAATGTACTCATGTTTTCAGATTATGTTGATGGCCACCTCATGTTCCTCTATGTAAAACCAATACACTGTGTGTGCCTTGCTGATTCAAATTTAATTTTTAAAATTCATTACTCACAAATTCCTTCTCACTGAAATGTTCTAAGGGACAAACAGAGCAGGAGGAGTTGCAGCTGTGTGTGGGTCTACTCTGGCTTAGCTTCTGAAGTCACCAAAGGTGCTCACCTCACTGGGGATGTCTTACAGCTCATCTCCAGACCACTGGCTTCTTCAAAGTCATCCTCAGTGTTTCCTTCATGTAAATTACTTGCCACTGATTCCTTTCTGGGTTTCCCAGTCAGATCATTGTCTTCATCATCTTCATCTAACAACACTTCATCTTCTACTTCTTCATCATCCAGTAAATCTGAATTTTGACTGGTCACCAAAGCCTTTTCATCCTTAAAGTGACTGCCATTCATTCTTTCAAAAGCATAAGAATAAAAAGCTTCAATCATTGGTTTAATTTTTAAACATGTAGTTAGTTTTCTTATCTTTTCCCTGACAATACTTTAGATTCTCAACTTACAAAGGGAAATTTTTGTTGTTTACGTTTTGTGGCAACCTTGGGAAAATAATATAATTCCATAAATAAGAAAATGAAGAAAAGAAATAATTGAATGATCATTCAGATTATAAATGGAGTTTCTGGCAGAACCGGAAGAACAATCTTAGACTCTGATTTCTTATCAGACCTTTGCCTTATAAATGATATTGTTATTTATAATATAAAAAGCCCCCAAATATTTTCTCTACATAATGTACCTAATCACCATTTAAGTACCCACCACTTAAAAGAGTTGATTTCTGGGGAAAATTCATAACAACAGGCAACACTGACAATAGCTTCTACACATCCACTTGAAGTAAATCTATGAATTCGAAGAAAACGTGTAACTAGCAGCCAAGGACCAACTGGTATTTACTCTTCCTAGGTGACATTAGTGGTTAACTTGGACACTTCACCCAACCTTGAAAGTGATGGATACCTCATTTATTTGTAATATCTCCAAATTATTCTTAATAGTCTGAGTGTGAAAAAGTTCCTTGTTTCCCAGGAAAATACTGAAGTAGGAAGTGAATAAAAATGGAATTGTACTGATTTCTGAAGTTTTCCTTAAGAAGCATGTCTAATATAATGATGCAAAATAATATAGTATTTTTATTAAAAAGTCGTATGCAAGATTTTGCTTACACAGGTTATAATATGCAGATCAAGAATAATTTAAAAAATTAATTACCCAGGAATTTAATATACTTGAGGGTATTTATGAAATTATAGTAAGCTTCTCAGGCTCTCAAATGAACATTAAAATAAGGGTAATTTGGATTTCAGTTTTGACATGAAATTTATAAATTGTATTTGGTTACAAAGTAAGTGTAAACAGTTTGCTCTAGAGAATATTTTGCTCAAGTTCAGAACACTTGTTAGGGATGGAAACATCATGGCTATCCAGACATCCTAACTTCTGGGCCATTCACAGTTTTCCCATTTTGCCTTGCTCTTTTATCTACTTATTAATTCAGAAAACTCAGAGAGACTGTTAAATTACTGTTATAGTCATGTATGACTTTCACAAGTAATGTAAACATTTTTCAGATTATGAGAGATCGGGTATCAGTAATTTATCCCCATAATTTTTTCATATAAAAATGAGCAGAGCTTAGTACTTAGATTTCCAGAATAAAATTAATCCATAAATAAAACAATCTTGGCTATGACAGATGCACATACTAAAAATTCATTTGACCAGAAAAAGTCATATCATTATTATTAAGCATTTTATATAACCAATCTTTTAACCTCTTTTATCAAAGAATGATGAAAACATATTTCGCACAGACATAAATTATTAGTTTCCAGATACGCTGCCAACTTGCTAGCTAGAACAGATCAAAATTGTTATTTTTTTTTCAAATGAAAGAATAAGTAAAAGAACAAAAGTGCATGGATGAAAACCAAAAGTAACAAAAGCCAACATAATTAAGACAATCTTTTTGTTAATTATGCTTTCAAATGTGGCAATTTATAGGGGATAAATTATTCATCAAAAGTAGCCTGATAGGAGCAGAGGAGGGAAAGCTGGATGATTCAACCTTCTTACTTGTGTGCTGTTTAGACATGTTGAAGCCAGATGTTGTGGTGACACAGACTCACAGATCTCCAGTTAAGAGCTAGGAAATCTGAACAGGCATCTCAGAATTCAAACTGTATCTTCTGTTCAGTTTTTTTTTTTTTTAATTTGCATCTTGTCAATATCATTATCAAAATTTAAGATTGTGCTTCTTACTTGCTTTTACTATGTTGCTTTTCGGATCATCTGCTGTATCCTTCTGTCTGTCTGTCTCTCTCTCTCTCTCTCTCTCTCTCTCTCACACACACACACACACACACACACTCATGCACACGAAGGAGCAAGTAGTAGGAAGGATACAGAACAATGTATAGTTCTTATCAGATGTCTTGAACACCCAGAAAGATCTTTCCCTCCTTTTTTCCTTGGATATGCTTTTATACAAGGTAGAGAACAAAAGTGGTCGTATGTTTTTGTGCTATTTTGGTAAAAATTTTTATTTAAAGCACATTTTAATGAAGAAACTACCTAAAATAATTAACCTTGATGTTTACCAGCATCAAAAATGAAGCATACTAACCCAGTGGAATTGGTGTAATGAAAAATAATTGAATTTTCATTAACAGGTCTCATGTTATATTAATATTTACAATGCAGCATCCCAATTTAAAAAGTCACAGGATAGTCAGGTTCAGAAAAGTGTATTTCCCAATTTCAGATACTTGATTATAACTAATAGATAAGGAAAATTGCATCCAGTAGTTTTGGCAAAATAATTTTCATGAACTTTGCATACAAGGTAATGTGGTAGGTGTTAGTTCTTATAAATAGCATTAACATTTGGTAAAAATGTTTATTTAAAGCACATCTTAATGAAGAAACTAACTCAAATAAAGGAAATTTATTTTAACATGTTTGATATTGATATTGACAAGAGGGAGGAAGTATACCATATCACTAAAAATAAGAAAGATTTTGTCCACTGAAATAAACCACCAGAATTAAATGTGCACCAACTGAAAGAACATGAAGTAGTGATAGAATCTTAATTAATTTCAGATATTTAAGGACACTCAATGAGTATTTCATATATAAATACATATCAATATATACAACTATATATATATTTACATATATAGAGAGAAAGAGAGGGAGGGAGGAGAGAGACAGAGACTCAGAGTTTTAAATTATGTATAATACACACAATATATGATCTATGATAGTAGCTAATAATGACCTGCGATTCCATTGAATCCCTCTGGGGATTTTCCATTCTCCTTTTGAAAAATTTTTTTGGGGGGCATACCGAGGATTGAACTTAGGGGTGCTTGACCACTGAGCCACATCTCCAGCTCTATTTTGTATTTTACTTAGAGACAGGGACGCACTGAGTTGCTTAGCAACTCGCTGTTGCTGAGGCTGGTCTTGAATTCGTGATCCTCCTGCTTCAGCCCCCTGAGCCGCTGGGATTACAGGTGTGTGCCACCGCATCCAGCTTCCTTTTGAAATTTTGATAAAACATTTTGTTTAGCTATCAAGAGAAGCACAATGGAGGTAAAGTCAGGGGTTCTGGAACCAGAGAAATCACGTTGAACCCCATTTATTACTTCTGTGACCTCAGCAAGTCATTTAATCTTGAATGTCTCCATTCCTTCACTGCTAAAATTATAGGCACAATCCCAAAGGGTCAAGTATTATGTGTATATAGTATTTAATATGCACTAAATAAATACTAGTCATTGGTGGAAGGAGTAATAGTAGTACCACAAAAGTGAGCCCAGAAAACATATTTAGAAATACATTCATTTTAGATGTCACAGAGTTTAAAAAGTTCCTCTCTCCCTCCTCCTCTAGAAACCTAGAGGAGGAGTTTAAAAAGCAAAACCCAGCTTTACCTCTCCTCTGCATTCCTGGGAGACTGGCTACTATGGTTGCTGTTCCCAATGAAATTTCGGATTTCTGTGAAATAAGCATCTTCTTTATCATCCAGAATCGCACCTGTACTTTCCAGTTCAGAGTGAGGTGACGAGGTTGCTGTACCTGAATGGAGCAGAAAGCCTTTTGTGACAAAGATTATTATTGATGTGGCAACTTATTTTCAACGTCATTTCTTATTAATTTGATCAGTGTTGTTTCTTAAAACACAACCTTTTGAATAACAGTAACATTAGGAGGTTGAATTCTTCCCAATTTAACAAAATATGCATGCCCATCAAAATCCCTTGAAAATATTCTGACCCATTAAAGTCATGAGGTACAGTCTCCAAGGATATCATTTCTTTCACTAGCTTTCCCCACCTCCACTGTCACATGGAAATGTTTTCATTCATCTAATGCAGAGATAGGGTGAGACAAATTAAAGACAGGTCTTAAATAGTTTCAGACAGAAGAAACTGTATCCCGTCCTGATTACAATCAATGCATATTTGTTACTGCTGTACTAAAATATGTTACAAAATAGGGACTGAGAATATACTGACTATTCTGCATCTTGACTTGGGCAAAGCCATGGGTAGGCTCAGATCATAGCAGCCCAAGGACTGATGTAATAAGAAGACAACAATATTGAATCAGCCTGCTACAGGGTGATCCTCAGCTTTTCTTGCCTACAAAATTAGAATCACAATACCCATCTCATAGGACTACTTTAGTGTTTACATACATTGGCACTATTGTAAGCACTATTTATATGGTCAAACTTTACACCAACATTAGCTTTATGCTGTTTATCTTGCCCATAAAGTATCTACAATTTAATAGCTGATCACAATAGTCTATATGACAAAAACAAGAGATCAGAATGTCCCTTCCATTTAAAGAACTTTAATCTAATGAAAACTTTGAAAATTTACACATTAGATTTTCTTTTTTTACAAAATAGTTTTAATTAGAAAATTACAGGAATAGGCTATAAGTGTACACATGGCTAGAAAGTGTGGCCTGTTTTGGATACTGGATTAGATTTCTGCACTAAAATCTAATATTTAAAACCATGAATGTTAGATTTTCTTTCTTTCTTTTTTTCCTACTTTGAAATGAATAGTACAGGAAATGAACAGCATGTAGCTATAAGTAGTCACACTATTCAAATCATAAACCATGTGCCTTTATAGGCACATTTTAAAACCATGATCAATAAATGAAAGATTGATAATAAACAAATTTCTTTAAATAAATATCAGTAGTAAATCCATATTTTTTTGCACCTAAAATCTCTTTTCCTGAGCCCCATCTGAACCCCAGAAGGGTTCTCAACCTTCTAACTCATTCCTTAACATCCTAGAAAGAACCTGTGACTGCACTGGTGGATTCTGCACACATATGCACCAGGCCAATGTTAGTTACTGAGTTAGTATCTGACTCTTAGAAGCCAAAGACAAAGGGCCTACAGTCCTTTCCACTAAATATATGCTTGTAGGTTTAAGGGAAAGCTATTTTTTTCTTTTGATTCATTACTTTTGATTTAATTTTACATCAGAATTAGTGACAAAAACAAGACACCTCCATGGATTGCTGTGGGTGGCTCTGATCATGTTGACAGTTTTCTATCCCTAAACTTCAAAAATGTTACCCTAGAGAGGTTCCCTGAACTGCAGTCCTCCTGCAAATGCAGCCATGGTTTCTAAGTTAATATTTAGAGTGTGGCATTCTGGAGCTGCCCCTCTGGAAATGCTTAAGGGACACATTCTGAACAACAGGTGGAAAGATTGTTCCCCGTGATTCAGGAAACCTCCATTCAGATGTCTACAGTGAGTACAATCATGGTTCTCTTTGCTTGAGATTCCCCTTTGAAACGAATCTAGCAGAATAAAATAATAATAATAATAATAATAATAATAATAATAATAACAACAACAGTCCAAATAAGGCCATTGACCTGTGCATTAACCAATGATCATACCATTCCCATGATTCCAAATTCTCAAGGGACTCTTGGTTGTAAATTTATAGTAAGATCTGATTTTGGAATCAAATGGAAAGAAAGAAGATCACAATTATCTTTTAAAATGTGAAAAATAAAGTCATTTTTGTTCTTGTAACACAAATACTTACCAGACATGTTCCCATTTTCATGTTTCTTTAGGTGCCTGTCTAAATTGGTTTGTTGACCAAAACACCTGTCACATAAGTGACACTTAAAGGGCTTCTCCTTATTGTGGATGTTGCGAACATGCCGCTGCAAGTTGGAAGATATGCTAAATGATCTGTCACAGTATTTGCATCTGAAAAATAAGCACAGAGAAAATACTTGCAAGCAAATCAAAAGATATTTCTCAAGACTCATAAGACACAGATAAAAAATTATCACCCATGAAATGTCAGTTTAGAAAAGGCACAGGGAAGAACACTACTCACACAGTCAAGATTTCAATTCCAACAGACTTTGAAGGTTATATTTTCATGATTTTATGAAAAAAAAAGTACCAATATACTAGTGATTCTATGGCTCCCAAGTTTATTACAGCACACAGTTCTAATATTTTAAATAAACCTCACAAAACTAAGGACATCAAGAAATGAAATAATCTTTTATCTTCTGCTTAGCATAAATACAATTGGATTATTTTTAAACAAACATGAAACAAATTCATGTATTCACTGAAGTAAAAGATTACTTCTTCATTCAAAATTGGAGAGTCTGATTAATTAGTTTATTAGCAAATTCACCTAATCTGTTGCTAATCCTAAAAACATTTTCTTATCTTCTCCAAAGTAGCAATAAACATTCCAAGCCTTTAAAATGGAGACAATGAGAACAGTGTTGTCTGATGCCAAAGACAGTGATTTTCATCACCTTTGGTGACTGGAAATCCCAAAGCATTTATTAATCTTTAAACTGCTGCAAAAGCAAGTCAAGCTGCCACTAACTCTCTTCCAGATGAAAGCAAAGGTTTCAATCAGCTTCTCTCTCCCTATCTCCTAATTTTCCATTTCAATGTTTCTTCAAGAGTTTGCAGTCTCAGTACAGATTCAAAGGAGGTCAGGTTTTCAAGAAAGCACTTATTATTGGTTGGTTAATTGTTTTTGCCTTCCATTAGATTTAAAAAATAAAATAAAATCATTTTAAAGTTATTTTTTTGGTATCAAGTAAAAATATAAAATGCAAGATCCCAGCATCCCCACCAGTTCTTATCAATGAGGAAGAAAAGTGGGTTTTGTAATTAATGGAGTTATTCTCTACTGGCACTAGAAGATAAAGAGTCCATCATTTGTTTATGTGCTGTGATGTGTGTGTGTTGCTTAAAAAAAAAAAAAAAACGACTTTTTCCAAGTGACTTTTAAGTGAAAATTTCTAACAGTGGCCAGAACATTCTTAACTCATTCTTCCATGTGTGAAGGGCCCTTATCTTCCCTCTTCTGATTGCAGACTCAAGTTCAAGTGCTCTAAATCAGAAATCACTCCATTCCACTCCAGGTCCTTGGGCTTCTACAGCTGTCCTTACGTGATAGGGCTTCTACAGCTGTCCTTACGTGATACCAAAAGTCTAGGCAGTTCAGTAGGAAAAACAAATCTGTTGAATAGTCGCTTTGGCATAGTATGAGTAAACCAACTTAAGGACTGCTTTAATTCTTCCCCCTTAAAAACTGTTCTGGCCTCATGAAGTTCCTCAACTTTTCTTGCTTATAATATTAACATAAACTGTGTGGAACCCCATGTTGATGGTGGTTGTACTCTTTCAGCCTCTACTTCTGAAAAATAAGTACGTGGAATCACAGCTGTCTTTGAAATAGCTTTGTTTATTCAAAGGCCCACTGTAATAGAAGCAAGGTACATGGAACACGATTATGTTGTATGAAGCCGAACGACTTAGCCAATACCGACAGAGAAAACCTAAACTCCCATCAAACATTTTAGAAAAATTTTCACTCATTTTTTACACAAATCATGAGGAAGAGAGATATAGTCTTAGGACATGCTTCCGACTTCCTGCTTATATGCAAAAGGGGCTCTTCCAAATCTAGTAGACATCATCTTCTCAAATCTTAATAAAATTGGCCCAAAGGGATGTTTTATCCTATGATAAGCTGTTACCTTATATCTCTCTTCTGCTAACATCTTGGCCAGAGGGGTAAGCACTCTAAATAAAAATTCTTTTAAAAAATCATTCCTTTCTACTCCAATGAATTAATATGTGGTTAAAAAAATAATCAGTTCAAATCAGATCAAAGTTCCAGAAATTCTTAAAATGAATAATTCAATCATGAGTAGTATATTATCAGGCCTTCCTGGTTATTGGATGTAGATAAGGTGGTCAAGAGGATTGAAAGAGAAAAACCCAGATGTGAGAGTTCTGGGCCCAGATTTTAATTTCGACTCTGTTGGTACCAGACTTCACAGAGGCAGTTAGTGAGCTCTTGCCTGGTTCCCTCTCTCTTTCCCCCTCCCTCTCTCCCTCCTTCCCTCCTTCTCCTTCCCTCCCCCAACCCTAGCTTTCTCTCTCTCTCTCTCCTTCCCTCCCTCCCTCCCTCTCTTTATTTGCAAAACAGAGGGAAGGGCTGGAAAAATCATTGTTTAAGATCTCCAGCTCCACTGGGTTTTGTACTTTTAAAAATACATGTATAATACTACAATTTATGAGGAAAAAATTAAAACTAGTGCATTCAGGTACAGAGAAGGAGTAAGTAGAGCATGGTATCACCATTGCATACCAGTACCCTCAGCCAAAACAAAACATAAAGGCGCAAATCTTTTCTTCTCCTTAATCAGAATCCCCAGAAGATGGAATTTTCTCCTAAGGAGAAATTATCGAAAATTTCCCATTGTTAATATCTCTAAAAGATCTTTTTGACTAAGCACATCCTATTATGTGTAAAGTAAAAACATCATGTATGATCAGTGATTTATAAAATATGTAAGATATCAAGGAAATTTATAAAACACTGTGATGTTTTTGAGTTTAAGTTTTTCTATTGTTCTAAAATTTTGATTATCTTCAAATGAGCATTGGCTTCTGCCCATTGTCTCATTCTTGCATGTAAAACAAACAAACAAACAAAAAACCTCTGAAACTGTATAATTTACTTATTTAAAAAAATGTTAGTATTCAGATCCAAATAATTTTAAACACATGAAATGCAAAAGAATTTCAAAGGAGAATGAAATTATGATATAACTTGGGATAAATACCATTCTTTCTTGGAAAAAATATGAGTTCCTAATACTGTTCATGAAGAATTTCACATTAAAAAATGTAGGTCTTATTTTAAAACTGGAAGGGACTACGTTGCTTATTTTCATTCTTTTGTAAACAATAACATTAAAATTAGATGTGTTTGTCATATTGCTAATTTTGACATTTAATAGAATGAGCTAATAGGTACTTCAGGAAATTGTTGATAGAATTGGCCCTTTTCCTATAATATACTCTATAGTATCTGTTTTATCTCCAGTTACATATGTTTTTTTTCCCTCTTCCTGATGCTTAAGATTTTTTTTTTAAACTTCCTATTGGGACCTGAGGACACTGGTTTGCTGTGCTGGGAAAACAAAGTATGTATAGACTATTAATTCCTAGCAGAGAGTCAAGGTTTGGGAAATGGAAGATGTAATGTTTTAATTTTTGTCAACTAAAATAGTAGGGATTGAGAAAGAGCACTGAAGTAATAATAAATAATTTTTTAAATGACTAGCGTCTCTTAAATGCTTATTCTTTAGTAAACTCTGACCCAGAACTTTTAAACTGATCGGTAGGAAGCCTTGGCTAAAGAATATGGGACTCTTCTAAATTTAGATCCTAGCAATCAGACAATTCTTCCTTGACTCGGCACTGAGTACACATTCATTCAGCCACAGATAAAAGTAGCTTCCTTTAAACTTGTGCCTAGGAGTGCAGTTTGAATTTTACATTATTTATCAAGATATTTAGAAGAATCACTGTCAGACCTGTACGGCTGCTCTCCTGTGTGGGTTCTCAAGTGTCGTGTTAGGTTTGCAGACCTTGGAAAAATCTTGCCACAGTATCTGTTATGAAAAGATGTTTATAAGAGAAAGTCAGCACAGTCAACTTTATTTCACTCGCGCTGCAGAGCAGCCAGATGCTTATTCCTGATTTAATTAATCTTGCATGGAACTCACATGTCTTTGGTATTTAAGATTTGCAACAAAGCCATTCTACAGATATAAATAACTCTACAAATAAAGGCTGCACTATGAGATCTGGTTGAATTTGCTCGTGCATAAGTAAGCAGTTTATGAAAATAGACTTTAGTTTTGATGACCCCCATATGCCTCTTTTATTAACTCCGTATCTTTACATTCACAAAACTGAACCAGACAAGGGGATAAAAAAATGACGAGAGTTTGTGATTCTGGGTGGATGTAAACATATTTCAAAGGTTTCAACTCATTTTACATGTCAGCCATAGTGACAACTCTCTGCACATTGAGTGGTATCAGATCAGACAAGATCCTGAGACTTCATCCATCAAGGTACGTTCCCATAAAAGCCTTTCTGGAAAGAAAGTGACACATTTTCCTAAGAGCAGATAAATTGATATGCCTGAGTCAGATAGCACAATTTTCTGAGGACAAATCAGAAAATTATAAGCATCTAATTTATTTTTTTTTAATTCAGAAAAACAGAAACATAAAGACAAGCTTTATTCTTCTACTCATAAGTAACTAGAAAATTTATTCTCTAGTTTTCTTTTTTCCTTAAGAACTATTCATCCTTCACGAATGGTGTTACTCCCCATTGCCATGACAATTAATAAATGTATACTGGAGGACAGTAGTATTTTACCTTTGGATGAAAATAATTAACTGTGAAAGAAAATTCATAAATATCAAAGTGAGACAAGTAGATAGTAGTTGGACTGTTTCCAACCTCATTCATCACAACCAAATGGCCTGTGTTAAAATTCTCATTTAATAATAATTTTTTAAAACCACTATTTTTATATCTCACTAAATAAAGAACACTTTGAAGTGCCTGAAATCTATCATGGTTTCTATTAGTCATCCAATCAAGAATAATTTCCAGAAAAAACAAAAGGGCCTTTTGAAATCAGAGGGGAGATTTTTGGAAAGTCAGCCATAATTAACTTTGCAGTTACCTGCAGGTGTAACGCTCTTTTCCCTTCCGCAGTAGGTTCTCAGGCAGAGTATTGGGAGGTGCTCTAAAGTTGAACATAGAGGGCACCGACTGGAGAAGCTCGCTGGCCTCGGGCTTCAGGGCACTGAAGCTCTCTAGCTTTTCTGCCATGTTTTCAATAGCTGACATCTGAAAGGCAAAAGCACAGAACCATGCAGGGTCTGATCAGACATTTTTCCTTCTGTACTAATCACTGGCAAATAAAAACCATTAATAATGGGAAAGGGTCAAATTTTCTGAATAAAATGAGTCTGGAAAAAAATTGTAGGGTCTCAACATTAAACCACAAGATAATTGATTGTGGAAATAAAGGTAGAACCAAGCTTATATGATGCTAGGTGAACTTTATTCATAAGACCTTAGTTAAACTGTTTTATAACAATCTGATAAAATACCTAAAAGACATAATCAAATCAAATCAACATTTTATTTAATTAATAGCACTGTTATGGATGTCAATAAAAAACTGGAATTTTAGGGAAAGATGATATATGTCTTGCCTAGGTAATAAAAATCATGAGACCAAAGGCTCAGCTTAAGTCAAATATGTGTAATCCAAAAAGAAAAAAGAAAATGTACAAGAGATATATTGCCTAAGAGTATGTTAAATTAGTATCTGAATGTTTAAGTAAGATCACATATGAATAATTTTGATGAAATATTAATCTGTCTGGATAAAGATTTGAGCTGAAATGACAATTGATCAAGATTTTCATGTAACTTGATGTGCACTTTATAAGATGGGTAGAGGGACACATAATCATACTCTTATAGAAATATACGTGAATAAAAACTTTGCCTAATTCTAACAACCTAATTGATTTTGCTTATAATAATAAAGTTTTAGTTTACCTACACACACAGTTGATAGAGTCACAATTAGAGGGTGGCATTTTAAGGTCAGTTTGATCCTTAATGTCTATGGCTAGTGGGACATTCCCCTCTCCTTCAGCCCTCTCAAAATGTTAAGTTTTCTCAGTGCCTGCATTTTATGCGGAAGCTAGGTTAACAACCAAATTTTTAAGAAGACAAGCCATCTTGTTATATCGAATCACTTACTATTTACAGTTTTGGTTCTCCTTACACCTCTGGGGAAATACCTACTTAAAAGGCTCTGAATGCATTCTGTATGCTTTCACAGACACACAAGGACTAGATGGTAATAACCACAAATCCAGGCAACTGGTCAACCCAAGAGGCTAACTATTTCGTTGATGAGACAGCAAGACAGACACAGAGATCTAATTTATAAGCTCATGTTAAAAATAAAAGACAGCATTTCCTACTAAAAAAAAAAGGAATATGAAGTTACATCAACTTCTAAATCTAGAGCAAAATGCTAACAAGAATGGCCCTAACACAATTCTCTTCTCATGAAGGAAATATTTTATGTTTGATTCTTCAAATGCCTATTCATGTTCTAGTTAGCTCTCTTTCTTTTCTCTTTATCCTGAAACCTGCCCTCTCATTTCATGCCCGGACTCCTAATGCTAGCTACAAATTGCAATGTACAGGGTACCACTGCCAATTTGCCAAATGTCTTTCATCAAACACAGTGCAAAAAAATCTCAGAGGAAAGTCAAGATACATTTACTTGTCAGACGACAAATGTGAACGCATTGGGAGGCGGTAAGGGCTATAAGCTCAAGGGTTTGATTCATAATCACTCAGCTGCTAAAACATTCTCCACAGATGCAAGTGGACAGCACATTTGTCACTATGAAGGATTTTGACACATACTGATCACAGGGCAGAGATATGGAATGATGATGTTGCTCAGAGAGGTTGGAGGAAACTCTGTCTCTGCAGAATACAGTCATTATCCCCTTCTAGGCAGGGCATTAACATTTCCACACTACTTTGGATTTTATTTATTAAAAATCAATCCAGAAATATTTTATGATACTATTTTATTTGCATTTATTCCTTCTAATTGTTCCTTGCAGAAAATCATTTTGATATTCCCTCCATGGTGGAATACATTGTCTAAGTGAAAAATGACCTCTGGTCTTCAAGCTGATTAGCAGTAACAAGCAAGGGTAAGGGTCATGATCACATGTATTTATTGGGAAGAACAGTAAGTGCATGGGTGATGATTATAAATGTTTTATTTATGTACATTTAATATTTGGGCAAAGTTTCATTATCAAGTGGTTTTAAATCACTGGAGTGTCTGTCCCGCAGACACACTCAGATTCCTGCAGCAATACATCTTATAGAAACACTTTCCCTTTTATATGGAAAATAGCTTACTCATGACTACTATTATTCTCAGCTTTCATCTCTAGCACACATAAACTACAAGTCCTTCAAGTTATTTGAGAGCAATTGGCTGTTGAGAAATGTGTCTTGCTTTAGTAGCTGCTAATAGCTAGCTCCTTTGAAGAAAGATCACTGTGATTACTTTATCTCAAACTGTTTCAATTTGAGAAAACCATCAAGACACAAGAAAATATATTATGGACATGATGGCTAAATAATGACATTCTTAAAGACAATAGGGGAAAGAATATGGATGGCCTAGTGCTTCTCTTAGAAGCTACCCCCACCTTTGGCTTCTGATATCAAATGAAGAGAGGATTAAATCGGAGGAGGAAAGGGAGAGGAGGAAGATGGGAAGTGAGCTAAGGATAGCTATTAATACCACATGTAGTTACGTGTGCATGCACACGCACACACACACATTCTGCTCAGCTAGCAACAACCGAAGTGACATAAAACCTATCATTGAATACTCCTTTCATCTTAAGATTTGCTCTTATAGCTCTTGACCTCAGGTGGAAAAAATGTGTCCCCACCAAAACAGAAGTGACTTAGCATCTGCCAGTTGGGGTAGTTTAGCAACTCTGTGACCAATGTCAGCTCTAGTATATACCTTAGATCAAGGTATTGGGGTAAGATGGTTTTATCTAACATATGAGATAGAACTCCAACTTTTTCTTCTATCGGGCCTGACTCACAGAATATATAACAAGTTTTGACCTTCATTTTAAAGTCTAACTAGTATTTTAAAAATCAATTAATTGGAATGGATGGGACAGATCTAGCTTATATTTTCTAATTATGAAAAAAATCCAATGAAAATGTAATGTGTACCACTATGAATAAGAAATTTGCTGAGCATAGGGAAATTGAAGGGGAGAGAACTTAGATCATATATTTTCGAAATGAATTACCATGTGACCCATTGATGTCTTAGGCTAATCTTAGATCAGTAAATGACAGTTTTTTCTATGGAACAGTAATTTTTATTTACATATATAATAATTGTTGATGGTATCTGCAGCCAGATGTCTGGAAGAGGAAGTTGTTTCACCTCCTTCGAGTCCCCAAGAGGCTATTAACTTCATACTGACGCAAACTAATATTTAGACACAATTCCCTAGCTCCTACCAAAAATGTAGCTATATCTCTCGTCAAATAAAGCTAGTATTTTTAAAAACATTTCAGCAGGCAAGATATCATCAACTGAGTCCTAAGCACTCAGCCTAACATTTATTATCAGGCAGCCAAGAACTGATGACATAAAAAAATTTTCTCATTAAAACTATTAAAATGACAACCTGATTATATGAAATGATATGTCCAAAGGCACCATGAATTATGTGACCTAAAGTTTCACAATTAAATTACACATGTCTTTATCATAAAATAACTAACTATTCATAAATAACTATTCATAATGATGGGAAAGTTTGTAGATTGGGTAGCTTTCTATATTTATTCACTTGATAATCTTGAGAAATCACAAAGTCATGGTCATTTGAGGGAGAAGTAAATATTCATACTTCATGTTTATCTCACACCATGCATCATACTCAGCAGTCATGATTATGAAATCACATAGAGATTTTTTACCCCTAAAATTTATAAGCATATATCTTAAATATTTCCTTTTAGTATCTGTTTTATAACACAGATGTGAATCGCAGCCCTGAGAAATCTGTGATGGAGTGGAAATTTGTCCAGAGCATTGCAATGGCAGTTGCTTTGCTCTTATATTATAACAGGGAATCTAACTTAAAATCTGAATGGGCTTTGATAGTTGGTCACATGTGTAAGGGGTTAACACCTTCAGCTTTAAGTAACTAACAGTTTAGCTACTGCCAAAGTCATACTACACCTTAGAAAAGATGAGGGTCGTGAGGCATAACACTCAGGACAGACTCGTTCCAGGAAAGACAGAGGAGGGATCCTGGAGATATAGGCCAGGATAATCAAAGAACAAGCCCATAGACTGCACAACTAACACACACACACACACACACACACACACACAGTCTCTCTCTCTCTCTCTCTCTCTCTCTCTCTCTCTCCCTCCCTCCCTCTCTCTCTCTCCTCTTTCCAAAAATTGTTCATACTTTTGAAATAAATAAATTTAATCCTTTAAAGTCCTCCAGAATAAGAAAAATGACAATTTGTCATATATTACACATAAGAGAGAAATTAGAGGTATTCCTTGTAAAGAAAAAAACTAACACCAGATAGAAGAAATAGGTAAGTGCTAAAGTGTGAAAGTGCTCCAACTAAATTCAGTTTATAATAACAATATAGTGGCTTTTAAAGGACAGCTGGACTATGCTCCAAGATTTTCCACATTCCTCATAAATTAGCATAATTTTAAGTAAAGAAGTAAACGTACATATACTTACAGAAAATTTTGAGATATATATTTTTTCCACTGACCAGGTTGTATTTGGAGGTGAGAAGTTAATAAGCAGGATTCTTTATATCCTAAATGACTTTACCATTAAAAATATAAATCTGTTCCCTCATACCATTTACTGAAACTGACCATTTCTGGAAATAGTAACTAGAAGTTGAGACTCCATGCTAAAAGATCTATTCACTAGTTAGATAAGGATTTTTTAACATTTAGTTTCATTTCCAAATAGCCAGAACCAATTTCTGCCTTGGGATAAATGAATGAGAATTCCAATGTCAGCCTGCGTCTACACAAGTCTAAGTTTTATCCTGTGTAAGGCTTTATCGAACTTATCTTTAACATGCTGTCCCCCAAATAATGGTTATTTCCACTTACTGGCCCATGTGAAGCCTTCTTTAACAACATACTCTCAGGTGTCCATATCAAGGAATAATTATGTGGAATGGGTCAGATTTATCAAACAAAATCATTCCATAAACAATTTCTAGATTAATAAATGCACAATTATATCTGAAAGTATTGTGCAACTTGATAAAGTAGGGAAGTTATCTGTTGTAGCCATATCATTTAATGGAAAGGGGCTCGGAATCCATTATGTATGTCCAGCAATTTAAAATATAAGCTGTTTTCTTTTAAATGCTACATTACTTTAGTTAAAAATATAAGTAGGAAACTTACCCAAGTTCTCTGATCAGGCAGTTGGAACTGGGAGCAAAATTGAAACAAAAACAAAAAATTACTTCTGTGTTGGTATCTTTATTGCAATCTATCCTTTGAGAAATTAACATTTATCCTAATTTAGTAATTTTGGCTTATCATGTAACTGTACCTTGAGTAAAAGCTTAGGAAATGAAAAAAATGAGTATTTTCATAATACTGCTGAGCTTCCTCTATTACCTAAAATAAACTTTAGAAACAAGGTTATAAACCAAGAATGTTTTTTATTCTAAGAAAGCTAAATGCTACCTACTAGCAAGTCTTAAAGCAAAGCAGATGCTCCCTTTTAATTTTTACTCACTGCAAAATGAGTTCTCTAAAATTTTCTTCAATAATTAAAAAGTAATTAATTTCCTGCAAAAAATCCAATTTCTTGCATTTTATATTGTCAATAATAAAGGAAATACAGTATTTACTAAGATATGAATAGTTCAGTAACAAAAAGGTGATGTTCTTGGAAATTCATTGCTTGATAATGAGGATCTCAGACCATCAGTTGGCAGAACTCTTAAGAATATTAATTAAAAGAACTAAAAAAAGTCCCGTTATTTATGATAATTGATGGCAGTATTCACTGGGAAGCACACTCCTATGATCCCAGCAGCTCTGGAGGCTGAGGCAAGAGGATCACAAGTTCAAAGCCAGCCTCAGCAATTTAGTGAGGACCTAAGCAACTTAGTGAGACTCTGTCTTTAATAAAATATTTAAAAAGGCTGGGGATGTGGCTCAGTAGTTATGTGCCCCAGGAAACACAAAGATTATACCCTTAATAATGTTATTTTATTTGGTTAAAGGGGATAAATCTATATTTTTTATTTCATAAATTTTGGCATCTTGAATAAAGAAGATATGTAGATTTAAAATGATGAAATCTTAATTTCTGAAGAATATGACAATAGAAAACACTTGGTGAAGGCAAAATAGATTATGAATGGCAAGATTGAAGTGATTTTCACATCAATATAGAAATGACGACTTGGGAAAAAGATTACTTATTCCCAGTTCCTTGGACTGTAGTAACAGGATAAGGTGGAGGTGTCAATAAAAACAAAACAAAAAACCAAAAAAGTAGAGATGAATGAAAAAAGAAGCTTAAGTAAAAGATAATATTTTTTGCAAATGTATACAAAACCACACCTTTAAAAATAAAATGCATGAATAGCTAAAAATAATATTCAAACTAGGAAAATCAAACCAAGGAGTAGTAGCTACTTGCACAATGGCATAATTGCCAAATGATTTCTATGGTAGTTCCAATGAGCTATCAATGTGATTGACAAATACCCAAATAGAAATCAAAGACATGGACACTGGGGATGGCACAGTAACACTGACCCTTCCAGTTCACCCATTGATAGCCATTACCAGCTTCTCAAAATTATAATTTAAAATAAGACATCATAAATAATTTCAGATGCATATCTATGGCTAGTCTCTGTAGTGCTTATTTTTCCTCATAGTAAACTAACTTATTTATAAGAGAAAAATGAAAGGCTAAATAAGTCCTCTAGTGGCCTGAGAGAGGAAACATACTTCTTTTAAGAATTGAGGAACTTAGACCCTGAGGATTCCTCTCTTAATTTTGATATATGAGTTCATCATAGCCTCTAATTATTTTTGACAGAATTTTAAAAACATATAGTATTATTCCATATGGCAGGCCTAATTATCTTTCAATACAATTGGATAAATATTTATTGAGATGTTCACTTATCGTTGACTAGGGATTATGCTCTAGGGAGGCCTGTGTTCGTAGAATACAATAATATAGAAAAATTACAAAATCAAACTCAGAGCATACCACTACTAGGCACTGACATATCTTTTTTTTTTTTTTTTAGATTTTCCCCCAAAGCACTGAGAATACTACCTTCTTTTTATTAGCATAACCCTAAGAAGTAGATAGGACAGATGTAATTTCCACCTTGAAGAGGAAGATCCAGAAGCCCAGAGGGACCATGTGGTTTGTTTCAATATACTTTAAATTGAAAGTGAAACAATGAATGCTCTTATGCATTCTCTTATTTAGCTATGAAATTTTGGCAAGCCCTGAGAGCAGAGGCCTGCCTTTCTGTTTTGGCTTTTTGCTCTGTGCCACCCCTACTGCTGCCCAGGGAGGTTATGCCAAAAACACAGTACGCATCTTTCCAAATTCTCCCAGATACATGGAAAAGAAACTGGGCTCAGGGAATGGGAAGAGGGTATTTTAAGAATATTCCTTTATATTCACAATGGGATGCTTCTGTATCCACTAATATACTTTGTATATAACCAGAGATAAGAAAAAATTGTGCTCTATATGTGTAATAAGAATTGTAATACATTCTAATGCCATATATAAATAATAATAATAATAATAATAATAATAATAATAATAAAATCTTTCCCACTAGATCCTTCCACATACCAAGTAAAAAGCATCCTGCTTGTAAATACTGATCTTTACAGCAACCCTAGTCAGGCGGAGAATGGGGCTCCCATTATACTCATTGAGAAGGCTCAGAGAGATTGACTATTGTTGCTCAAAACTTCAGCACTTTTGCTAATAAGCAGAAAAGCAATTTGTGCAGCAATTACTTCTAGCCCTAAATCTAATATTTTGTTTGTTTTAAGGTACATCTTGAGGTTAGTATGGAATTGTAGAGTACTAGAAAAGAGAAAAAAAAATCTGTTGTGACTTTGGAACATCAAAGGGAAATTGCTGAAAGAGCAGACCGTTTGGTCTTAAGATCTGATGAAAATTGGAGGAGGAACCAAGTTGCTCCTGCCATATCCCAGCAGTGTGCAGCCTTGCACATTAAAACAGCCACAATGGCTTCGAAAACAATGACACAAGTCTGTGGTCATTAAGAGCCTCTGCCTTAAGCACACTGAATGTGCTTCACCCTCAAAGACCGCTCAGAGAGCCCCACTATCCAGCAGATAGAATGTTAATGGTGGGTACAGCAAGACCTCCAGTTGTTGCTCCAGAAGGGGAGCAAGCCGTCCTGACTGGAGGGTGGTATTCCTGACACACTGGGCATTGCATATTTTGAATGTCCCTCTTGGGTCATGTTCTAATAGAAGCATGTCACAACAGGCAGTCACTGCCACCAAACCTGACAATTCTGTGGGGGAAAGAAAGGCACTGCCCCATCTGTGCAGATCTGAAAAAAGGCCCCCCTGCACTGGGTGCAGGCCTCATCTTTTGCCATCCTTCTTAACTTTGGGAATATTGAAAGCTAATGTATTTTCTCTCATACTATTTTATTAAAAAAATATGTACATGCTGTATTTATAATAGTGGCTTGCAGCTATGGAGTTGTTTGTTGGTAGACAAAACTGCCCATCTTATGAACCAATAAATTTACCTTGATTAGCTAGAGATGTCTGAATTTCAAAGTAGATGGGGATCTTACAGTCAACTCTTTCATTTTCACAGATAAGAAAACTAAGAACCAACCGGGTTCAGTGGCACATGCCTGTAATACCACTGGCTCGGGAGGCTAAAGCAGGAGATTTGCAAGTTCAAAGCCAGCCTCAGCAAAATCAAGGCGCTAAGCAACTCAGTGAAACCCTGTCTCTAAATAGAATACAAAATAGGATTGGGGGTGTGGCTCAGTGGTTGAATGCCCCTGAGTTCAATCCCTGGTACCAAAGAAAAGAAAAAATACTAAGAGCCAGATAGACTTAATGCTCAAAGACACTGAATCAAAGTCCTATTTTTCTCCATTATTCCATGGACCATAGTACTCAATTTTGCAGTGGTTAATTACTAAATTTTCAAGATTATCAGACTATGATAATCAGACTGGTTATTGTAATTAAATGTATTATTATATCAAATGCATATTATATCCTCATAAATACATTTACTCATACTTAGGAAGTTATGAAGAGAGATGTACTTTTTATACAAAATCTGATACAAAATACGTATTGAGGATTACCACCCACAAAAGTTTTCAAGTGTTATTTAGACCAGCCTAAGTATAAAATATTTACTGATAAACATTTACCATTTTTCATAACATAAATATATAAATGATGTTACCTTAGTCTTAGCCTTTCTTTATCAAGTTAATACTAACTGGAATATTTATGAAATTTTTATACTAAATTCTGTATTTTCTCAGTTAAATTAGAGTGAGTATTTTTGAGCAATAATGAATTTCTCCAACCATCCCAGGAGATGGTATTTCAGCTCTAATGCTCTTGTTCATGATTTTGAAAGGATACATGAAAAAGTGAAGAAGAGAGAGGAGGAAAAAAAAAAGAATCATATCCCCAGATGAATTAATTACCTCATAATTTTCTATAAGGATCTTTACATAAATTTTCACCCATTTTATTAAAATACCATCATTTTTGGTTTGAGCATATTCCAACAAAACGAATTTACTCTGTTTTGAGACATTTTCATAAAAATTTTTCTATCAATAAAGTCCAGAACTTATATCCTTTAAACAAAACAAAATAAAATAAAACATAAATCAGGGAATTAGATTCAAGATGTTTACATATTTGGTCTTTCAATACAATTCTCCAGATGTGGATTGATAAGTAAACCAGTTTTCAAAAAATAACCAAATGGGTAGGGACATAGAGATGAACCCATCAGATAATAGCATTTTATGTTTTCCTTGTAATGAGAAACTGTATATATTTTGATAAATGAGCACGACCCCATTCAGCAAATAGCTCTGGGTATTGTGGTGAATTCTTGTGCAATTACAGAACTTTACTGGAATGCCCAATGGTCTCTAGATAAATTCCTTCGCCCTCTATGGTAACAACTCATCAGGTAGACTCATTTCCTGTTTTTATCTAAGCACTAAAAGAACAAGAATGACCTTCATGAGTTTGGGACGAGTCACAGTATCTTATTATCAGCAACCTTAAACACAAAAGACAACTTCAATATTTATTTCCTTAACTGACTTCTGCTTACTCCAAAATGCACTTTGGCTCAATAAGCAGTTAACAACAGACAATAATTTAACACTAAAACCATGTTATCTTTACACATATATTAATGACTTTTTCTTTAAGGAGCTTAGGTTTTAATTCCACTAGAATTTCCTGTGTTCTTCCACAGCAGCGTCATAGGAAATCCTAGTGTTCTCAAGATTTCTTTCATTTCATTGCACCTGCTTTTCAGGATCAACAAGTTAGTTTACAAGCTTGAAATCTCAAATTCAAAATACTTACTTGTGGATGAAACAAGAATCCAGGAGAAGGTCTCAAGTATTTCTCTTTTAAAGCCTCAAGTGGGTCGGTTAGCTTTCTTTTCTCTACTCTGAAAGGTTAAAATTAGATTTTGGAGATGAATCAGTCTCACATATCAATCACTACACGACATTTAAAACAGCAAAGCAAATTGTAGGTTCCTGAGACACACACTAATAAAAATATAAAGACATCCATTCCCTTCTTGAAGAATATTTAAGTCACTTCTTAAAAGAGAGAAAGTCCTATTTATAATGGAAAAATCCTACTCAATGCCTAATAATAATTATAAGGAAACATGAAAAATGAGCAGTCACTAAATTAGAGGCATCCATCACAAATTTAGTACCTTTCCATTTCAAATCAAGATAAGAATGGTTGGTGATTTTGAGGTCATGAAAACAGGGCTAATTTTGAAAATTAAAGACATTTTCTGCGAAGAATGTGTTTGCCCAAATATTTACTATGTTGTTTTTTTTTTTTCAAATCTACCAGTAATATCAAGGGATTTCCCAAGCATACTATACTCTGCTAGCCACTCTTTGAGGTATAACCAGAGGATACCTGATACATGATCAAATTAGAGACGGGGGTGTATGGGGAGTCACTCTCTTGATGCCACTGCTAATAAACAGGGCAGGTGGGAAGCCAGATTGTGAGAAAAGAACGAGGAACTATTTGAACATATATAGAAAACTTACCTATATGTCCCTTCTGCTTTAGAAAGGCTTGTCATTCTATTTTCAGTTAAGCATATAAAGAAATGATATCATGAATTGAGTTAATTTCTTTTGGTAATTTTCTTTTAAACACTGTTGAATGAGTACACTTTAAAATAGAGTTGACACAAATAAAATAGTTACCAGTTCTGGATATTTTGTACACACTATGTGTTGCAATATACTATTCACTTATTGCAGCAGGTAATATTATACCCATTTATGGGTGAAAGGAAAAAGTCTAGGTCATGAGAAGGCTGAGATTCACCCCAGGCCTAACACTAAAAATAAGGGTTAGGTCTTTCTTGACATCTGAAACACCAGAGAGAAAATGTCGACTAGAAGAAGAGGAAGGTTAGGAGGTAGTGGAGGTAGGTCCAGTGGATATGTGGAGTAAATTGCATGCTCATTGCAAATGGGAGGGTATGAGAAACAAAGTCTGAGAAATTATCTTAAGAAAGTACCGAGATGCCCAACTGAATTGGAAATATGACCTTACTGAAAATGTGTAACATACAATCTATAAACAAAATATGGAAGATTTGTTTTTTTCTTTTTTTTTCCCCTTTGCTAGTGATGGGACTGACACAGAATTAAGAAATAATAATTGCAAAAAATATACTTAAATAAGGTAGTTGTAGCATCAATATATTTTTGTGTTGTCCTTTTTTGTTCCTTTTGTCCTGTTGAGATGAGGGTGACCCTTTAAACACTGGCAGTGTTTTTTTGACAATGCATTTTAGATAATATAGGTAGAAGAATATTTTAAATGATAAAAAAAATTTGTAGTTTTAGTGCCTACTATGTTATGGAATGTCCATAAGTATTGTTGAATAAAACAATGGCCCCAAATATCTTCATAAAATATCAGGCAAATATAAAAATGCTCTCATCTTAAATAAGTTCAATAAAAATTATCCATGAAGTCTTAATAATGTCCAAAATTTGAAGGAGAAAGTAAATTGAAAATACTTGTGATGTTTAAAAGATACAATGAACATATTACTATTATTCATACCATGTAAAGAAAACTAGTGTTTAAAAACTAAATCACATTGAAGGTCAAGTGAGTGTTACAGGGAGCTATCTAAGAAGCCTTTTATTAAACATGTTTCACCCAGAGAATTTGTGGATGCATCAAAGAAAAGTGGATAATGAAGGCATCAAATACAGATATAATTTTTAGGCACACCACTCACACTTACATGCAGAACTTCTTGTGATTAATATTTCATTTACTTATGGTTTCTAAGAGGTTTATTTAGAAGCAGTATATGACCAGCCTTTTTAAGGATGTGTTGGTAGGTTAATGGAGAGTAGACTTGCGGTAATAGGTCTCTTCTTATTCTACATAACCTGACCCATTTTAAGTGCCCACACATATTTGCATTAATCCTTCAGGAGGCTCATTCTTCCGCCACTTGACAATTTGCTTTAAATATGACTTTCCCATATTTTCCACTCCAAAAAAAAATGTGTTTAAAAATAAATTTATTGTCAAGGGAAAAAAGTCCTGTGGGCCTATTCCAAACCCCCAACTTCAGAGACATCCAAAAATAAGTCCAAACCTAATGAGTCAACTTTCTCAATAGGAAATGGAATTCACTAGATCAAACAACAATTTCACTCTGTTGAATAATAGGAATAATAGGAAGAATTGATTTTTAAAGGATGTGACTTTATATATAAAAATCTACCTTTCATTACATCTGTTCATATTTCATCACCTCCTACCACCCTTACCTGTAAATAGGGTCCATAAAGAAGGGGGTGGGTCTGGCATGCTGCAGGGAACCATCTGAAGCTGGTCTTGCTTCCACGTTACTTCCTTTCTTCTCCCCAAACACATGGTTTTTTCGAGGCTCAGTCAGCTTTGTCCCACTGGCTCTACTCCTACTGCCCATGCTTAGATCCAGGGGCTGGTCTTGGCTTGCAGCAGAAGTTGCTGGGGGTTTGGAGGGGACTGGAGTCAAGGGCTTCTCATCCTTTCGCTTAGTGGTGAGATCAAAGGGGGACTCAGAGCTTCCTTTCTGCAGTTTCTTTACTTCACTTGGTGATTGGGGTTCCATTTTCAAAGGTAACGATCTCAAGTCTCTATCAGGAAATGGGTACATTGATTGAGAGAATGCTGGAAAAAATGGGAGGGGAAACATGGAAGGGTAAGGTAAAGCTCCAACTTTTTTGTCTTGCAGCCCCACCAGTCCTGTTGAACCAAAGTATTTTTCAGCAATAGAAGCAATAGCTTTTATAGAATCATTCACAGCTCCTGACACCGCAGTCTGCTCCTCTAAAGATGGTGAGAAAATGGAATGATTGCTGTATTCTTTCTTATTATTTATTGAAGCCAGATTCTGAAGAGGGCTTACTTTGTCTTTGAACATTTTACCATTTTCTTTAAATTTCTCTTTATCACTTTCAATGTCACTTTCCAGATCAGAGCCCGAGGTTGTTTCCAGGTCACTGCCACTTGGTGTACTGACATCATCAAGGTCACTACTCTCTGACTGGTCACTGATTTTCTCAAGGGGCCTCTCTTCAGAGGACCTCTCGGGCTGGAGCTCCACTGGCTTATTGTCCCCTATAGGTGGGTGTTTAGATAGTGCCTTCAAAATATCTTGTGTAGCTGGCAGTATCTGAGGATGTGTCATGAGGGGACTTTGACTTTTGTTTGTCTGTTCAGTACTTGATAGTCCTTTAACAGGAGAACTAGCAGGTATCAAAGGAGGCCTGTGGTACAAGCCGGAAGGAAACAGACCAGGGAAGCTAAAAGAAAATCCAGGAGCTGTTGGAAAGGTAAGACCAGCAGGATGCCTATTGGCGCCAAAATAGTCAGCAAGGCCCGGGTTGGCATGACTCATATTAACCATGGACGTTTTATCCATAGCTGGGGTTCCAGGAAGTGAAATGCCTTGGCCAAAAAATCCACCTGCCGCAAAATGGTTCTTGCCCTCACAAAACCTCCTGTGTTTATTTAAGGAAGACGTAGTGCTGAACATTTGTCCACAGTCTTTGCACTTGATTTGGGTTCTGCAATCAGCATGCATGCGCTTATGACGACAAAGGTTTGAAAACTGAGTATAGGATTTATGGCAGACCTCACCTGTGTGCAAACAACAAAAAAGAATCTCAGGCTTTATGGCAATTGCTTCTGAATTTAGCAAGTATCACAATTGGTTTACCCCAAATAATTTCAACTAGAAAGCCATGGAAAGAAGTTGGAGGCACCGAGCTAGGTGCTCCAAACACAGAAACCCCCCATTTCACTAGATTCCAAAGCAAGGCATCCAACCTGACAAATGTCTTGAGGCAGCACAAAATTTCATACACATATAATCAATATTTTGTCATTCCCCCTTGCACAATATTTAGCATATTTGTATACTTAAATATTTATGGAAAATTCAAATTCCAGCATGCATTGCTCCCCCACCCCATTACTATACTAGCAGAATCTTAAAAATCAAAATCTTAAGATGTATCAAGTACAAAATGTAACAGGAACACCTTCAAAATTTTAGATCACGTAAAGAATCCTATATTGAAGACACAAAAACAAAATGAAGTAGCCTTTCCCCTTTATTACCTTTCCCCTGGGGAGTAAAGCCTGGGCCTGCTTGACCATTATTTAATTGGTATTATATCATATGCTCTCATCATTCACACATCAAAGCCACACAACAATGCACATTGTGTATTCTGAGACTTTTTTTAACAATCATTTTCATGATTCGAGAAAGACTGACATAATTTACAATGGCTCTATTTTAAGCCTGCAAAGGAAACTACATTGAATGTAGCCCATCCTGCATTGCTGGTTCCCATGAACTATGATCACGTCCTCTGACTTCCCCTCACACCAGTGGTTGTGCTAACCTTCCTGCATTTATGAAACCTCTGTCCTTGGGAAACATGTCCACTTGTTGTCATATCTTCCTTGGTTATCTCGGGGCGCGACTTCTGTGTATTATAGCCAACTATGGTAAGCCAGGGAGAATGCTGTGAACACTCTTATCCAGAAAGGACACAGCAGTGGATATGGCTGTGAAATAATCCCCTTCCCCAAGAATTTGCCAATAGAGTAGAATATCTCCCTGCTCACATATGTGCCAACATACCTAAATATATATTAAGACCATATTCTGTAACCCTTCGAGGTGAGAATCCTTCCTGTTCATATCATAGTCAGCAGGATTCTATCGATTGCCTAAGCATTTTTTATTTAACTTTCCCAGGGATGAGTTACTTTAGATGTGAGCTCACTTCAGGACTTCCATACGTGTCTAATACCTCCAGCAATATGATATGCCTTTCTGGTAATTGTTAAAACACATTAATTTTAAGAAATTAAATTTAATGCAAAATTCACAGTTATTGCTTTCCTGTGATGGCTGTTTGCAGGGCAGAATGGCAGGATGGTTGCACTTCTAAATCAAATCAATCATAATTTTTAAAAAAAAATCATGCAAAGGAGATTTTATAGACCTTAGTCAAGTAAAAATCCTCCCAGAACTTGGATTATCCCACACACATACAAACAGGAAGTGCCAGGTGATTGCAGATCTATTTCTTTTACCATTTAACATTCAACTGCATTGCTACAATGTATGTCAACGTGCTTGGTAATACTAAAGGCACCTTCAACTAATGGGATGGTTCATAACATTGTAGAGGCTATAACATGCATTTTAACAGCAAAAGAAGATGTGGGTGACTTCTTTTCAAATCATTCTACCAGAACATATTGACCAGAGTCTGTTTTAAATGTCAACAATGTACCATAAGTATGTATTCTATTCAGATTATTTGATACATTAATTAAAATCATACCATGGTGAGGGTGGCAACATCAGATTTTCACTAGATATACTAATTCTGCCATGAGTTAAACAAAAAATCAACAATAAAATATTGTTAGAATTCTAAAAACACATTCATCAAGAAAGTAGTTTCTCCTCTGGACATCAAAAGGCAGTGGGAAAACATCCTGATGGGTGATGGGTATTCAACCAAGGTCTAAGTTTTTTTAAAGGCTGGCAACTCTGAGGGGGAAAAAATGTTGCTCTCTACTCTTCTTTCATCTGGATGGTCTTTAGAAAACCAAGAACTCCTTTGTACTGGGGGTAACAGAGGGTGCACCTGACTTGCCTGGATGTACCCCGTGTTACATAATGAGTAGCACTGGTTTCTATTCTCAAGAACATAGACTCCAGGCTATTTCCTTAGGCTTTGTTTCCAGCTTTTGAAGCCTTGGCCTGGGATGTCACCAGCCACCAGCCCTCCAGGTAAACTGGTTCAATTGATGCTGAAGTCTATACTCTACTGTAATTTTCTCAATAATAAGGAATTAGCCAGCAGTTAACATTGCATTTTTCTACTTATTAAACAAATTAAGAGGCATTTTGAATATATCCAGCCTATTAGAGCATGTGGTTTCTATTTGGGAAGGCTGGAGGTTCCTGTAAAGGCAGTGAGTAATTACCTTAGCACTGGTGAGCCTGGGCTGAGGCTCAGCGGCACACTGTAATAAGAGACAGTTGCCATAAACACACCAGTGGGGGTGAATCTTGGTGTGTGGCCTTCTGGTGAGAAACAGATATCAGCCCTAGGTGAACCTCCTCCACTCCAGTCTCCACACCAACTCCTGATCCTTAAACCCTTTTGTTCTGAAATTACACGGCTATTATTCATAATTACTCCATGGTTCTCTGTCAGATTTTATATTTGAAGAATGCCATCTGCTGTTTAAATTTACCAATAATTACTGAAAATGCATTCATGGGAAATACTTCATGTGATCTGATTGGAAAGGGGCAACCTAGGGTGCTTTAAAGTGAAACCCTTGACTTCAGCACAATTAAAATTGTAGATCCCAGAGTCTCAGATGATAGAAGTCCACATTTTCTGGCTTTTACTTTAAATTACAGAGAAAAACACTAAGTGGGTGATGAGAATTATTTGTGGTTGCTTTCTCTCTTTCTTTCACAGAAACATAGTAAAATTTACAAGCCAGAAATACATGAATTCTCTAATATTGTACCTAATAAAACTTACAAAACATTTTATTTGAGAATTCAGAAATAAACAAAATCGATGATATTGCATGTCTGTAGCCCTTCCTAGTATGTTTTCAGGGCATCATGGCCTAGAGTCACGAATGCCTTTTTGAGACAAGTCGTCTAAAATTTCTATTGTACACTTGGTTTCCCATGGCTTTCAACAGAGCTTCCCCAGGGGACACTAGAGCACCCTTTTGTTTATCTATGAGTCCACTTCGCTCCACCCAGAGAACAGAACATCTGAGCAAAACAGGACTCTGGTGTAAGCTGGAAAGGAATGAAAAGCTCTCTTGGTGCTTGGAAGCACAAAAGAAAGCTGTGTCAAGGCAAGAAATGGAGAGTTCGCCTCCGGCGCCTCCATGTTGGCACTGAAAATTAGTTTTTTCTATCACGTCTTATAGAATTGTCTCATATACCTGTTCCTACCACCATCCAACAGGTATTTGTCAGAAAAACTGTTTTTCAAGGGGTTCCCAAGTCAGAGGTTTTGCCAAGTGTTGAGTCTGCTTCCACCAATTCTGTGCGTATCTGGATCCAAAGTCAGTTTTGTAGTTTTGCAGCACAAATCAGTGAGTCACTGGATTTATATGCCCAGCCATGCAAGGGAATAAAAGAAGCTCAGAGTTGTTGCCCAGATGGACTAACAACTGATTTTCCTTATAAAATATTTCAGTAAAATACAGAGGAGTGGGTGGACCAAAGAAGCAGCAAATGAGGGCTGAGTTTAACTTTACTTGAAATGTGTTACTCAAGTGCCCTGTCCAGGGATATTCTAAGTAGGTGGCCAGATTGGATGTCCCCTGAAAGCATGCTGCCTATAAATTTGCTTTAGTGCAGTAGGTAAGAGAAGCAGCATGTTCAGCATCAAAGTGAAAATTTTCTGTTTCTTCAAGGAACAGTACTACCTGGTCCCTGGCCTGAGAGCAGCAACAATAGGCAGATTAAAGGACATTTTATTCCTCTCTCTCCCAAGCATCCACACAGACACATACAGACAGAGTTGTAAGCCTACTTGCCAGATGGGGTTCTTCCAGCTCTTTCTGATCCAGAACAGGTTTTTAATCACTTCATCTTGTTCAGTGATATCTGCTATTTGCTGTTTTACAAAGCCATGAACATTTACAGTGTGAGGCAAATCTGGTTGTCTCCATTAAATCCTACAACCCGGGGAGGCTTCCCTTTCATTATTTAACGACTTCTCTTTTCTCTACCTGTTATTGATTTCATCTAAAAGAAAACACCCCAGGGATCATAGACAAAATACCATGGATCTGGTTATAAAAGATTTTCTTGTAATAGAAAATAGCCCTACTGGATTGGACCATAAAGAGCTATTACGGTGATTCCCCTAATGGCCATGTGTGGCCATTCTGCAGATCGCAGTGCCTTTTGGAGGAGAGACAGATGCAGGAAGGAGGGCTGGAGTGTTAAAGACTTACAGATAAAGGGCTTCACACTGCTGTGGATGTGCTTGTGCTGTTTGAGGCCTGATGAAGTGGCAAACGTTTTGCCACACTCCGGGCAAGCGTGGGCCCGGGCACCAACGTGCTGAGAGCGAATGTGCCGCTGAAGGTTGCTAGGGTCCGTGAAAACCTGCTAGGAAATGAGTACTGATTAATCAAGAAATTTAATTCAAGGACACAATAAAGAAGACCAGGGATGACTCAAGAAGGAATTTGCTTTACTTTGTTTTATTCATTTACCCCAAAGACTAAAAGCAAGACACTTTTTTCTAAAGTGTAACTTCCTTTAGGATAAGAACTGAAAATGATTCAGTTCTAAGTCCTTAGCTTAGGATACCCACTGGTGTCAGTTACAGAACAAAATAACGAATGGCATCGTTAGGTCACATGCAGGACCTTTTTGACCCCATTTACAGCAACTGGAATTAAACAACAAAATGCTGGTCAGACCATTATTAAAACTGATATGCTACTTCTACTCTCTTACTAAAGACATTATGTATAAGTTTTGGGGAATTTTGACTAAAGTACCCAAATATATTTAGACAGTTTCCCTAGTAAATTAAATTCCAACACTGTGTTTCACTAAGTTACCAGCAAACTTAAACAATTCCTTTGGACATTGTACTAAAAAATAAATTTTAAAAGTCAGCCAACACATACCACGAGTAAAAAAAACATCTTTAAAGAAATTTGGAATATTACAATTTCCACTATCACGAGAAGAGGTCTTCAAATTCTATAAGAAGTTATTGGAGAAATCTTTTAGTTAATTAAAACATATGGGAATCAAAAGTTATAAGTTACTGTTCCTACAGTCCAGAGTTAAGGTCTAAGTGGAATACTTTCATTGTGCCCATATGTTGTTCAGCACTGGCCACTAAGGCAGAGGCTCTATTCCTTTTAATTAGAACCAAGTCATGATTTACAGTGAGGACTTGGGTGGAAAAAAATCTGCAAATGTAGGAGTCTCCCATTCTTTCTGAATGGGCATTCAGAAACTTTATGTGACTTCCGCACAAATTGCTATTAAGAAAAGTTGGTAATGTGCATTGGATAAAATTTTCATTCCCCATAAGGCTATAAAACAACCCCACACTGGCAAGTCAGTAGCGGAACCAGGAATTTACCAAGGATGTCTGACACCTAGTTCTGGAACTCACCATTAAGCCTCACTTCCTCCCTTACAAAAATAAAAGGATACCCACTAAGTGTTTTTATACACTCTAGTAATGCCTTTTAGCATACAACACTCAGCCTACTTTTCTCAAGATATTTATAGTTTCCCCTCTCAAGGCTTGTTTTCATATATCGTAGCAAGTGATGGATTAAGAGAGAGAAGGATGACAGAGAGAGACCAAGTAGCCTACAAATTCACTGTACCTTGGCACAGTTTTCACATTCATAGTGCTTTCCACTGTCATGTGACATCTGGTGGCGAATTAAATTGGACTTCCAGTTAAATGCCTTGGGACACTGATCACACTTGTATTCCCTCTCTTCAGTATGTGACAACATGTGTTTCTCCAAGCTGTTAAGAGAACAACTGATTTAATAAACTTGATGACAAAGAACACTTTCATAAACAGAATGTTATTTTATTACTAATCTTACAATGAAAGATTTGAGAAGGAAAAGAAGTAGAGGTGAGAAAAAAGAAAAAGAAGAAACAGGCTTGTGGTAGACAAAAGTACATTTCATGCTTCCTGGACTGTGTCTCCCACCAAAAGAGAAGTGACCCTGTAATACAACCAGGAGGGATGATCTGCCAATTTAGGAGCCTGATAAACAATGAGCTATTTGTTCAGTTCTGGATTCAGTACACAATTCCAACAGCAATACATATTGCTAATATCTGCTCCATTCAATGCAAACTCTCCAACAAAAAATGTGAAGAAAGTGCTTAAAAGCATATAGTCAAGTATTCCAATATGTGTAATCTCTACATGGAAAGAGTATGTTTATTTCTATTGATGTCACAATGTGAAAAAGACAACAAGCTAACTATTCAACAAGCAACTTTCCAACATGGCCCTGGGATGGATACAGACGATTGGACAAATGGACAGAGATATATATGTGTGTATGTGTGTGTGTGTGTGTGTGTACAGATACATATGTATATAGATATAGACAAAAGAAAAAAATAGAAGTTTCTCACAAGAAGAGTTTATCTGTTTTAAAGTTTAGATTGTTCTCTTCAAATCTTTCTCTCCCCTTTCTATTATTTCATTTGAAATCTTCAAGAATAATAAAGAAAAAAGTACAGATAACAGATAATTCTGATAGTGAGATGTCTGCATCTTTTGTTGATTAAATACATACACATATAACATGGTAGTGTACCACTCCAAAGTACAGTAACAAGAGCTCCTTGGAGAAATGGCCAATTTCAAATCTAATAAAATACACAAGATGCATTTTTAACATGTTGTTTATCAAAAGCAAAAATATAACAATAATAAAAAATAAAGAAGAAGAAGAGAAAATTATAGATGATGCTCAAAGAATTAGGTACTAAGTTAGAAAGTTGTCCACTGAGCAAAGGTGAGACAATTAAAGCATTAATAATAATATACCTTTCAATAATAATAATCTTCAAAACATACAAACAGAACCTACCAGTTACCATTGGAGGATGCTATACAGCCAATCATTATTCTGAAACTGGTAAATAAGGGGAAAACTCATGCATATCTTGCTTTCCCTATATGAACTGTACTTTAGGTTGACCAAATAGAGAATGAGGAACAATTTCTCTACATAAATTAATCCTTATAACAAATGACAAAAGACTGATAGAATTAGAATACATCCATTCTGTTGCCACTAAAAAGTTAATGAATCTAGGCAATCCGTTACATGTGATGGAAGTTGACGACATCGTGGATGAAGTATTCTTGCTAAAACATTGAACCTAAATCCCAGTTAAGACTTGGGATGTAACTAGAAGCTCACAGGAAAGAAAGGGAATGGGAAAAGATGTGAAATACAATTTCTACAGGGAATCTAGACTGGAGGAAATACTACGGGGGGAAAACCCCTCAGTAGTATTTGATAAATAAATTACAACGAGAGAGAGAGAGAGAGAGAGAGAGAGAGAGAGAGAGAGAGAGAGAGAGAGAATTTGACAACAGGAACAAATAGCTATCAGAAGTTTGTCAATCAATTGCTCTATATAGACCTTATTTTGATCTTAATTTTTGAAGTTATGTGATTACTGGGAGAATTTGAACTCCAATTGAATATTTGATAATGTTAAATCAGTTTTTATAATGTAGTATTGACTAATGCTTTAAAAGTGTTCTTACTTTCTAAAGACACATACTGAACTACTTAGGAATAAAATGATACAATGTCTGGGATTTGTTTCAAACAATCCAAAACAGGTATAGATGCAACAAGATTGTCCTTGTGTGGTAATTATTGAAGCTGAACATACTGGTTTTTTAAAAAAATATATTTAAAAAAAATACATATTTTTTTATTAGTTGTTGATAAATTTTTTTTATTTTATTTATTTATTTGTATGTGATGCTGAGAATTGAACCCAGTGCCTCGGATATGCTAGGCAGGCACTCTACCACTGAGCCAAAATCCCAGCCCCTGAACATATTGGTTTTTGAAAGTGCTATCCTCTCTAATTTTGTGTAGATTTGTAACATTCCATAATAAAAAGTTACTAAAAAAGAACACAACTATCAAATATACACAAATTATTGTCTTCCATGGTTTTTAAATTTTCTTACGTCTTCTTTTCTTTTTTAATTTTTAATTGGTGAATTACAACTAAATATAATAGTGGAATGCATTATGCTCTGATCATTTTATTTCTCTACGAAATGTATACTCTAATTTGAATATCAGTTAAGACCTTTGCGCACCAAGAATATGTTCCTTTGTGTTTCTGTGTGTAAGAAAATGAAGTGCATGCTCTCATATCTTGGCAATTAGAAGTACCTTTCTCACACTAATTCTCTGCCTCAGCTTCCTCCCTAAAATTCTATTCATACTGGCACATGAACTTCTTTGTGTGCTGCATGAGTCAGTCAAGTTGGGAATGCTATTCTATTTGAGCACAAGTGGAGATATCTCTGTGAACACAAAGTACCAGGAAAGAACAGGTGTGGGGAGTCATAAGAAGCCCTATCTTTATCTATAATATGTAATCCTCTGTTTGGTACAGAAGTGGAAATGTTAATAAAGGAGTTAAGAGAGATATCCATAACTGCAGTTAACACTGAACTAAGTCAGGGATACCCTCCAAACTCATTGTACATATTGCAATTCTCACTGTCTATCTTCAGTAATCCAAGAAGACAAGCCATATTATAATATATATTTCAATATGCTGTATGGTAAATCATAAGCCTGGAAATCTAGTGGCAAAAGATGGACCTATTTGAGCCTTATTTCTTCCCCTAACTCCAAGGACAAGGTTTAGTTTTACGGGTATATTATGAGCTAAGAATGGTGGCGCATGCCTGTAATCCCAGTGACTTACGAGGTTAAAATAGGAGAATCACAAGTTTGAGGCTGGCTTCAGCAACTTAGTAAGACTGTCTCAAAATAAAGAAAAAAAATTTAAAGGATTGGGAATGTAGCTCAGTGGTAAAGCACCCCTAATTTCAATCCCCAGTACCAAAAAGAAAAAGAAAGAAAGAATGAGAATATGGCACTCAAGGAGCAGGAGTGAGATAGCAAAGCAAGAGAAAATATTCTTTCTTTGCTTCTCTTAACCTAGAATAAAATCCATATTGTTCCACAGAATTATCAACTATTGGCTAATTAGTGATTTTAAAAAAAGTTCTTCTCACAAAAGCAAATGCACATTGTTTTCATAAACATAGAAGCAATTCAGTCAGGCATTAGAGAAACATCTCCACTTGTCATCCAATTTAATATCAACTTATAGAGCTTTGCTCAGCTTTCTGGGTTCTTTACTTTTGTATATTAATCTTTGCTTCTTTCTTGCTCTTTTTTTTGCATTCTTTCCTCAGGATTTTAGATAGAATATACAAAACAGAAGAATGTGTCATGTCAAGAAAGGAATTTCCACTTGTTGAAAATGTAAAGCAACAATATAACATTCAATAAAGTGGAAAATGTTCAGAGAATGGAAGTTCTGCACGTGGCTACAGAACATAATTCATAACCAAAACATGCCACCTGAAAGACGGACATTTAGGTCTATAGTGAAACACTTTAGCAGGAAAGGTAAGTTTTCTGGGTTCACTTATTTTTTTCCCCTGAATGTTTGACTGAATCAACTGAACTGGCAGTTGGATTTGGCACTATGTAGAGTTGACTCAAGCTTAGTTGTACAGTTAGTAGATTAAGAAGCTTTCTCCACCCAAGAAGTGTTGTATACACTTTCCATGATAAGAGTTACTGTTTTCCAAGTAGAGTTACTGTTTAGTCTGTCAATTTTTACTTTATAATACTTTTCATTATTTTCTATGATAAAACTAAAAGAAAAAAATACTGATACCAAAGATGCTACTTTTCAGTATCAATACTTCCCCTGCTCATGGTATTTACTAGTTTCATTTTGTATTTTTTATTTGGATGTGAGTCTATCTGGGGGACATTCTGTGATGTCTTTTTAACAGAAATCCACTTTTTACCAAACATTTGTAACAGATTTATTCTCTATGCAGATTGACATAAAGCAGTAGAGATAAATTTAAAGCATATCAGGAAAGCTCTCTCCAATAGCTAAATTACTCCTGAATTTGCAAAGTCAGAGATGTGTGAATTTGACTCAGTCTCCTCCAGGAAGAGGTTATACTTAATGTCTTAATGGTCATTTATAACTTAAATTGTGACTACATAAAATCCTTTCCTAAAAGAGACCTAACTAGAAGAAGAGGACCCAGAGCAATAAATGGAGGTGAAAAAAGAGAAGGCGGGAAAGGAGCCACTGAGAAGGAAGGGAAATGAAATGGTGCACTGAAACAGGTGTTGTGTCAAAGACCAACTCTGAGCTATTCACCTTCTCCAGCAAGGCCAATTGATACAGGGCCATTCCCACTGAAATACTGTGTTACACTCACTTTAAATTCTAATTATACTTTCCAATGATCATTTCCAAATTTAAAAGCAAAGTAATGAATGTAATTATTAAAATTGTTTGTGGACCAAGGAAAAATCCATTAGGGAAGGAACAAACAAATAAAAGACCCATTAACAGTTTATTTACTTTTCTGATTTTAAAGGAGCATTTTGTAGCATAATTATCAATATAGTTTTCAAAGAGTAGGTTCCACCAACCTAGATGCCCTTCAATAGACGAATGGATAAAAAAAAATGTGGCATTTATACACAATGGAGTATTACTCTGCATTAAAAAATGACAAAATCATAGAATTTGCAGGGAAATGGATGGCATTAGAGCAGATTATGCTAAGTGAAGCTAGCCAATCCCTAAAAAACAAATGCCAAATGTCTTCTTTGATATAAGGAGAGTAACTAAGAACAGAGTAGGGACGAAGAGCATGAGAAGAAGATTAACATTAAACAGGGATGAGAGGTGGGAGGGAAAGGGAAAGAGAAGGGAAATTGCATGGAAATGGAAGGAGACCCTCAGGGTTATACAAAATTACACACAAGAGGAAGTGAGGGGAAAGGGAAAAATAATACAAGGGGGAGAAATGAATGACAGTAGAGGGGGTAGAGAGAGAAGAGGGGAGGGGAGGGGAGGGGAGGGGGGATAGTAGAGGATAGGAAAGGCAGCAGAATACAACAGACACTAGTATTGCAACATGTAAATCAATGGATGTGTAACTGATGTGATTCTGCAATCTGTATACGGGGTAAAAATGGGAGTTCATAACCCACTTGAATCAAAGTGTGAAATATGATATATCAAGAACTATGTAATGTTTTGAACAACCAACAATAAAAAATTAAAAAATAAAAATAAAAAAAAGAGTAGGTTCCAGAGGTGTTGTTTTCTTCAATAGAAATTTTAAATGTTCAAAGGGTTATAAAAAATTAATGAATCACTGAAATAATGAATTTAATTTTGTTAAAAATAAGAATTAATTACTTCATTTAGATCATTATATTCCTTTTTTTTCTTTTTAGGAAATGTACTAGAAAACTAAACATTGTTCTTTCATTCTTTTATATATGTGTAGTTTAGATAATAGTTCAAATCAAAACCATGAGTTGCACTGCACTATCAAAAGAACCTGTTTTTTAAGTGAGTACTAGATCCAGTCTTCGTTTTAAAAACATCATTAAACGTTTCTGCAGGTAGCTTTATTGCTTCCTGGCAAAGGACTAATTAGCATTATTTTTTTTCTCAGCACTCTTGATTTTTTTTTCTCTATGTCATTATTCCTGTAAAGTTAGCTTCAGTTCTCAATAACATTACTTAAATAGTAATTTAGGGGTTAGGGAATATAGCTTATTGGTGGAGTACTTGTCTAGCATGTGAGAGGCCCAGAGTTCTATCCCTAGCACTGCAAAATAATAATAATAATAATAATAATAATAATAATAATAATAATAATAATAACAATAGCAATATAACATTAGCTTCTATTTGAAACCAAAATAACTAAGTCTAACTTTATTTTACAGATAAGAATTTCCACCGGGGTTGGGATGGGGGGATGGTTTGACGCTAGCATATCTGTCTGGTTCACTGTAGTTCTACATTTCCCAACTGCATAAACTCTCAAAATTCAGGATAACATTTTATTGAAGAGTAAATATACAAGTATTAAGGTGCAGCATGCCATCTCTAACCTTTGCAAATCAGGAAAAACTTGGTCACATTCCTTACACTCCTGGATGGTATGTATCTCTCGGAGATCATTCTCACTTTCGAGTTTTTGTTGAAAGTCCTCTTCCACCATGGAGAATGCTGAGTGAGGTGTACTGCATGGGAACTTTTGGTGATCTGCTAGTTCCGCTTTGGATTCAAAGAGCTGGTCACAGTCCTCACAGCGATATTGCCGTTCTTCTGTGGAAACAATTCAGATGTTGCGACAATTGGGTGGTTAGAATTTGCTTCCCCAAACCAGCTCTCTGATTGAATTACACAAGCCATAATTGAAATTATGTGACTTCATTTTCACCATGACCCTTTCTTTTTTAACATGGATTAGAAATTATACATATAAAGAACTCAAGAGAGAATCTGAAATAATAACATAAATAATTACTGGAGCTATAGTATAATGCCTGATCAGATAAAACTTTATGATTAAACCTTTCTAAGTTCAGAGGATACTGAGAGTAATAATTACTAATTATTGAGCATCACCTATTTTCTCAAGCTGGGACATGGATTATAGATATTGTTTAAAACCTGAGTATGAGAATTCGTCATTCTAATTATTATCCCAATATTCAGATGAGGGTACTGAGGCTCAGAGAAGTGAAGTAATCAATCAGGAAGTGTTTAGCCAAGGAGTCAGTCAGAATTTGAACACATCCTTGCCCCATACACTCCTCTCTGGGCCAATGCTTTTTATGTTACTTGGAGGGCACAGGGGTCACCAGGCCCTACCTGAGCCACATTTTGTGCCTGTTACTATCAGTGACTTTGACAGTACTTTGGCACCCATCACTGATCAACATGGGGCACAGGATGTCCTTAGTGCCCTTCTAGGATAATTTATGTTACTTCACGGCCAGTGCTAAGTGACAGCTTTATTAAACAGCAAGCATACCATGAATTTACATTCTAAATGAATAAGGTGAATAAACAGTAATAGTTGAGACTAGAGATAGTGAGGTTACAAAGTGTCAGGTAGGGATGGAATTGTTTCTACTCTATTTCTATATCTGTGAGGTCACTCAGGAGGCCACTGTCTGCAGAGATCACACAAGTACAATCAAAGACATTCTGAAAACAGTTCATGATGCTGAAAAACACCCAAGGCAAACAATGTGACACATAATGCCTGTTTTGTAGACCTACAGCCAAGGAAGATGTGGCTCTTCAGTTGTTCATTGACTAAGTGTTTTTGAGGAACTATTTAAGTCACGTACCAAATGTCAAACACTTTGCCAGGGAATTAATGAATAAGAAACTCAAGGGGATACACAGGTGGACAAAGAACTGTGGTATATTTTATGACAGAGGCATGCATAAGGCCTAAGGGAACACTGAGAAAAATGCCCAATCTGTCTAATCTGGGGGAAAGTGGTTCAGAAAAGGATTTATAGTGAGTAAGTACCAGCCAGTTGAAGTGGGATGAGAGGGGACATTTCAGGCAGTGGGCCTAGAACAGACCAAAGAAGCCAGGAAAAGAACATGGCACATTCATGGACAGGTAGGGCCATGGTGAAGTATGGCAGGTTTAGAGGGTGTCCGTCAGGGAGGAGAGGGAAAGGAAGTTAGGGAGAGTGGCAGGTCAGCAGGGACTTTTCAGGTCCACGTCAAGAAGAGAAGAGAAGAGAAAGCCCTTGGAAGTTGGGAAATGGGGACATATTCAGACTTGGTTTTGGGAAGAATTTCTCCCAGCTGAAATTTCTCTACAGAGAAGCCCAGTGGGACGTCGCTGCTATAATCCATCCCAAATACTGGCTTACTTTAAACTAAACCAATAACAATGGTGGAGGCAGATAATACTTTATTTTGAATGTTGACTCTGCCACTTACTAGCCATGTGGTGTTACTACTCAATTTATTGAGACTTCCTTTGTCTGGGCTTCTCATTTCATTTGTTCATTTCATCTATGTAATGAATATAATTCCTTCCTCACTGGTTTTACCTCTATGTACAAGATTAAATGAGACAATATATGGAAAACATATAATATTTAGCACATAGTAGGTGTGCAATACATGTATTTTTGTTTTTGTCTTTCCTAAATTAAATACTAGACATATAAAATACAAATTACCATTTAGACATTATAAACCTTACATGTAAATGAATGACATATGAATGGATAGGGATATAATACACTGGAAACAAGCAACCTATGTTTCCAGAATATTTTAAAGGAAGGCAATTTATGAATGGTGACCTTAAGAGAGGAACAGTCACTTCTACTTAGGCCTTTCTGTAGCAGTAAACTAATCACTGATATGTCAAAAATAACTATTTGAAAATGTTTTAGATCTAACATTTACAGATGAGTGATACCTTTCACCAGAATAACTTCAGGTTGCATGTTTTAATCATCTGCGCATCCCCTACACATACTGCCAAAACACATTTCCCATTGGGCCAGACGCCCCTCCCCATCAGGCTCAAACTTTTCCAGACTGACTGAGAACTCTAGGTTTCTAAAGCCATTCTTGTGTCAGAGTTTCCAAGAGGGAAATGAATTCCAGAAGGCACCCCAAATACAATCCGCATAACCTGAAAGGCAGAATATAGTTTGGCCAGAGGTAGGCGGGGAACCTTTGGAGGTAAAAAGGTTGCCTTCACAGAGGTACAGAGGCAAAAGCTGAGGCCCTCCCCTTTGGGATGCTGGAGGGATGGAGGGTAGCATGATCCTGACCTCTCTGGTAGGTTGCAATGGGTAACTCTTCCCAGTGGTGCTTCCAGCAAAATATTCTAAAGACATCACTACATTCTGTTGAACCAATCACATTATCTTAGGGAAAATTAATAGGAAAGAGAATGAAAAATATTAAATTTTCACCTCAGTGCTAAAGATGAACACAAAGAGAAAACTCTTAATCTGACCTAAACATTCATGAGTACTAATTATTATTCTGTTTGATCAACCCTCCCCCCACCACAGCTTCTTTCGATTTAGAATAGGGCCTGGCAAGTATAACTTCTGCTGACTTTAGAATGTCCTCATCTCTACTTTGTTCTCAGTGTCCTTCCCACAGATACTACCCATAGGGTCATGATGATACGAATTTTACTCCCATAAGAACATTTTTTCCCAATAATAGGGCCAATGGATGGGAGAAGCATCTGCTAGATTTAGATAAGCTCTCAGCCAGGCTCCCTGGAATGACTCCTAAACAGTGGAAGGATTCTCACAGTGCCTAAGGCACTGACAAAAGGTGTAAGGGGATGTCTTTCAAATATTTAAAATTCAAATATTTAAAATTCCCTTGACCTGCACTTCAGGGAAGTCCTCTGCTTAGTTGAGTTTAATATCAGCAAGCCATCAATCTAAGAGTCACTCCGAGGGAATGAATTTGTTAGAACTGACATTGAATGGTCAGGGAAGCTAATAAAGAAATGCCAAGTATGATACAGTCTCTAAATGAGGGTTCTGGGGACCGCGCTGTGAGTAGTACTGACCATGGATATCGGGCGCCATAGTGTCATGGGGATAGTCTTCGCTCTTCATGAACAGCAGGAGCTCCTCTCCCGGCGCAATGTCTGCGACTACTCTATAGAATATCTTCAAGACCAAAATAGAACAAGGGGAAGACAGACAGAGACAAGCATATTAGCAAAGAGCAAGATATACATTATGTTATCTGTACACTTTCTCATATCTTAATAAACATATTCCATTTATTTATTTATTTATTTATTGCCAAAAGGATTGTGACTTTCTATTTTATATACTGAAAATGAACCCTCTGGTTGCAACTGGAAAGCTGTAACTTTCAAGCCAGTTCACATATCTTTTCCAAATCCTACTTCACAAATCAAATTTTCTCAATGTGAGGCTTGCTGTGTCATATATACCCTATGTAATGTTTAACCAAGAGTTTTTCTGTCTCTGAATTCCTCAAAGTACCTAGCAAGGCACACATAAACAGATCTAAGTCCTGTCTTACATTATCCTGCAGTATTCTGGCCAACCTTCAACTACCCTCTTGAGTAAGTTAGCAAAAGCAGCCCCTTCTCAACAAGGTGTTCTGAAGGTGAATCAGCAAGGTCTCTAGAGAACAGAATCCAAGGAGAGCATCTTGCTTTTCGACACTGACTGCCCCTCTCACCAACCAGAAGGGGACTCCCATACCTAGGTCCTGCCCTCATGCCCCAGCTCCTGATTGCCACTCTTGGAAAGCAGGCATTAGCCTTTATTGATTCATTTATCAGTGCTGCTTATTCCCCCTGCTTTCTAGCAAAGTGCAGAGAAAAGGAAAGATTTAATGAGTCTGTTAATGACTGACTGAAAAGCAGCGGGGCAAGTGTGGAAAGAACCCAAACCTGAAATTTCCAAGAGCTGCCTACCTTTGCTCAAGCAGGTTGGTGACTTAGGCAAGTCATTGACCAATGGGTATATCCAGGCGCCAGGGTTTTTCCATTTACGAAAGCAATTTAAGCATGAAAATCTTTAAGATGTTTATTCATTTTATCATTAAAAACTGTCTTAGTTTTTCCATTTTATTCTACAATTTTTATTAAGCAGCAATTCTATATCCAGATAAAAAAGAATGAAGTTGTACAGTCTACTATTTGTACATTCTGCTAAGGTATCTTTGAAAAATCCCACAATACTCTTGAGAAGGAGATTATTCATTTGCCTTATATCTTCTCTCTCACCAACATCAGCAGTGAGAGTTTTTTTTCCTCCTAATCTTCTTACTAAGTTGTCCATAAACAAATTCCAACTTTGGTAAGACAAAAACAAAAAAAAAAAAGAGTCCCAGTTTCAGATTCTAACTATCTACAGAACACACACGTGCGCGTGCACGCACACACACACACACACACACACACACACAAAACCACCACCAAAACCAGCAAACAAAAACAAGAAGGAAAATCATATAACACAAATGGTACATCCTATGAAGAAACAGGAAGAATTATCTTTTTAGAAGACACTACAGTTAACTATGGTTTCCTGCAGGACCAGTTGATATTTCAAATGGAGAAAAGCTGAATAAATTAATGTCTTATGAAATCAATAGAAATGCTCATACTCTGATTGTATTTATCTATTTGTTTATCTTTTGAAAAGCTGAGGACATAAAACGTAAGTACGTGCCTCTTTATTCCAGTAGGTGGCTCTAAAGCCCAATTGTTTATTTTTCTATAAAAAGACCAGAGCACCAAATTGTGCTAAATTTGAAAAACACCTCAATGAGGACTATTTTCTGCTTAGTTTCTTTCTTGTCAAAATGAATTAATTTTTTTTCATTCAATAGGAGTTTAACCATCTGAAGTTTGTTTATAGAAAATAAGGCCAAACACAAAGTGTTGCAATAAAGATTATAGTTTAAACTGAGTTTCTTTATATGTCCAAATATAGAATCAAGACTATCAGGAAAATTATTACTTGTTCTGTGCTGTTTCCATTAAAAAAAAATTAGTAAGTTTTCAGTTTGCATCTAAAGCCTAATCTTCACATTCTCCCTTCTTTGACACTGAGAGGAACAGTTCTGCTGAAAAAGTTACCCGATTAAAAAATAATAATAATCATAATGCATGAGTTTACTTTTTTCCCCCTAAACCTTCAGAGAAATACTTATAAGCACCCTGTTTCATTCTACAGTTGTATTTCCCTTTAGAAAACAATAGACTTCTCTCAACAGTTTGAATCACTTCTTTTTTTGGCATCTCTCACAGGTTTAACTTATTAGTTTCCTTTCCAACAACATGTTGACATTTGAATTGTGACATATTAGAACTTTTTGGTGGCTTCTCGGAAATAGTGAGGTTAAAGGGACAATACCCTGCAAGACAGTCAAACGGTGCAATTGTCTCTGTGGGGGAATGCTACTCAGCATGCCAGGTCATTTTAAGAAAGTATTATGATATCATTACTTCTTTGTAGTCCACTATTAATCATGTCTCTTTTAATTCCATTTTAGATTTACTCAATCCAATGTGAACAGTCCAAGGAACAAAAGAAAATGATGGATACATTGTAACTATATATTATAAAGACAATTCTCTTTGCAGGGACATAGATCACTACTGTAATTTCCCTTTAAGTGTCCAGATTGTCATGTGAAGAATATTGAGTGCATAAAAAATAAAAGACATGGAAGAGTGTTGATGTTGGCTTTATTTACTGGAGGTAAAAGGTGACATTCCAGGCCATGAAAGGCAAGGCAAAGCAGAAGTAGATTTTAACTTCAGGGTGTTCTTTTGGATTTTAAGTGAATTTTTATGGTGCTCATGAAACTGAGGTTTGAAAAGAACTGGCAAGCGCCAGACATAATGAGGGCAGATTCTGGGCATGCTTTCCCATATAGCAATAAGAATGTGCCTCGAAGTCCCATCTACCACACCCTTACGAATCTAGTCTTTTTCCGAAGGTGTTTTTGCCACTCACGATCTTCATTACCTTCCAGTCCTCAGGATCTTAGAGACATTTAAGTAAAATTATGTTTTTCTCCTCTAATTACAGTAGCCCACAAGCATCGTTCAAAAACTTGAAACGAGATGTCTAACATATAAATTTAATTTGCTTTCTAACAATGATAATGATAGTAACACATTAGCATTTGAGAAGCAAGAAGAGTCATTCAATCCAAAACAAAAATGACAATTTGTTGCATTGAAGCAATTACATGGGAAAATGATGGGCTATATCCCTGGAAGATGCAAACCTTTCAGAAAATATATCTGTGCTTCCATGTTTTAAAATATATCTTTCAGCAAATAAAAATACAACAAAGAACAGAAGCGATTTATGGAGATTTTCTCACAGATTTGTATGCTTATAAAAATACTTATAATGTCTTTCAAATCAGTGTATTCCCACAATCTCAGCTGTATTGTGGTCCTATGAATCATGGCAACTGAGTTACGGCGGAAGCAGAGACATTGCTAATAGAACGTCTCTGGTTTTTGTGTAGGAGAAAAATGGAAGGGAATCAATTACTCTGTTAAATTCCATAAAAGAGTTAACAGATCTCCCTCATCAGAGTTGTGTGGAAAAAGTTATCTAGATCCAAAATAAAAATATCCTGGATCTGAAATTTTCTGATGAATTCAACTCAAGTATATAAAGAGAGTCTCAAAATCTTAAACACTTAGAAAATGCTTTAATTGATAAAAAGAGTTGTTAAAACAAAAGCCAGTTTTTGATTATCTCTCAGAATGTTCCACTAGCAAGAAAAAAATCTCAATTATTGTAAATATAATGTAAAAGACTGAAAGAATGGGTCCTTTAGTAGGACATATAATTGTACATAAAGTATATATTTTTGGAAAGTCATGATAAATGTTTTAAATTGTGTTAACTCCTCCAGGATTTTCCACTTGGTAGCTGATACTAAAATCCAGAAACACAACATATTATGAACATGACCAAATTCTCCATATACTTGAAACCTTTGAAAGTTGAGATAGTCTTTTCATATTATCACATGAAAAATTTAAATTTTCCAATATCTTGCTGGAGTCTTTATTTGTCCAGGAAGATATTTGTCTCTTTGTAAGCATGGATATTATATTCAAATCTCTGTATGCCACAATTTTTAAAGATAAATATTTATAGTAAGTGTTTTAATAATAGATTATTTTTCACATTCTTTTATCTTTTCAAATTTGTTAAAAGAGCACACTAATAAAATTTCCAAATGTTTATTTTAAATTCTAAATAATTCAAGTTGAAAGTAATACTAAATCCCCAAATTATAAACTTTTATTATCAGTAAAATTCACAATTTAGGGCATAAATATAATATTATACATGAAGAGGGGAATTAAATGCTTAAAATATAATTATTATTCTTAATCTATCTTAATCAAACCCTGAAATCAGTTTCAAACACAAGAGAATATTCATTCAGTTAATACTAATAAAGTGGTAATTTGATTTAGCAAATGTTATGTTTCCAAAAGGTAAATTTTCATACAATTTTATTTATAAATATATATGTGCTTGAATTGGCATATATTTTATATGTGAAATATAAATGTGGCAAAGTATATATTTTTGAATATTTTTAATTCATATAAAATATTATCATTATTACATATGATATAAATGGCATATGATTAACTCTAATTATATGTATATTTAGCTTATATATAATTATACTTTGTTACATGAATCTTAAATATAATTGGAATTGGAATTAATTGAAATTAAATATATATCATTAAATATTAATTTTCTTTAATTATTTAAGTCCTTACAAAGAAAATGGAAAGTCTTAAGTATTATAGGAACTTTTAATAGACTTCCAGGCTAGTTTGGTTTTATATTGTCAAGGTTTGTGTTTAACCAAATCCTCCATCGAATTATGTTACTATATATATTTACAAATGGTAATAATATGAGCTCCTTTATTATCCTATAGAATAGAAATATCCAAAATCTGTCAGACCAGCCTTGCTGTCTAGTTTGCTATGTTTGAATCGATTTAAAGTATTATGTTTGTACTGCTGAGACAAAAGAAAAATTCAGCGTACAAGGGGGAAAACAAGAAAGAAAGAAAACATATCATTTACTTGTAAAGAGATGAACAAGGCTTCATTGTTATGAATCCCCATTTATTTTCCCTGGTCAAGCACTGGAAGTTTTATTTATGCTTAATAGACTGTATTTGGCATGTCTAAAAATGACAGAAGTGTGAATTATGAATGACCTTCAACCTATTCAGGAAGTTGTAATAATTGAAATAATAGAGAAATGTACTCCCTGCAAAATCGGTACTGAGAGACAACTTTTTCAGACTATTGCTGTCTTTTCACTTTGAAGTTGACAGTTGATTTCTTCCTCCTCCAGCTCCCAACATTTGGTCTCAATGTTTTATTTTGTATAGCTTCATTTGGTGTACCACTCACAAGACTAAGAAAAGATGACTGAAACTTTCCCATTTGGAAGGTAGATAGGAGGGGAAGCAGGTGACAGTTTACATGTCTGAATAAAGTCAACATTTGATATGAACACGTCTGTCAGTCTTGGTGCTGCAGAGAGGTTGCATGGGTCCAATGTGTGCCTATATTATGGCCTCAGGAAGCACCGTGTGGACCCCTGATTTACCCCTACAACTGTGGGAGAGCCCAATTCAGTACTGCAAAAGTGATATCAAGTTTGGGGTCTCTGGAGGAAGCAACCTATTCCAATTATATATTCTGAGCTTAATTTTACTAATAAGAGAAGAGTTTTTCAACAGATAGAAATTGATGACAGAACATAAATTTGTCCATTAAAACGTTAGTTTTATCATGACCAAGTTTAGCCAAAGCAAACAACCCTAAATTTCTCCAAAGGTACCCTGTATTTGCTTGCCTATAGGGTTACAATCTAAATTTTTTTTAAAGTATTAATTGAGAAAAATCAGGTACTGTCTTGTTAAATCTGTTTTCAAAATGGAAAACAAACGCACATGCTAGACCAAGACATTTTTGGAGAAGTTTTTTTCTTCTCTACCTCTTTAACTCTTTGATAATACTATGAAGATAAAGTCAAGCATAATTTACTGAATGAAACAAAATAGTGAATTAACTGTTGCTTTTAGTTTCTATAAAATGGACAAGTGATAAAGATCCATTTATATTATTACACCCAGAGCCCACAGAGTATCCAGCCTGGAAGTCTTGCAATTTGTCTCATAAGTAACTTCTAAGGATCTCTCTCTACAGAGCTCTCAGCCACCTGTCTTTAAAGTGGCCATCTTCTCTGAGTCTACAAAGACTCTCTGATGATCAACCCAAATGATTTCTCAACATTTGGTAAAAGTTCCATATTACATTATAAGAAAGATAAAGATCATCAGGGTTTTTTACTACAAAAATAGAGGGTTTTTTGTGTTCTTGACCAATATGTTCCCCCTCTTGATGGCTTGTGAACCATTCTGATGGCTACCTTTGGGGCATCATCCCAGATATAACTGGAGTCTACTATGTGTATGCTGTTTTGAGAACTACCTGAATGAAAGGCATATATGCAGGCAAACGCTAATTACTAAAAACACCCAAGAGTCCTTCAGGTCTTCTTTTTCAACTTATGTGTTCAGTGTATCTTAACATAAAATCCTAGTATGAATTCTATCAGTGTTGTATCCTGGGCATTTTTACATGAAGGAGGGAAGTGGTGCTGTTTGCTTTATCATGTAAATACCAAATAGCAAACTATGTCTGAGACAGTTTCATCTTCGGGCGAGGGAAGTAACTTATCAGCCATATGACATCCCCCAGAGTCAGCTTAGGCACTGTTCACAAAGCCAGTCTCTGGGTCTTGCCAGCTGGCATTCATCTTAAAACAGCAGAGCATAACTTTGGTATAAAAGTGGAACTCGACTTAAAAGCAAAGAAAATGCCCAAAGCCAATAATAATTTTAAGATCAAAAGGAGTCATGCAGAATGTGGCCAGAAATCCTTGTAAAGGAAGAGAAAATTAACAAATTACCTGACAGTAGAGGCAAACATTTTTAAAAAGTGGGAAGAGGCTAACAAATTACATTTTTGCTTTACACATAGCTGATTTACCTTGCTTATTTGCACAAACTGCATTAATTGAATGATGCAGGAAAGTGGATTTTTTTTCTTCAGTAACAAGCCAAAGAAAATAACTTTATAATTGAGCCCGTAATAAGCTTGTAGTAATAATACTGTTCTAGTGTCACACAGTCTGATAGAATCACTCACGTGGACCTAAGTAGAGTGAAAGCGGGTGTGCCAAATCAGCCATGATTGTCCTGGAAGCAGTTAAAACTTTATAAGGTAAAGCACAAATGAGAACAATGCCTGTTCCAACTGAAAACACTGTAGAGTCTTGCTGCCGTTCATTAACCACAAGGGAGCTGGCAGGATCCCCAAAGTGAATTCTGACTTTGTATTCTCCTAGGGGCACTCATTCTTCTAGATCTCATTTCTTCAAAATATATATCAGGCATTAGATAATCTCGTATCGACACATTTCTTTTTATTCAGAGCAAACAGCCAACATCTCTCATTCTACCTGCTAAATACCAGCTGTCAAGGGCCTGTTTAAAAATAAAAGGACTTATCACCTTGTGTAAATGACAAGATTAATAATGTCTTGGGTTTCTGAGAACTTTATTCCACTTGAAGACCATGTTAGGGCAGGTCAGGAGTTTGAATAAAATTGTGTTCCCTCCTACGATGCAGAATACATACATACATCTCTATAGAAAATATGACCCCAAAGCACACACCCAGATCATTCTGATTATCTTGAAAGGAAAGACAGGTCTTGTTTAAGTCTCAAAAGTCAACTTACATGAATTGTACCATAATGACCTCCCTGGTTATAACCAACATGTTTTCACCATAAGGAAGTATTAGAGTAAAACTGCTGTGTCCAGAGAACTCTTCCATAAGTACACAAATCTTGTGAACATATTCAAGGATGAGAACCAATTTTGTTAGAGGTGGCTAAGTCTCTGGGTAGCCTGTCTTTGATGTAGGTGAAGGATATAGAAACGTGGGCTTAAGAGGGAGGTTATCAAAGAACTAGTGAAGGACCAGGACAAATCTAAGGCAACATGCTACATCTCACAATCAAAATGGTCTGTCAAAGTAAGATACCCCCAAGACTTCAAAGAAAAGGATACAAAATATCCCAATTTAAACAACAACAAACTCAGTAAATAATTTAGATGTTTGTTGTACTTGACATAAAATACATGAGTGATTCTGGATGTAAACAAAACCTCTGAATCACTGATAAAACTTTTTCATGCATCATCTATATATTGGATCCCCTTGAGGACATAGTCTGGCAGAACTTTCCTCATGCAACTTTCTGCTTTTGCTCTTGCCCTGTTCTACCTTTCAGTGCCAGTTCTTGCTCCTGAAAGCAACTGAGAACAATTTCAGATTGGTTAAATGTGAAATTATTTAAGCATTGTCTACCTTCAAAAAAATTCCCAGCTAAACACTGAGCTTTGTAGCACTGTGCAGATACTTTAAGGCATCAGGGGGAAATAATTGGGAAATCAAGGATCAACAGCCTTGAGTGTTTTTAGTGGTTCTAGTATTTTATGACTTGACTAAGACTGTGGTCTCAATTTACTAGTGTCTTTGGTATGGCCTTCTTTATAAAGATAAACTACTATAGTTAATACAACACTTTGGGGGGGAATTCGGACATCAGTCAGAAACTGCAGTTACTTAGAAATTATGGTTCATCAGTGATGCCACTGCTTCCAGAATTTCTATCTCCAAAAACATCACCACAATAACTTCGAAAACATGAAATGAGAGATATCTAAAATCACAAAACTCGAGTCTTTCTAGGCAGCACTGTCAAGAAAGTAAACTGCCACAAAGCTCATTCTGGTCTGAAAAAAAAAAATCTGAAGTAAAATAACTCACAGAAATCTACTGGAAAATTTAAACCAAGGAAAATCACCTCAAATGGAATGATTGCAGAATGGTATTGGGGAAATGCTACTCAAATGGTCTTTGCTTTTATGTTTATGATATAAAACAGATTACATCCTTTATCAATTTGACTTAAAAACCAATACCTATATTGTTTCTAAGAACTTCTTCACTCCTAATAAATCATAAATGGATTTTATCTAGCATATAATTTTGACATCCCATTATTATCCATTTTATTAGCTTAGCAAGAATATTTTTTTTCTTTTATAGGGTTCTTCCACACCCTCCTCATTATAAAACTTATTCAAATTGATTAAAAGATCTTCAACATTAAAATTTTAAAAGCTATGTACCTTCATCAAGGTAAACATTATACATTCCTGTTTTGTTCTAGGTTATCTTTTTCCTTCTTTGTTAGATGATCTCATCATAACCATGACTGATTTGGAGTTGAAAGATTCATCTGAAATTCTTCCCTTTTAGAAGAGTCTAGGACTTTTACCTGTTGTGTTATTAAAATTCATTTCATTATCTTGAGCTCCTTCTAAGAATCAGAAGGAAGGGAAACATTTTTTTTTCATGATTTCTTATAAAGTGCTATATTTGCTTTTGTGTTGTACAGATGAGTTGACATTGTTAATGCTTAATAATTACTTCTGATCCAGGGTACCCCCCTCTATCTATCTGCATATTAAATAATATCTCCATGCTGGGATTGTTCTTTACATGATGAGTTGTGCTTATTCATTATTTGGCAGCTCCTATTCCTCATGGAAAAGACAGGAAAAAAAAAAAAACAGACCTAGAGAATACCTTTAGTCAGCTCTTTTATCATTGTACTTAGTCCAACATTCACATTTCAAAGCTGTCTAGGATTGCTCATCTTAATTGGCTTTTAGAAAATGCATATGAGCCTATAAATGAATATGCCTGTAATACATGCATGTACTACTTGGGTGCCTGTTCTCCTTTGTCTTGTCATCTGGGCTAAGTAGGATTGTATACATACATACCTACCACACAAATCTGACTTTTACCTCTGAATTTCCTCTCTTGTTGTTTATGGGTGAACTTACTTGACCATGCAGTATTAATTTTACAATTATGTTATTTGATATGCACTCTGTAACCAGCTTAGATTTCTGCCAGAATAATACAGAAGTTTAGAATAAGTGCTTAGAGAAATAATAGGTGCATGTTTAATACTGGCCTTCTATGGTTTTCCTGATTAACTGTTCCCCTGGTTCTTCAGTTCAAATAAGTAAACATGCTATTCATTAAAGTATGAAACCAGCATATATTCTTTGGAAAACAGAGCCATTTATAATGTGTAGTTGAAAAGTAACGATGGTAAAATTATAAATGCCTATTCTAATGAGCAACCTAATACATAGTTAGAAATAGCAAAACAGTTTTCCTTTTTAATGCAATCAAGATTCCCAATGACAAGAATATATTTATTATAGAAAATTAGACAAATAAATATTAAGTGAAAAAATGGCTACATGTGAGCTTGCATTGGCTACAAGTCTCATTCTTAAATCATCTTTTCACTAATTCTGTAAGTTTTATTTGTCTATGGAAACAGCTCCCATTGGCACTAAATGCAAATAAGAAATAATTATTATGATATAATAAGGTATCTTTTGAGGTCCCCCCATTCCTTTCTGAGGAAATATAACATAAACAACTTACAACAACTATCTATTTCCATCTACAAATAGCAGGTCCTCAAAAACTGTTTGTTGCTGGTGGTGACAGTAACTCATATGATGGGCTTGGGATATTTTTTTGCCCACAATCAATAGCTAATTTAATAATGTTTTCCTTTGTCAATAATGCCTCTTGTTTTCTTATGGCACAGGGAAAAAAAAACAATCGATTGGTTTATTATCTTTGATATATGTTGAGGATTTTAAAATGATTCTTATTTAAATCTAATTTTACAATTTACTACCTCTTATATAGTTTAGCCAGTAAAAATTATCTGGTAGCTGGTAAAATGCCAAAGAATAATCTCATAACGATGATTGAAAGAGAGTTTTAGACCATATGACGCTAGCTTTATTTAACAGCTTTCAATTGGAAACATCTAATTTAAACTTTTTCTTTTTCTTGGTGGCGATTTCATACTAGATTTGCCAGGCAACCATTTCAATATGAACTTAGAAACATATTTGATTTAGGTAACCATTGGGTTAAAAGAAATAATTAGTTATAACATAATTAAATTCTAACTTAATGGTGTGTATAAAACAAAAATTAAGAGGTTGGATTTTTTTGTTATTTTAGGTATTGTCATATTAAGTTATGAGATTTATCATCTAATTTTATTAAGTACAAAATATGTTTCATGATATTGTCATGATCTTTATTTCATATTTACTGTTACTGAAGTCACCCTCACTGCATGGTCCTACATAATCTCACAAAGCAAATTTCCTGCAGTGATATTTTAAAACTTTTCACATGTACAAACAAAAGAGAAGTTTGATTATTCTTAAAGTCCTCACTTATAACTAGGCAAATCAATACAAAATGCATAACCAGATAAGTCTGCACCAATATCATATCTCTACCTAATATTTTAAATAAAACTATATAACATTTCAAATACACCCCTTCTAATTTCTGCATAAATTCACAAAGTAGTCTTGATTAGCTCAATATTTTCTATGAATGTACCTACAATGATAGAAAAGGGAAAATGTAAAGAACACTAAGAAATAAATAAGTACTTAGTTTTTAAATCTTTCAGTCATACTAAAAAAAACTGGAGCACTTATGAAGGGGACTAGGACAAAGTGAATAAACTACTCAAAAAAATAAGTTGTACTGAAAGAAAGTCGTACTGAAAATGACTTTGTTCTGCATCTTACTTATATCTCTGCATTGCCTTTCACCATATCAACAAACAGGCCACAAGGGTCTACTGCAGCTCACTGTTATTTTTATTCTTCAGGCTTCACTGATACTTTAGTGCTCTCAAAGAAAGACAAGAAAATCTTTACAACATACCTGATCATTTATCTGGCATGCAACGAGGTTGTGCTGATCATAACAGCCAGCGAACCTGATGTACTTGAGCCAGCTTCCTACATCTGGTTGACTGGCATCTATGCAGAACTTCACATTGCAAAACTCATCTAAGATCTGGAAGGAGGAAGATGAGAACAATCAATTGCCATATTGATCTATTCATGAAAGTGATTAGCTGCTTAAAATATATCATTGAAATGTATATTCCTCCTTTGAATCCTTAAAACAAAAAAAGCCAGACAGCATACATATGAAAAAAAAAAAGAAGAGTAATAAGAAGTTATGTGGGAAATGACAGCATGCTGCTTTTTAAAAAAGGAATCAAGCAGTTTCAACTCAATACAAAAAAACTGATTAACTGGTTTCAAAACATTGCTTGTTTCTTTTATTGTGCATGAATGAGCGCTATTTACTTAATTTTATCCAATAAATTTTTACAAAAAATACCAAACAGCATATATTAATATTTCTAAAATAAGCAGGCAACATTTAGGTTTGAATAATTAAAGTCAATATTTTATGTTTAGATAGTCATCTAATGTAAGTGTGTAATTAATTTAAATTAATTCATTTTAAAACTTTAAATATTTAAATTATTAAATTCTTCTTCCTACTTCATACTTTGTCACCACAAAACAATTAAATCATGCTCTTCATTGAAGGAGATGATAAGATTTGTCTCATAAATGCATCTGACCAAACTAAATGAAAACAATCGATAGGTAAGCAGTTATGCAAAGTATGGCAACCTAAGGTTTTAGTTAACACATGTGTTTTACTAAACACATTTGTGTTTTAATATTATGTCCAGTAAGCAAAATAACAAAACTGGATGTGAATAAGTAAAAAATTACATTTAAGAATACTGTAAAAATTGCCATCATCATGTATGGTTGTGTATTGTTATTTTCATGAGACTTACATTTGGCCTATAGGAAAGATTAATATTACCTAGGATATTTATGAAACAAAAATCAAATTGGGAAACTTTCATTTTTAACCTTTTTCATACTTAAACCAAACTATTTTGGTTCACTAGCAATTGTGTCTTAAACATTAATATTGAAAGTTGCAGAGTTGTGGATCTCAGGGTGAATAGCTACAAAGGCTGCAAATGTCAACCAATTAAAGCAAACTTGAGGAAGTTTCCTATCAAGGACTAAACAACACAGTCTAGAACAAAAATCAATGAATTAAATAAGCCCTTACAGAACCCTGCTGCATCTATACCTACATAAAAGTTTCAACTAAACTCTAGACCAAAAGCAATTTTGCATGGAAGTCAGGTAATCATCCAATTGCAGATTCAAGTCATTAACTCACCATAAACTTCAAGAAGAACCCAGTGCTCAAAAGGGCTGTAGTCAAGGGGCACTATGAATAAGCCCTTGGCCATGGGGCAATTGAAGGGCAATAAGTAGTTCCACAATTTAAAAAAGAAAAATAGAGCCAGGAGATAAAGGCAGTAATTGCTAAATACACACACACACACACACACACACACACACATACACACACACAAATTTTTCAAGGACACTTCTTCACACTAACAACAACAACAAAAAAAAAGTCTGCACTTAAATCCCTTGTCTAGTGATAAGGACAAATTTTATACAATTTGGCACTTATAAAATTACAAACTTTAAGATGTTTCTTCAGCTCTGAAGACTGCATAACTCAAATGCAACTTGAGATTTCTCCCCTTCCCAGATGTTGAGAAGGCACATAAATATCAATACAATGTACATTGCAAAATAGTAAAGAGTTGGGGTTTTTGTTTTGTTTGTTAGATTGGTTGTTTGGTTTGGTTTCTGATTGGTCTTTTGTTGTTTGTTTGTTTTCTTGACTAGTAAAAAAAAAAAAAAGGCAGGTCTACTGACACACCAGAGAAATATTTAATAAAGGAAATAGGATGAAGCCAGTGAAATGCAACACCAGTCCCATTTCATATTTGCAGAAAGACGTGGAAAACTTGTTAATTTCAAAGTCAAGAAGCATCTATCCCCTTAGCTCTCAAGCATTCCCTTTTGCGGGGGCAGGGAGTTAAGTATTGCATATACTGCACATAAAAATTCTAGGTGTAATTTTATTCCGTGTTAACATTATTGCCATTGTGACTGTCAACAGCAAAGTTAATTTTTAAAAAGATTCATTTCCAAAGAATGTCTTTTTACATGATCTGTTACATGATTATTCAAAGATTTCACCAACATATTAACTTTCTTACTCTCAATATTCTTGCCCCAAGACAAAAACTTAACTTTCTCCAGAAACGTCCCCCACCCCACCCCAGGGGTGGGGGGGAATTATTCACTTTTGATTTGCTAGCAGAAGTACATTTGTCTCCCAAATGGCTTAATAGTCTCGGAAATTTCGAATAAAAAAAACAAGTAACAACACATCTTCCGTCATTTTATCTACTTACTACACTCCTGTGTTTTTAAAAGCTGTCAATCCCAAAAGATCGCGTTAAAATACAAACATATATACATATATATCCCATAGGTGAACCTTACAGAAAGGCCCTTTCAAAAAAAAAAAAAAAAAAAACCCAACTGCAAAAGGGGGGAAAAAATCCCCACAATCTAGCCAAAGGGTCCGAATGTGACTTTCTCGCAAAGCAGCACACGATGTTGGACAGCAAAGCTATTACTTGGCAAGGTGGAACTCGGCCGAAACCGGCTCCAAAGTCGCGTGGCCGGTGCCAGGAATTCAGATTTTGGCAACCCCACCTTCTGCGTCCCCGATACCGACCGACAGACCCGAGGAGGGAGGGAAGGAGGAGAAGAGCGCGAGGAAAAGAGGCCGGCAGCCGGCAGAGACCCACCGAAGGCCGGAGGACCCACCCCGAGACGCGTCCAGACCGCACGGTTCCGCAGGAGGAACAAGGAAATCGCCAGGCTTAGCAACGTAGATAAGCAGAGGGCTCCGCGAGACTGAGGGCGAGGAGGAAAAGAGGGCTGGGGCGGGGGGCGCCCGGGGAAGGGGTGCCCGGCAGGAAACTGTCCCAAGTGACAAACTATGCACATCGCCAAGAGTTTGTTGTTGTTGTTGTTGTTGTTGCTGTTTTTAAGTGAGTTCGCTTACCTTCAAGATTTCTATGGCCTCAACTCAGCAAAAAAAGGCAATCACAGAAGAATTAAAATAAACAAAATAAAATAATCAGCAGCCCCCAACGCTCCTGTACGAAAATCCTTTCAAACGATTCCCAGCAACATTGCGAGATGTTTGGGGAGGAAAAAAAAAAAAAATGCCTCGCGCGTCTCGATTTCCAAATGGGTCTCTGATAACTTTGTGCGTCTCTAGGATCAGCTCGCCGGGACCATGCGTTTCAGATTTATTGTCCGCCAAAAAGTGTGTTTTAAGACCAGAAATGAAAATGAAGTCTTCTCTCGTCTGAGTGACCCGGGTTTGGTGTGTTTTGGTTTTTTTTTTTTTTTTTTTTTTTTTTTTCCGCCTTCCTAAAAGAGCTCGGAGTTATTCCTTCTGGTTCACATCACCTCCCTCTTTTCTCACTTTCTCTTGCTCTTATCAGCCCGATGTGTAATGAAAGTTATCTGAAACCCACTAAAACTTCTTCCACTTCTCCTTCCCTGTTCCAAGGGGGGAAAACAGGCAGGAGGAGGAGAGTTTGCGAAGGTGGGGGGCCTGGGGAGGCGAGGGGAGCTCTAGCCCCCTTTCAGATCCTCTGCAGAGCCTTCCCGGGTCCTAGACCCTCACGGGATCGTCCCCTTTCGCAACTCCGAGCTTAGCGGCCGGGTTTCTATTTCATGAACTGTCTCTTTAAAGAGGATCTGCTTGGCCATCCAGAAAGAACCCGGGGCGAGGGAGAAAGGGAGCTATCGGAAGCCAGACGGGCTCCTCTTTCAGTAATTTTTAAAGTGACAGCAGCCTCCTCTGGCGGGAGAGGTCACAAAAAGGTCGCCAAGACCCAAGTCCTATAGGGACAGACTGATTATGGATGCAGCATCCTCCTTAAACATGTAGATTTCTCCGAGTAAACAACCAATGGGGAGATCTCGCCAGGCAGGATTTCTTTCCCCAGGGAAATATCCTCCCTTTCGGTGTCCTGAAAGCACAAGTATAAGTGTGTGTGTGTGTGTGTGTGTGTGTGTGTGTGTATGAGAGAGAGAGAGAGAGAGAGAGAGAGAGAGAGAGAGAGAGAGAGAGAGAGAGAGAGAAACGGATGGGGGATGGGGAGAAATGGGGTAGACTGGAGAAGTGATTTTCAGGGGTGTGAGGGTGTGCGCACCAAGGTGGGCTTGGGGGCTGGGGGGCGCTGGAGAGAGTGAGAATAAGGCTTGGGGTAAAAGAGACGCTGGTTCGTACTAAACATAATTAGTTCAGAATTTCTCGGAAAACAGGAACCTCAAGAATGAAAAGTTGACATTACATTTCCAGATTTTTGCTAAGCATCTTTTAAGATAAATTTTAATTGAAATTTACCTTCAAGTGTATCCCCTCCACTCTTACAGTTAGGTCAACAGAAAGGCGTGCTACATTTTCAATTCATACTTTCTCTTAGAAGAAATTTTAAAATGTGAAACATTTGCATATAACCCGCCCACATAGGGTATTATGGGCTTAAGAAGATTGACGACTGTCTGGTGAGTTTTGCCATTTTCTTTGATACATTAATTAAAACACCATGAACGCCCCTAAGTAGAATTACGGGATTTGACAACCCAGATTATTTGTAAGACTTTTAACATCATAAATGCTGCTTTTAGTGATCGGTATTATGCTATGTTTAATAACTTTATAATGTATATTTGGTCAACTTATATCAACACAATGCAGAAACGACATTGGAGGAAAGAATATGGGGAATTAATAACAAAATAAAAGAGTCTATATGTATGCTTGTTGCCAATCTTGAAAGAATTTAGTTAAACCTACCAGTTAGATGGAAATAAGTGCTTTTATCAGAAAACTCCATTCATAAAAGCAAATGGACAAAATCCAACTTCTTTCCAGCCCAACAATGGAAAGTTAAGCAAAGTAAGCGAGTCTGGGGGCACTTGCGGAGGGAGAGGTGGAATGAGCGAGGAAGGCTGGAAGAATGAATGCACTGCCTTTTAACTTTATCTGCAAAGGGGGACAAGTGCCACCCACTTTTTGTTTTCTCCAAGTGCAAGTAAACATGAAAATCTATACACCCCCCCCCCACCAAAATGCTGATTTAAAAATAAAAATAGTAACAAAAGAGAGGGATGTGGGGGAGAGAAAAATGACAAGAGGTGATGACTAATTCGTTTCGGTGGCCTGTTATCTGTGACATTGAACTGTTATTTCAGATAATGGCCATTGTTTGAAGCAGTAGTAGGTAGGACAGGAAAAATCCTTTGTAAATAACCTAAAACCTGGTGAGATATTCCCATAGAGTTCGGCTCTTGAGAACCTTTAAGAGTCCCGGGTTTGCTGCATTGATTTCCTGCCCTTCCTCAACTTGCCCATTGTCGAAGCTTTTTTTTTTTTTTTTTTTTTTTTTTTTTTTTTTAATTTAGCCATAAATTGGACCGGCTCGAGCTATGAGCTGTTCTATTTTCTTCCTGTCAGGATGAGGGATTTGTTTTATGATGCATTGTGTATTAAATACAAGTAATCTGGGGAACCGATTGCTTCAGACAGTGCGGCCTGATCAGGGGGTCTGAGAGCTCAGCGCCCCAACCCTCCCTGCGCCCCCTCCCCGCCCTAGCCCTGCAGCCGCCACCTTCTTGCCCTTTACACAGTCGCCTTTCAAAAGGAGAGGACGTCGGTGGAGAGACAAAGGTCGTGTGGAATCAGTGGCAGGTCCTGGCTAAATTAGGATTTCGTGGAAAGGGCCTCTGAGTTTTTCCCTTATATTGGTTTGGGGTGGGGGAGGCGGGGCGACTTGCAAGGTCTGGTTACTTGCAGGTATTGCAGAAGGCCGGTAGATGGCGTTGTGTCCCGAAATAAAGAGCGGCGCTTGCGGCTCCCAGCCTTCCAGGTGAATCAGCCGCCGCCCTCCTGGCTCCTGCAAAGGGTTTCATCCTCCGCCACGCGCGTCTCTAGAGCCTCACCACCCAACGCCCGCACGCTGCAGCCCGGGCCCGCAGAAGCCGGGCTTTGCTAAAGCTATTTCTACATATGGAATTCTTTTCTCGAAATCCAGCCAAAGAGTCAACACTTCTTCTCTGAAACATCCCAACATTAATCTAGAGTTGGAGGATTCTTTTCATTATCATTATTTAATTGATATCATAATTGTCATCAAGTCTTGTTCACTGACTAAATTGTGATAGAGACTAAAGGAAATCATCATAAGGATGTGGGCAAAGGAGGTGTTAACGCTAAATCTCAGTCGCTCTCTTCTTCCAACCTACTCCCTTTCTCCTTTGGGTATATAACAATAATTTCGTGTAAATGCAGAATTCACCCCCCTTTTTCTTGACATAACTTAAAGTTTCAAGAATGGGTTCTGAAATCCCACAATTAGCTAAATGGGCTTTGTTGTTGTTTAAAAAGGGAGTCCCTTGCTTTTAAATAACCCTTTAGAAGAAGACCTGACCCACCTTCCCACATCAGAATTGAAACAAGAGGAGACAAGGGTAGAGGACAAGGATTTTGCAGGGGTTTAACTTTTCTCCCCTGTTAGCTTGCTTTCCATCAGGAGGTTTCTGAAACAATAAATAAATACAAGGAGCCAAATACCACTACCAATTCCCTTTATTCCTTGGGATTTCTGGTGAAATCTGTTTACAGTAGTTCCCAGTTACAAATTAATCTGCACAAGACGCTGTCTGCTTGGCAGTAATCAGTAACATGCATTTCTGCAGGGTTGAGCACTGCCCTTGAAATGGGCTATTAAAAATAATGGTTCTACTATAATCTCAAACCAGCTTTAATTTGCAAACATGTATCAGGACAGATGATCTAAATATTAAGAGGATGGTATGAGAGAACAAACTATAACAAATGCATAGAGCTTTGGGGAAAAGAGAAAATAAAGTGGTTCATCAGCAGTGTATCAAAAGAGAATCATATTTTTAAAACATTTTTCTGGAAAGAATTAATAGTTTTTTTTTTTCTTCATTGCTCTGTTAATTGTTGTTTACCAGGAAAAAGGCATTGGAAAATATGAGGTTTGAGTGTGAGCTGATAGATTTTCTGGGAGTTGTAAAGATCCCCCTTTGGCTGATGGCAGGGCTGGGGTGGGAGAGGTTAATGTGTTTTCTTCCTGGTTTGAAAAGGGCATAAACCCTCCTCAGGCCTCTTCCTTCCTCCCCCAGCTGTGTGGATTGCAGAATCTTTAAAATGCCCAAAGATTTCCAATAAGGCAACTGGCTCTGCCTTCATTGTGTAACTGTTTATTTAAAATAAGTCAATATATTAGTTAAAGCAGTAAGAAGTTAGTGCTCCAGTATTCAAGTGATTCCCACAAGACTGTAAACTGATGCCTCTTTTAAGCCTTAAACTTCATGGTCGTCCCAGAAGTAAAAGTTCTGCTAATGGAGACCCTATGGGCATGGTACATTCCAGCACATCATTAAAGGAAAGAAAAGCAGTCCAGCCAAAGCCAGATGAAATGACTGCACTGTCCACTTTTAATAGGCTTCCTGTGGACAAACAGCACTGTAACACTCTGCAGAGGACAATATTTAAAAACAAGACAACTTGCTGGCAGTTTTCAATACCATAAAGTTAATAAAGTATGTTCCCATTCACCCTGACATTATGTTTTTAGTTTATAGAGGAAGGTACTTTATAACCTCAGCCTAAGTAGAGTTCCCTTAATTCTGCAGCTTTGGGTTTCTTGAGGTAGCTAAACATACAATGAACTCCAAGCCTGACATTTTCCTTGTAACACTATTTTCTGTTGCTTTTCAAGAACATGCAAGTGCAATTTTACATTTCTCAAGTGTGGTTTCATTCACAGACATCCCGTTAAATCCTGTTTCATACAGTTCATGTCAAGAAGCATGAAATAATCTGAGAAATTGACATTTGGCTGAACAATAACTGCTTGCTAATTAAATTAGCTTCTTGTATAGATATTGATGTGTGTTTAAAAAGAAAATCAATGCTTCCTTTTTCATGTCAGGATAGAATTTTGTAAAACCTTTCCTACCCTAACTGAGACAAAAATGAGAAGTACGTCTTTAGGACTCAAGACACTTCTCACTGATTCATATGTAACAATTTCTCCCAATTTATCTTCCCTCCTACTCCTCCGAATTCTCTTACCACCCACAGCTCTTCTTCTAAATCTTTTTACTTAATAGGTGGAACATAACAGTTAGGAAGGAAAGTTTGATGGGAAAATTATGGTATCATAAGTAATATTTGGTTTAATTTTAATTATTTATATTCCTTAGTCAGGGAAGTAGCTCAGAAACTTGGCTTTAAACTTGAAGGTGAATTCTGTGATGCTGGGCAGGCAGGCCCACCAAAACTCTCCAGCACAATATGAGTTTATAAACAAAAATCTCTGAGTGTCTATAGCCCCAGCACACATCATCACTGCTCTGGAGAGAGATGTCTGGTCACTCTCTTGATGGACTCTGCCTTTCTTCCTCCCCTTATCCTCTTTTAAAGGGAGGGGGCTGTTAAAAAAGAGGAAATTAAAGGTAAAAAAAATGTAAATAAAAAATTTCCCTTGGTCTGGAAATGGGCCCGACTGAAAGCATGTTAATCTCCACCTCAGTAATTTGGTTCTCCAGGAGAAGACAGAAGCCCTGCTGCTGTGCCCTGCACTTCATAAATCACATCTTTATGTGGACAAGGTCAGGGCACCTAACAGCTCAGACATGGGCCTTTGCAGTGGCTGGAGGATTCAGGCATGTTTGCTCTCCTGCTCGGCTCTCTAAGGAGTAGTCCAGCACGCTTCTAATTACTTTTGATTATTTTCATTTGCTGGGGTCAGTCTGGCTTGCCAGGACTGCTGGAGGGTTGATTTCCTACAAATCTTGATGTCTTTGTAGGACAGCACTGTGTGCATTCAGAATTAGCACCCCGTTATTGTCCCTCCAGTGTGGGATCCCTCACAATAGACATGGTGACACGTTTCCCCAGTGAAACATTACCTACCTTCCCTTCTTATTAATTAACCATATGGGTATAGCCACCTATCTGATCTTTTTTTAAAAAAAAAAGCTAAAGAATTAACAATTGAGTTTTTTATAGTATATTTGACCAGGATGAAAGCGAATTTTTTTTTTTGCTTTGATTTTTAAATATATTTAGCAATGACTAGTAGCTCTTTGGGAACTAAGATGAAATACTTTGCTGAAACAACAGCTCAAGTGAATAAATTATTATACTCAAAGATTTATTTCCTAAACTCCAACTAAGACTGCCATATTTAAAATATTTTTTGTTGGGCTATTTTGATGTATTTCAGTCCTAAGCTATTACGCTGAGTGCTTAAAGCACAACAACAAAAAATTTATACCAAGTTTAAATGAATGCACTATGATAGAGTGAACACTTTAATAAAACATAGTAAAATTTGGATAGAGAGAACAAGACAAAATACCATTATTTTTCTTTTCCTTGGCCCTCAAAGTAAAGGCGTTTAATGCTCTGATGTGTATGCATTGAACGATATTTTCAAGAAAAAAAAATGATGAGCAAATAAATATTCACGAAAACTGAAAATAAATATTTGCAAAGAAAAACACTTCAATCTCATTGTTTAGACACAGGCATTTTCACATGCTGAGGACATTTTATAAAAAAATTTTTGTATAATGCCTTTATTTTATTTCCTTATTTTTTATGTGGTGTTGTGGATGGAACCCAGTGCCTCACACATGCTAGGCAAGTGCTCTACCACTTAGCCCTATCACTAAAGGCCCAGCCCTATCACTGAGGGCATTTTGCTGTTATATATTTATATATTTAATATTTTATAGACAATAACTAGAATTACAATTATCATTGGTCTCAAAAGCCAAATCTTTTCATTCTTCTGATGTAAAGACATCAGAACTAAGGCAGTAAATGTTTTTGGAATTAACCCCAACTCTGCAAGGGCTTGATTTTTTTCATTATTTTAAATAATTTTAATTAATTCAATCTTTCAGGACAGCATTTAGCACAGTAAGCAGTAACTCTGGGGTTGGCTTCTTCCCCGGGGCTTTAGAAGCACCACTTAAGAATGTGTTTAGACTCCTAATATTGTCGAAAGAGTGAGTAGGAAGGCCTGCTCCTCCTCCTGTCTCCACTCCTAGCTGGGTACCTTTGGGTAAGTCACTTAACCTTTGAGTAGGCTTCCATGAAAGTTTCATAATATCAGCATAATGTGAGTGTTGGGAAAATAAATTGGGTAATGTGAGTGTGAACTGCTCTGAGTTCATGGGAACAGGTCAAAATACTGTAAGTTTCACAGTATTTGTGTTTGTGTAAGGGGTTAGAGTAAACTTACACCCATGCTCAAAGAGGAGAAGAGTCTGCCTACACTGCAAGAAATGGCAAAGTATGAGTATTTTTTTTTTTGTCCTCTTTCTTCTATTCCAGTGTCAGTTGCGCTAATCCTTACCCTGACCTTGGAAGAAAAGAATTTTAAGAAAAAAATGTTTTTTTCTGTCAAGCTGTGCTACCCTAGAAGATGTCTGTCTGTCTGGTTTGCTGCTGAGCTTGTTCTGTCCCACCCATTGTGCTCTCTGCCAATCAGCACCAGGGGGTGTTGTGAGGCAGAGGTAGAATGCCACTGAGATCCCAGAGCCCTAAATATTAGAAGGACACATACATGCATACACACACACATATTCTAGGTCAACATTGTTACCAAGGTCAAGAAATTCATCCTTTACAATGTCTTCTGGTAGACTTTAGGTGCTGAGAGAGCGGGAACTGGGTTTATCTTCTCTGACCCAATTGTCCAGAGTATGCCACAATGCCTGCCATAAATTAATACTTGATGTACTTTTGTTGGGAAGAAAAAAGCATCAGGCTTTCTTGGTTTTCCTTTTCATTCCTTCGAATGCCAGGCTTGGATGTTGGTACCTCCAATCTGAATGAAGGCAATTGTCTGCTAACAGATCTTCAAACCACCATCACCCTCCCACCAGTTTATACTCCAGACTGTTATTCTTCCTAACTATCAGCTGCTACTCACTGCCCTGCTCAAGATTCTATAGTAGGCTGGAATTGCCTAACCATTAAGTGTAAACTCATTCTGTTTTTTTTTTTTTTTTTTAGAACTAAATGAAGCATTTATGTAAATAACTTTAACACATGCATAGAACATGGCATGTGGTTAATAGAAAATAGCTATTATTATTGATACTACTAATATAATTGTTAACATTAGTGTTGTTCGGTTTATAATTCATTTTGCCTTATCTCAGATGAACTCTCTATCCTTCAAAGCCACCTTTTTTCTTTATGCTCACAGATTCTTACTACCCAGGTTTGATCTTTTCCTCCTTGACTCCAAATCATCTGCTCTTCTTTCCTGGTTTATAGCCAGTTCTACTTTAGGTGTATCTGTAGTGGTCTGGTCTTAAGGAGAGGCATTGTAAGATTCTTAAGGTTGGATTCTAGTTTTATTCCCACCAATATCTTCAGTAGCATCTTTTCATAAACTAAACGACTTTTGAACTTCCTTGTAAGAGTCATTATGGCTAAATGTATGGGAAGTTACTATATTTAATATTTAAGGAAAATTGGCTACTTGACATTGTTCCCCTGTGGGAATTGATTGATGCATTGATAATTCTGTTTTAGAAATTTAGAAACAGGACTTCCTTCCACTGCTGCTTCTCTGGAGAAGTACTATATTGGCATACTCCCACCACTCCTAACCCCATATTCTGTTTCTGCCCTTTAGGTAGGCTCACATGCTGGACCACAGTTAGGACTCCTGCCCTGCCCTTGTCCCCAGCAAGTAGTCATGGCAATCCATTAAACTGCTTCCAAAACACTCTCATCTTCAGATGGGCACAGTGGAGTCCCTTGTGACTTTAGGCCTGAATTTTTATGCCATTTTTACACTAGAAATCAGTCTTCCTGAAGTAATAAGTTTGCAACAATGTTTTGTTTTACATAAGAAAAGAAGATAAAAAGCAAAATCAAGGAAAAGCCACACTAGCCAAAGTTCTGACAGTTCCCTATTTGCTAGAAAATAAAGCCTCTAATCCAAGATGTAGTCTCTTCTGTAATTTGATGTCAAATTAATCTTTCCAGGCCCTTTTTTGGCTCATTCCCTCTACATAAATCATCAGCTCTGGTTAGCTACCGAACAGACAGTCCATACCCTGGGTCTTCTCAGTATGGTTTGTGCAGGGCCTGCACTTCTCTCACTTCCAACATTCGCATCATCCAAGAGCAGAAGCAGTAGATAGAGGAGGTGAATTACTTGTTGTATTTATGAAGCTCTCTGTTCTGAAATCATACACTACTTCATATTTAAAACCATTCACTAATCTGTCATCATATTTTGGGTCATTGGGGATATCTCTGCTATCAACCAATCTACCTATAAATTATTTGATGGCAAGAAACATCCTCCAAACTGGGAACAGTGGTACATGCCTACAATCCCAGCAGTTCAGGAGGCTGAGGCAGGAAGATCACAAGTTCAAGGCCAGCCTCAGCAACTTAGCAAAGCACCAAGCAAGACAGCAAGACTCTGTCTCTAAACAAAACACAAAAAAGGGCTGGGGATGTGGCTCAGTGCTCCTGGGTTCGATCCCCAGTACCAAAGAAAGAAAGAAATATCCTCCACACCAGCTTTTTCTAATTTTTGAATTATAAACAGGTGTTCTCTTGAAAAAAAAATGTGTTCCTGGGTCAACTGAGGTAAAGATAGCCTCCTCTTGGAGATTCACATGAGCATCAGAGTGGTAAATGTTTTAATTTAAGGCTGAAAGTCTGAGTCCTGAGTAAAATACCTATTCGGCTTTTTTAACTGAGCATCATCTCTATCTCCTTCCACTGGAACATTTGAGGTAAACAAATTTGGAAATAAAGCTTTAAATGCCTTCATATCTGTTTCAGTAGAGCATACATGTTCTCCATATATATTTTTCTATCAACTGACTGACTGTGACTATTGATCAAAAATGTCACTACTAGCCAGGCAGGGGGCACATGCCTGTAATCCCAATGACTCAGAGCTGAGGTAGTAGGATTTCAAGTTGAAAACCAACCTCAGCAACTTAGCAAGGCCCTAAGTAATTTAGCAAGACCCTGTCCAAAAAAAAAAAAAAAAAAGGGCTGTGGAGTGGCTTCAGTGGTTAGGCACTCCTGGGAATCAATCCCTGGTACACACACACACACACACACACACACAAAGGTACTATAAAACAGTCAAAAGTAAGAAAAGACAAAAATCAAGCTTTAATTTTTTCATTCAACCAGAAAAACATTTGGAAGGTCTATCAAGTTCACAAAGAAAGTAGGTTACCAGTAAAATCTGGCCAATTGATCCTTTGCCTGTAAACTGCTATAATTGTATTTGAGTATGTAGTAGAAGGACCTTCCAGAGGAATGTGTACAATCTCATTTCACAATCAACCCACTCCTTCCTAACCTCTTCCATTAAAAGTCTTTCTGAAACACAGATTTCACCATGAACATATTTATATGCAATGTTCTATATTATTTAGGTTTTTCTTAATAAGATTTGGCACTATCTAGATATATATTTCCCTAGGAGAAAGAAAAGGAGCAAGGTGATCTCCATCTAAGGATGCCTGAATTAAACCTTCAAGAATTTGCCTTTTCTTCATTTTCCATATTGGATTCATGTGTTGCGCCTGCCTATGGCTGTCTAACTGCTAAACTAAGTGGACATTAAATCAGATGGCATACAAAATTACAGTAATTTGATCCTTAGATAAACTACCAACCTTGATGTACTAACGTTGTTATAGATGAATTAACTCATCATCTGAGGAGCATAACAGTTCACAGGAGTGACCACACAATCTCCTCTATAAAGAGCACTAATGGCTAAGATTAGTTTTTGATCTGTTGAAAGTGCTTACTTCTAACTAAAGAAATGTACCCCCAGGTGAGGAGAGAGGATTGGGTGAGGCATTCACACCACAATATTTCTCTACTCCAAGCTTTGACAGCAGGTTAGAAGGTCTTAGTTATAGTGTTAAGAAGTGATTAATATGTTCTTATCATTGATTTAATAAAACATTTACCTTTTCTTTATGTCAGAAATCCTAAAATTTCATTTTATCGTGTCAATTATCATAGCCAGACACTTAAAATACAGTAAAAATACTATACAGCCAGAAAAGTATGCTAAGCTGATAATCTATTTTAATGGATGTCACATTTTATGATATACATCAAATGGCAAACCATCAAAGTAGTCCAATAGAGGCTAATGTACCCCCAAAGTCCAAGAATCATTGTGAAAATTCAGGCATTGGTTTCAGTTGTAGGCTTAAAAATATCTTCCCGCAAAGTTTTGTTGGATCATTTTTTCAACTTCAAATAAAATCCTAATATAGCCTTGCCTGTAAACTCCAGAATTAAGTACTGGTCAATTTCCAGGGTGTAGATCCTCAAACTCAAAGGTATTTGTATTTTATATGTAATTCTTGGTTGGAAAACAAATCCAAGTTTGCTAATAAAGTGCCCTACAAGTGGAAAAGGGGGCTGGAAGAAAGACACTAGTGGAACTACTGAAAGAGAAAAGAAAAAATGTCTACCTCGATTCACACATAATTTCTCTCATACTATGATCTGGGCTATCCACTTATTAATAAACCATGGAATCAGATATTCAGACATGATTTGGAGAATATCCAATTGTGAGCCTCGGATGGTCAAATTTAAATGACTCATATTTTAAATTTTAAACTCATATTTTTTTTCTTTTTTTGCTGGGGCAGGGTACCCGGGATTGAACTCAAGGGCACTGGACCACAGAGCCATATCCTCAGCCCTATTTTGTATTTTATTTAGAGACAGGGTCTCACTGAGTTGCTTAGCACCTTGCTTTTGCTGAGGCTGTCTTTGAACTTGAGATCCTCCTGCTTCAGGCTCCTGAGCCTCTAGGATTACAGGCATGTGCCACTGTGCCCAGCTGAAACTCATACTTTTAAGTAACTGTGTCTCACTTAGTTTTATACCCTCCCCCTTCACTTCCACTCTAAAAAGAGCTGCAAGGTTCAGAAGTCTTAAAAAAAAAAAACTGTTGATGAATCAAATTTAAATGATTCATTAAATACTTCAGACATACAACGTTTTCAAAAAAAGTGTTGATTCTGCACAAATTACAATAAAAATCTTTATCATGTCCTGTACTAATAATCTCTTTAGTTACTGATGTTGGAATGTGTCAAGAAAGTCATATAATATATTTTGTTAAATTTTAATCCTGGAAAGCACAGTGGAGTGTCAAAATGATTCAATATAATATTTAATTACTGCAAAAAGCAATCAGAGGGAAAGGGAAAGAGAGGAAGAATAAGCATTTACTCAAAAAGAAAAAAAAAAAAAGAAAGAAAGAGATGGAGACCTGAATCATCTGCTCCCTCAGTAGGAATCAGTGTTTAAATGCCTTTTGTATTCTATTAATAGTATCTAGTTGCATTGAGTGTGACTCTTGGGTTTTCACACTATGCAGGCTCTGAATGCAAATATATCACTTCCTGTGGTGCTCAGCTGAAGCCAAGGTGATCCTTCCCCAAATGGGTTTAAGGGCTAAGCAAGGGAAATTTCAATTACACTTAATTTCCAATTACGTATTCACTATATAATTTAAGCTCTCAGTAAGATGTAAATTCACTGAATTTAGCTTAAGTTTTGAAAACTATTCCATAGTGGTGGGTGTCCTTTACACACAGTATTTGTAGAGAGAAAGCCAGCATTACGTCTCTTATTCTTCCTACTTCCAATAATGTTTTGTATGATCCAGTGGTACCAATGGTTCATGATTCACAGGGCTCAAGTCATTCATCCACACCTAGATGTGGTGGCAATAGTCTGATTTCACACACTTCCTGCTTCCTGTGGCCATTAGCAGGGAAATCGATGGACTGAATGTAGTAAGTTGCCATCATGACATAGGAAGATCTTCCAAAAACTCAGAAGACTACACACTTCCTCTTTGCAAAGATGAAGCCCACAGAATCATAAAAAAAAAAGTCTCATCCCCAGTTGCTGCTATGCCGAAACCCTCTGATATGGGGCACTTCTTCTGGTCTGCATTTAATTACATGGTACTGACATGGTTGCTTCAACTTACTGAGCCTCTCTAACAGTATTTCTCAAATTGTAGTAACAGCACCTAAATAATAGAAGTTTGCTAGAATTAAAGAATTGAGATAATGTACATTAAGCACTTAATATAATGGTACATATGAGATACTCCTAAGGAGAAACTATAGAGACCAAAATCACAGAATCTGGAGTGAAGAGGTGCACTGAAATTATAGCTTCATCTTGTCCTAGTAAGGGACATGTGTAATGTTATCTATCATGTCAATTTTCTCATCTGTAATATGAAGATAATGAAAGTAAGTGTCTCATAGGGCTACTGAGAGGATTAAATGATCATCTTTGCAATAGCACTTAGTGCCTAGCACATAAAAAAGTGCCTAATAAATATTCACTATTATTAAATAGAATTCCACCACTATAAAATAGTTCCTCCTTTAAAAATGCCCTGTTTGTTTGTTGTATATAGATATAGACATCCTTATATCAAAAGACAAACTTTTTCTCCTAATTTATTTGTTGCTTACTCAGGCAGTAGTTTCTTTCTGCTAAGTGGAAATGAAAACACATAGATCTAGAGAATAATCAGCAAAATCAAAGATACAATGTTAATATATCTTCCTACTTAGGGATCACAGCCCTAATGGGAAAAAAAACATTTCCTAAGAAAGGAATTTGGAGAACTAGGTAAAAGAAAACACATGAAGAAAAATAGGAAACTTCATAACTCTACAGGAAGTGATATATGCTTTTAAAAAAATAAACCTCCAATAGAAGTTAAATTTGAACTATCATTTTGTCAATATTTGATATAAGGTATTAAAAATCTAATTTTTCAGAACATGCAAAAAAAATGAAACATTCAAGGAAAAGGAGATTGCATCAGAATAAGACATAGAGTGAACCTATAGGACTTCAGCAGAGATTGTTCAATTGTGGGTAAGTTTGTTCTGCTGGCTGGTGGTCAAGTTACAATCATAGAATATTAATTCAACATGTAAAACAGCTTAATTCACTTTTATTCCACAAGCATTTCTTGAGAATCTTCTGTGTCTTGATAAATCATTTGAAACTGAGTATATAATAATAATTAAGTCTATTTAGGCAGCTCTAAAATCCAATGGAAAAATCCATTATGTTGTTTATTGGTTAAGAACTACACCCTGCAGTCACTGATTGTCATGAGGGATGAGTCCTGGTGAATCATTACCACTACCAGGAAAACCCACAGCCTCAGCATCCTTACATACAGTAAGTGGTATTTTTAGGTGTTGTTTTTACATATGCATCTTGCTTGACTCTACCATCAAAAGGGGTTTGATCTGGATAATTTTTTTTTACAAATTTTCTGAAGCGATAGTTCAGAATTTAGAGGATAATAATATAGTCCTAAAGTGAAGATGAATAATGTATTTTTTTCTGATTAAAATACATTTACTAGTCACAGATTTAAGATAAACCATTTGTTTATCATTTCATGCCCAGGTGTCATGTTGATGGTACTGGTAAAAGATAAGCATACTGAATACCCATCTGGAGTGATTTGAAAATATTTCCATGAATTTTAAGATTTGTTTCCCAGCCCCTTCTTCAAACAATGAAGTCTAATTCTTCCTACCGTAAATGTGCACTGGACTTAGAGACTGGTTTCTAATGAACAGAATGTGGAAAAAGTGATGTGATATGAGTTTTGAAGCTTTGTTACAAAAAGAATAGTCTCTCTCGGTAGAGGATTGGGCTCAGTGGTACAGCTCTTGCCTAGCACATATGAGACACTGGGTTTGATTCTCAGCACCACATTAAAAAAATAAAAATAAAATCATTAATAAAAGATCTCTCTCCCCCACCTCCCATTTTTGACATGTTCTGTAGACATTACACAGCCTGTGGGAAGACCTATGCAGGCAACAATTAAGACTTACAAGCTGCTAGAATCAACCTGCAAGCGATGTGAGCAAGTAGTGGTCTTGGAAAACAGATTCTGCATCCTCATTGAAACCTTTAGCTAACTATAGTTGCAATCCAAACTGCAACCTCATAAGACACTGGACCACAAGAGCCCAGTTAGCTAAGCTGCTCCTTAATTCCTGAACCACAGAAACTGAAGACAATAAATTGTTATTACTGTTTTCAGCCACTGGGTTTTGAGGTAATTTGTTATGCATCAGTAGACAGCAAACATACCAGCCAAAATTCTTTGGTGCACATGCAGAATTCAATTGCCTTACTTCAGCTGATCATCAAAAAATTCTGGCCTGTGAAGGACTGCCCCTAGATGACAGTTAGCCTTAGCCTGTCCATACCCTGCTGCAGTGCAGAGGGGGTTTTACACCACCATCTGACAAATACTTTCTTCCAGTTCTGCTCATAAACTGTTACCCAATGGACTCCTAAGGGTAACCCAGGAGCCACAAAGTTGAGAAGCATTAGTGAATAAGACTTGATAAGGCCAAATTATGGAAAGCTTTCCAAAATCAGTTGGAATTTAAGCTATATAGAATTGAAAATAGAGAAAAAGCAGTAATCATAAGTTTCTGAGTGATACCATTATGACAAGGTTTCAGAAAGATCTATTTCCTGTTTCCAGAGCTCTCAACTAGTTTGGAAGCATGTAGCAAATTAGAGTTAAGATGATTTGCAAAGTCAGGATTTTGTTGTTGTTATTTATAAAATGGCTACGATATTGATCATAGAAGTATCCCACTATACTATTTACCAGGAGCTTCCCAAATTCAGCCCAAATCTAAGAAAAGGCTACATAAGCATATCAAGGCCAAACGCATAAGTGAAAAAATAATACTAGCAATTCCTGCTTGTCTCACCTGCCCTCCCCATCCACAAGGTAGGAACTTGTTCCTTGGGCCTTGTTTTTGGTAACAGGACTTCTCTTTGGAGCTGCAATCGTTTGCAGTAGGTGACCCTAGGTCACCATTTCCCAGGCTCCCCACGAGATTGCCAGGATTCTATAACTACTAACCAAAGCTATGTCAAGGCTTATTATGCATCATTACATTTAATAACTCATTAACAGACTATATGATGATTATTATCCTTGTTTTAGAAATAACAACGCTGAATTCAATAGGACAATAAATAAATAGTCCAGAGATATTTTGCCAAAATGGAGCTACAACACACATACTATTTTTACAAATTCTTTTTATAAGTGTTAGAACATTATCACGGGCATGCTACAAGTGAAAAGTCCTTATCTCATTTGAAGGACTCTTTCTAATTTGTTTAAGCATACATACATACATCCACACACGTGTACATACACAATGTTACATGGACTCTTAGGCTTTAGTGTAACACTAGGGTATTTCTCCAATACCCCCACCACTCTCTCCAATTCCTTGTCTTGTGACTCACAGGTTGAAAATACACAACTAAACATAAGTTGGGATAAGATTTAAAGGCCAGAGAGAATAACAAAATTAATATAAACCATCATTCTTGGGGCTGGGGGATGTGGCTCAAGCAGTAGCCCGCTCGCCTGGCATGCGTGCGGCCCGGGTTCGATCCTCAGCACCACATACCAACAAAGATGTTGTGTCCGCCGAAAACTGAAAAATAAATATTGAAATTCTCCCTCTCTTTTAAAAAAAAAAAGATTAAAAAAAAACATCATTCTTGCTGGGAAAGTCCATGTGATCTATTTAAAGAGTCAAGACTAAGCTACTTGGAAGAGCAGCAAATAGTACAAAACTAAGTTATTGAATATTAAATTACTTGGTTTGAATGATAAGTGCTGTAGACATTTAAAGAGGAAGGAGATGTGTGAAGGTTACCATGAAAGGGGAAGCTCATGGAGAAAGTGAGGCCTATAGTCATTCAAAAGCTGGAATGAATAAGCGCAGAAACAAATACTTTCAGGTTAAGTGCATTTTCAATGTTTGCTTAACTGCTTTGATAAAACCCAGCATATTGTTGTTCACTAGGTATATAAAATCATCCACATGTGTTTTAAAAATACAAATACAGATTGTAGTATCATATATATATGTGTGTGTGTGTGTGTATATATATATATTTTTTCATGCGTGTGTTCTAAACAGAGATTCATTTTCCTTATGGATTTGAATAAACCAGATGGTTTTATATTCTATACTTGGTGAATATGTCAGCATCAATTAAAACAATATTGAAAAAGAATTGTCTTGGTAAAATATAAATGCAGTACGAGTAAATTCTTCAATCTAAAAATGAAGAGTCTACCCAGGAATAATAATTTATAATCAAAATAGAAACATTTTTTTTGGATAATAGGTCTTCCTGTTTAACAACTAAAAGACTTTTTAGTCTGTTATACTCAGCTCATTTTAATAATAATCATAATAATAACATAATTTAAAAAGCACTTTTAAATCATATGTAAAAGGCCTATTTTAAATATATATACTCTGTGCTCTAGTCACTTAAAAATAGACCCATGGATTGAATTTTTTAAAAATTAAGCAGGCAAATGGAAATTGGAAATGTAGGAAAATTTATCCATTCATTTTTCTTTTAAAGTTATTTAAATATTTTATTTCTAACATGTAAATCTTATTAATTTCACTCATTTATTTATTCATCCCAGAAATAAATCAGCTAAGTCCTTGCCATATTCTCATCTTTAAAAAACCTCACTGGCAATAATGTGGCATCTGTATTGGGTCAGAGCAAGTAGACACTGGGTGACCAATTCCCAAGTCTAGAATAAGAGAAGATGGTAAAAAGTTGTAATTATAATAATTTATTAAGTGTCTTCTCTATGTCAAGACTTATTACTCATCATTTCATTTGATAATTCACTAAGTGGCTCAATTTGAGTAAGTTAGTTTCCCTAAATCACATAAGTGGAGGGTCCCAAAGATGGAATTCAACCTTTGATTAATCTCTCTATTCTGCCATGGTTTTCTCTCCTAAGATCATACTACTTCAGACACACAATCTGAAATATGGGCTTGCTAAAGATGTCATCTGCTTGATAATTGGGATCTGCCATTTAGGGTCCCTCTAATCCAACCACTGACTGACAAGGACCCTTAGGACTCCTAACCTCAGTTTCATAATACATATTAAATTACTAAAGGAGGTATCACTAGGGGTTATTTCCAAGACCAGAACAGAACAGACTCTTGGGACACTAAGGAAGTCTATACTGTGTATTAGGAATTAAAAGCAGGCTAGGGAAGCATATGATTTTACTCAAACATAATCAAAGTGAGAACAAATTTGTACCAATGCTTAGTTTGTAGCATAATACCATTTTTAAAAAATTACTCTCTCATTGATTAAATGCATTTTAGTTGTAGTATTTTGGAAAAGATACATGCAAAAAGCCATTTAGTACTCAAGACAAGGAGAAGTACTTTTTGGAAGAGAAACTCCTATTCACTTAGGTTTTCATAAGTGACCCTAGAAAACATATCACCCATCCTCATACTACATACACTCTTCATTTAGCTTTCTATATATAAAAGCACAATGATCAAAACAAAACAAAACAAAAAAAGGCAAAATAGTTTTGTTGTTGTTTTTTTATGCCCCCCAACAATGAATCTATGTCCTGATATGGAGACCAACACACACAGTGAAATTCAGTTTTTGACATTATATCATTAGACCATAACTATGTCTCACAACCCAGGGAAGGTCTTGGAGTTGTTAGTGGTGGTTTCCTCCTAAATCTAGCACATCTGTACTTGCTCTTTCTTTATCTGATTATGTACACTCTTTTAAACTGCATTTTGCCTTTATCATCAAAAGCCACTTAGTGTTCTGCATCTGGGGTGCAAGGTACAGACCTCTTGTCCTAGTAATGTTCCTTGACAAAACTTTTGTACACATAATAGTCAACAGAGTTTTGTTAGGAAATAAATAGGTTCATAAAAGTAGATCTTTGAGTGAGAATCAGCTCCTGTTTCAAGACACCTTTTGAAACCATTTAATCAAAGTTTTCAAAGATTGAATGAGGACACACATCCATGCCTGTCGTGAGAAAGCATCTAAGAATCCAATGATTGAAACTGTTAGGAGAAGTAAACTGTTCACTGCGCTGGTATTGTACTTAAGTGAGCATTTGTTCTAGCAAGAATGAACATGAAATTGCATTAAGAAAAACAAAGCAAAGTTGTAAAACTGATTAATTTCAGCAACAGAAGTAGAAAGGTACAATATAACCGAATATGGCCATTGTACTGGATGGTCTAGCCATCTAGTGCATCCGAGAAGTTTGTAATTAGTCTATGTTTTTCAACACTAGGAAAAAAGTATGTAGTTTTAGATATCATGTTTAAAGCACCCAAAGAGCCCAAAGTTGTCATGCTAAATACAAGAGATCTAAAGATCTGCTGTTACACATCCATTACATTTAGTGAGCTGTCCCACTGGCTTTTTTGAAGTGCTGTATACACGATCTTGCAAGGCGAAACACTTTATGTACCATACGAAATTTGAGGCATAATGTTTAATGTTCACAAGATAAGTTAACAAAACTGTATGCTGGTGACTTTTTTATTTCCCTGTTTTATGTCCTTGACGTACTTTAAGGAAAGATAAACAAGAAGGTAGGAGAATAAAATGTGCCTTTCTCTTCTACCTTTTTCATTCTCTTTTCTCAATTAAATTATAACTGCTGATTTGCACCCAAGGAAGGAATTATGTTAAAATACGCTGCATTTTTTTTAATGTTTAGATAACAGCTTTCAAAACACAGCTAAGTAAAATGTGTTTTGAGATGGAAAACATTTGGTCTTTCTTTCTTTCTTTCTTTTTTTTTTTTTTTTTTTTTGCAGCTTTCAACAGCTTAAGTGAAGGGATTTTTAATGTTCCCAAACAGCTGGATCATACTATGCATATCTTGAATTCTACTCTCATTGAAGGATCCCATCTCCCTGACTACAGGGAGAAGTTCCCCTTTTAACTCCTCTTCTTGCTGCTTTTCATCTTAATTGCTTCCCATTATTATCACAATATTCTCATAGGTAATACCATACAGCACTGCTTGCCAAAAGAACTTGTTCTTGAATAAAACATAAAAATTTTCTTCATAAAATGCCAGTGTTTTCTGTGTATTGTGTAGTGGTTTCAGCAAACAGGCTAATGTACTCTGGAACAATACTAACCACAGCGTGACAGAGGAGATGGCATTGCTTGCTTTCAGAACCTCTTGTAGCCTTCTGTAAAGTGTTACTGAACATTCTAGCTCATGTTATCCGGATTGCCTAAATTGTTATCACTCTCTCAATATCACTCCAGACAAATGTGCCAAAAGAGTTTTTCAGAACAAATTAATATCTCATAATTATTTTCAGATTCCTTCCCTGGAAGGAGTTGTATGTAAATGCATCAGTGCTTATTCGTGTGACTATAAATAGGGTAATGAAGAGAATACAGAGAGCAAGCATACATACTGTCAAGTCAATGTAACAACAACAACAAAACAACCCTAGAATATTGCAGAATAGTTATTTGATTCAAATGTACTGAATTAAATTGCATCTTGCTTTCAATAACGGGTTTACTGTTCTACACCCCAAAGAGTAAAAACAATATAGTTCAGAAACTTGTACATAACAAATATGCAAATCACATAGTAATTTATGTTCATAAATGTACATAAATTACATAACTGCTTGGCAAAAAATAGCAAAAGTTCATCGTCTATGTTTTTAGTCTATTATTTATTGTTTGTTTCATAGATAATCTCACTTTTTTTTCATCTGTTTCTAATTTAGAGGTACAGTTGATGGAAACATATTCCCACTGAGAGCTTTCCCTTCTTCATCTCCTTCTTCAGTTCTGCAAGTCTATTTTCAGCCTTTGGTATGTGGCCAGGTACTGCTGAATGCTAAGGAGCACAGTGAATGGAAGACTAGAGCATTATTCCATTCCCATGCTTAATGTGTGAGACTGGCCAGGGAGCTCAAGGTCCCCCATGAGGGAAGAAAAGATGTTGTGGTGTTTATTGTCTACTGTACAGTTCTAAATAATAAGCAACTCCTATGTGTGTAGATAATTGCAATAATAATAAACAGTAATTCTAATTGCTTTCACAAATCTTCTACAATTGCTCTTTACATTGGTTCAACTCTATGCTCCAATGTCAACTAATTCTGGGATAACGGAACATTTAGTCTACACATATGTGATCTACATGTATATGAATAGACATGTAACTCTAAGCTAGGAAAACTGATTCTATATTATGCATATACCCATACACACACACATGCGCACACACACACACACACATATTTTCAAATTTGCATTTGAAAACAAACCAGAGCATGAAGATCTGAATCATGTTTGAGTACTTGTCCTTCTAGGTTCCCTAGGTCAATTAACAGTGTTACTGTCCCTCCAGTAATTGACTCTGATTCTCTAAAAGAATATATCTTTAAAATAGTCTTCAAAATCCATAAGAAATGAGAGAGAACAGCAGTGTGTCATGTGAAAATATGGCTAGGGGAAAAAAGATGTTTGAAAATAACTGCAATTCTATTGCTAAACAGTTTCATCATTTTCTTTTCTTTTTTTTTAGAGAGAGAGAGAGAGAGAGAGAGAGAGAGAGAGAGAGAGAGAGAGAATTTTAATATTTTATTTTTTAGTTTTCGGCAGACACAACATCTTTGTTTATATGTGGTGCTGGGGATCGAACCCGGGCCGCACGCATGCCAGGCGAGCATGCTACCGCTTGAGCCACATCCCCAGCCCCTCTTTTCTTTTTTTAATATTTATTTTTTTTAGTCATAGTTGGACACAATATAATTAATTAATTAATCAATCAATCTATTTTTATGTGGTGCTGAGGATCGAACCCAGGGCCTTACACATGCTAGGTGAGCGCTCTACCACTGAGCCACAACCCCAGCCCATTTCATCATTTTCTAGAAGAATTTTGTAAACCAATTTTAGAATCTTCATTAATGAGTTTTTTTTTTTCAAAATGCTTTAAAGTTGAAAGATAATGCCAATGACTTTTTACCTAATAATATCATCTTTTTTTTTTCCCTCATGGGGCTTCAAATTAAACTACTTGGTTCCTGATTAAATTATAGTATTAATTTATTTTCATTTGACTGAGAGATACTAGGTAAAAGAATTATAGCTGTGAAATCCATAAATGCTGCCAATTTCTAGATTAAAATCCTATTAGGTCAGATTTGTTAACACCAATTGCATTATGACCAGTTATGTGATAAACCAAAATAATTTTCAATTCATTTTCTATATCCACTGAAAAGCTTTACACTGACCTTACATCTAATATTTTCCTCATATCAAAATTGTCTTGTTGGCCTTATTAGCCCACTTTGTTAGGTTCTTACTGTTGAACATTATAGAGGGAGTATAGATAACTAAACAGCACACTGATTTTCAGTGAGAAACTCTTCTGACTATAACCAAACAACTGGCAAGACTCAGAAAAGTTGGAATGTAGGAAAAAAATACCAATTTCCATACAAAGGTAAATTATTTAACATATAAAAATTCAAAGGAAATAGTGAAAGTAAAATGATTTAGAATAGGTTATCACAGACAGAATGATCTATAATGTTTTTATAGATAAAATTCATTATAGATAAAATGTGTAGCTAAAAATAGAACAAATACCAATAGATAAACTTTCTATAACAGATTATTAGACATAAAATTTAGACATTATTAATAGAAAAGTAACCATAAAGGCAAGAATGAAGAAAAGTATATTTGCTCAGATTTGGGTTTCTAACTTTTTAAAAGTTACAGGTAAGATTTCTCTTCTTTCTAGCACTCATAAGACTAAGTTAATTTGAACGATGTGCATTAGCTGAGGAAATGGCTCTTATTAGGAATGTGTTTTCTTTTTTATTGTTTAATGTAGGAAAAAATCAAACATAATCTTTAGCAGAAAACACAATATTTAACGTTTTAAACTGGTTCACAGAATCAGTCGTCTCTTGAATCAGGTATAATAATTAGAAAAAAAGACTTGCAACTATAATATGAAGATTGTCCGCTGAAGTTATCAAAATAAGACTAATTATCCTCATTAATTTGAACTGAAATAATCAATATGCTATAAAAGTTATTTATAAATGGAAATGATGGTGATTTTACTCCCCAACATGTTCTGCTATGTTCTTTTCAAACATTCTAGAACTCAAGTGGCGTACTTTCTGTCATATTACTAAATGTTTGCTCTGCCCTGAGAGTGCTAATACAAATAAAAATATTGACATTTTTTAACTCTTATTCAATATCCACAGAAAAGAAACTTAAAGTATCATTCAAAATTCAGTACATCTTGTACTTTTAAAAAAAGTCATTAAAATAGGACTCTAAAATGTAAAATAATGTGTACCAGATAGGGCAAGAAGTAGCCCTTAGTTTCCCTGAACTATTCCAACTTCCTGCTTAGCCATCTTATCAGAAGTTTATCTTAATAAACAGAGAGGGGCAGCATGATATTTTGTTCTGTTCAATTCTATATGAGGGTAGTTCTACTTTTTTTTTTTCATGGGAAAGAAGCAAATGTCAGCCAGCCAAAATACAAAGGCCACGATAATATCTTACCACAGGCTCAATGAAGTAATATTTTAAGAAAATTATATTTAGCCATTTATGTAGTTCATACTGGAAATGAAATCCCCAGACTATCACAAAAGCTATTTCATATACATGCCTAACGCTGCAAGCCCTCTTCTGATCAAATCACTCTATTTTTAACCTTTGTTGATTTAGATGTCTATTTTAATCATTGAAATTGTCTGCTCCAACTCAAACCTTAAAAATCAACCCCAAACCTCCCCATTCTCTCAGAAACAGCCCCCAAATTATACTGTTTCCAGGGTTGATCTCAGCAAATTGGGCAGAGACACAACTCAAATGTATACACGTTGCTGTAGCCAAACTCTGCACTTGGCCAATACTTTTTTTTTTTTTTCCATTCAGCACAAAGTGGCTAGAGTGATGGTTATTTTTCTGCTCACTATGAGCCAGCCTCTCTAATTCTGGGCAACATTCCACAGAGCTTCACAGGGAATCCCCATAATAATTTATGTAGGATTGGAAGAACTGAGTGTCCCTCAAATAAAAGTAGCAGCGGGGGATCTTTTCCCCCTCATATTATTGAAAACGGTACACAGTTGAACTCAGCAGCTGAGTAGGAAAATTTTAAACTAATCGTATTAACTAATTTTTAAATAAACTTACTGGTGCATTTGAGGTTCTACCCATAATTCCCTTTTCCATCAAGGAATGACCAACACCATCCATTCTTCAGTCCTCCATATTGATTCTAAATTCTCAATCTGGTGGGCAGTGTTCCATTAATAAATTACAGTGGCTCAGTGTTAGAGCACTTGCCTAGTATGCATGAAGCCCTGAGTTTGATCCCTAGCACCACGAAAATAAGAAAGAAATAAATTCAGAAGAATCTTCTATATATATGCACATTCTAAAACTCTAACATGGATATTCTACTTTCAATGTTGGTAAATTAAAAGGAAGTTTTCAAAATGTGCTCCTGTAACTTCTTTTCGCTTTTATGTCATTGTATGCTTACAAATTCCTTGCATTATTTTGGGAATATTTCTCTTTTCTAAGTACATACATGCATAATTTAATTTTACGTCTGCCATTTTTAACCAAAAATACTTTATATTTTTTAGCAGAGAAGAAATGATACTGAATATAAGAAAAAAAAGATGGTATCAGTAAAATGCTACTCTGCTGACTACCAAGAATGAATTAAATTACATTATTTCAATGAAGAAACCTGTGATTAACCAATAATTTAAGATAGGCTGTCATTTTTTTTTTATCCTGAATTCCCTATTAGACTATTCTTTTTGGAATTAGTTTATGTAGTTCATACTGGAAATGAAATCCCCAGACTATCACAAAATCTATTTCATATACATGCCTAACAACGCTGCAAGCATTCTTCTGATCAAACCACTCTATTTTTACCTCTGTTGACTGAGATGCCTATTTTAATCACTGAAATTGTCTGCTCCTTTTCATTCTTAGATCTCCTTTAATGCCTCATCCATTGGTTGGTACATAGTAGATATACAATCTATGTTTAATGAAATACAAGTTTTAAATACCATTTTATGTCAGAGTTGCAAAGTCCTTTAATGTTTTTGATCTCACAGAAGATGAGAGTTGTACAGTGGTGTGCCAGAGGTTGAGAGTAGGGAGGATGGTAGGAGATGGAAAGTCGATCAATGGTACTACATAACGGTGACGTAGGAGTAAGAAGTGCTGGCGGGTTATTACACAGTAGGATGACTACAGATGACAGTAATGCACTGTACATTTCAAAAACCCTAAAGAAATATTTTGAATGTTTCTACCTGAAGAAATAATAAATATTTGAGGAGACAGACATGTTTAGCCTGATTTGAATATTATACAGTACAAACCTATATCAAAATGTTACATGGTACCCCACTAATACGCACAATTTTAATGTTTTTCAGTTAAATCAATTTTAAAATGTTCTTTAACATTTATAACCACTGTAATCTTTTTAAAAAAGCAATATAAACATGGTTTAAAATGTATTTAGAAATTGATCCAAAATAAAATAAAAATAATTATAAATGAAATAATATTTATTTATAAATAACAATATTTATTATAAATAAAATAATAATTATTGAGATAATTTTTTCAGAAATCATTTGTCATTTGTCCATGTTGCTCTAAGTCAGAGGAAGGAAATAATGAAAATGTATAATAACATGGAAAAGAAGCTATTCCTCAACTATTATAAAATGGAAAAGACTATTAAGTGCAACAGGGAAACTGGCCTGGAAGAACACTCAAGTAAACTATTAAGATATAAATGAAGGGGTGGAGTGGGCAAGAACTTTTGGCCTTAGTGTTCTCAAGGGAAGAAAGAGAACTGATTCTAGCAAAATAGAAAGTTCCCAAGAGAGGAAACATAAATACTAAAGGAACGCCAGGTCATTCCAGAATGAGCAATAGGAAATTAAACCAACATTCAATAGGGTCCATCCAACGTGGGGCACAAGACAGAGGAAATGCATTTGAGACCTATATGAATCGCACCACACTGACAAAGAAAGAATTGAGAAAATAAGCAAAAAAGGAACTATCCTTTTATTCTGGATGCTATACATTTTTAAGAAGAGGGACACAGGCAAAAATTGCAAACACAAGGAAGTCTGCCTGTGGTTTGAATGCATTAGTGAATGTATTCAAGAATGAGTATGGGAACACACAGAAAGTACATGTGAAAATTATAAAACTTGATACTAATAGCCACCTCCTCCTTCCTGAGACGTCTCCTCCATTGACATCCATGACCCATCCTCTCCTGCTTCCCCTTCTACTCCTCTGGATTCTTTTTAGGATGTTTCACTGAAGTCATTTTCTCCATTTGCTGAGCAAATGCTGAGTTTCTCCCAAGGATTTGCGCTTAGCCTGTTTTCCGTTTCATATATCCACTAGATTCTTTTCCAGCCACTCTCAAAGCTTTAATCTTTCCTCCCTCCCTATGCTGATAAGTCCCTGACAATACCTCTAACCACAGGCTCTCCCCTGAACTCCAAACTGGTTTATCCAGTCGTCCCAGAGGCATCTTAAGTTCAGTGTGACCACATCTGAAAACACTTTGTGTTCACTTTCTTTCTGGCTGGTACTATTTTGGCCTCCATGCTTCTCTGGGGTCTCAATTCCAGCCAGTCGCCAAGCCTCATCAGTTTCATTTCCTGATAGCTTTGGGGCCAGTTGCTTTTCACTATGGCTTGTCTTCCCCCACTTTAATTACCACACCCAACTTCTTGCATCCAGACTTGCTCACGTTAACCCCATTCAAACCACATTAATTCCTCAGTTTAAGTCCTTAAAGGGATCTGCATTGATGGGCTGTGGGCCAAGGAGCTTCACAGGACATACAGGACACTCCATGTGGCCTGCACTGCCATGTCAAACACATGTCCTCTTAGTCCCCACCTCAGACCTTAGGCTTTGGATATGCTGACCATACTGTAAGTCCTATGTTCACCTGAGTGATTCATGTTCTGTCTTTGCCTGCTATGAAGAGGCCCCTCTTCGTTCTTTCTAACCTTGATTGACCTTCCTAACTCACGTTTATCATTTTAAAGATTTCATCTCTATAAGTGGGTGCCAAATCCCCGAATTCCCAATGGTGGGTAATTCTATGATTCTACAGCTTCTTAGCCATAAGTCTATGTTTTCTTAAAAGTATCTATTATCTATCTACCAATCTCTCTATTATCTGTGTATCATCTATCTTGCCATTATACTCAAGATGTCCAACACCAAAAAAGTATCTAGTGTACCTTGTTCTCAAGTACTCATTAAATAGAACTAAATCTAGCATTTTCTTCTGGCACTGCCAATAAATACTAGTATAATGGACAGAAAGGAATACATTGCATTGAAACTCTAGCAGCTTCCTTTCTAATTAATTTGGGCTACTGCAAAATTATTATAAAAATAATAATTGCAAAGGATATGATACAAGAAAAATGAAAATAAAATATAAAAATGAAAATCTAGATCCAGTAATTTTATACCTAATTCATCAGTGATAGCAAGAATGCTTTCATTATGAATAATTTTAAAAGACATATTTTATCCATATCAGGTCAATACAGGGATTTTATTGTTAAACCATGATTTCTCATACCATCATAGGAAAGTCACTAGATGTGAGATTCTGTAGCATAGGGTCCTGCTGTAGGTATATCTGGAGAAAGCAATTTATCAGCACAAGACAAGGTGAGTCCTCTTATCTTTTCTTCTGACACACAACATATAAAAATTAAACAGAAGAATATGTTGCTTCCCATGGATTTATGCAACCACCTGGCCCATTACTCAAATGACTGCTGCTACCTATTACTTAAGAAATCAAGTACAACTTTATTCACAAAAAGCAAGCATGAAGACAATTTCTTAAAACCCAGGCTTTTCAAAGCAGGCAGACTCTGTATCTTTTCTGGTAATTACTGGTTGACTTTGGTGTTAGCTTGGGTCACTGGGTGGATGATTTACCTGCTCTGGAATAGAGAGTAGATGTTGGAGTTTAAGTTGAATGACTTGTGTTCCAATCCTGACTCCGTTACTTTCTGCTTCTAACTCCATGACCTTAAGTTACTTAGCCCTCCTAAGGATTTTCCTCATCTACTATATAGGAAAAAATCATGAAAGCCAGCACTTAACATGTATCAGTTCTGCATTTATTATCTCCTGTACTATTATTCTAAGTTTACAGTTGAGGACACAGAATAGTCCCAGTGGCAGGGTCTGGATTTAAGTGGTTTCTTTCTAGTGTTCCATGTTCTCATTCTGTGTTCTCCTGTTTCTCTATATGGGACAGTACTTGACAAATGATTCCCTCTCACTCAGATACTCTGCATCTGGTATGCCAGATGCTCACCCAGATATCTAGACATGGTCTTAAGGCACAGATGCCAGATACTGTCAAATAAGGGAAGATGAGCAGTCAGGACTCAAGAAGAATCTTGAAGCCACAGAGTGAAGTTGAGTGAAATTTGATTCTGTTTTCCTCCTTTAGTGTATCTCAAGAGTCTCTAACCTAGAGAAAGGATCAGAGAAGCCATCCTAGGAAAAGATGCTTCCTAGGAGACATGAAACACAAGAATGAGGTTGAGAGAACAGCATGTGTAGGTTATTTGGTCCATTTCTGACTAGTTTATAAAATTCAAGGGGGTACAGACCATGTCTATTTTATCTTCCTACATATCTTTTAGGAATCAGGATGGTGCCTGGCATAATCCATGTTTAAGTCATTAAATGACTCCATGAAAACCTGTGAGCAAATTTAAGGAACTGAGAGAAGTTCAGGAACCGAGAAAACAATGGGGAGACATAGTAGGCTGAAGAATTTGCAGGAGCCAGACGATGAAAAGCCTTGTCAGTGATGATATAAATTTTTAATTTTATCATGAATGCAATGGAAAACCATTGGCAGATTTTGACAGAGGAGAGAGGTAATCAGATTTGTAATTTAAAAGACCACTTGTGAAATTGGTGATGTGCTTTAACCCCCAAGAGAGCAGAATCAAGGTATCACTATCAAGAAGGATCTTGGTCTCCCAGGGTCAATCTTCCCACACCTCACTGGGTTGTACAGGTATAAGCTGAAAGTTTGGAGCTGGGGTGGGGAGCACAGCATAAAGCCAGAAGGCTCTGGCCAGCTATTTAGTGGGATCAGAGGGTGTTTGCCAGGTAAAATAAGGCTCACCAGCCCCACTAATCCTGAAAGCAATAGTAGCCTTATGCTAAGTTTTTCCATGTTTGATATTTCAAAATGAGTTTTTAAAACAAATTGCTCAGCTCTTTCCCTCTGTTACTTAACTTCTAACTTGTGATAAATCCCAGAATATGTGAGGCTAGATATCCAATTTCAAAGTCTTATTGTTCTTCTCATAACTTTTAAAACTATAAACATTCTTGGAAACTCACTGAACTGTCCCTTTTATGAGGTTGCTAACCTTCAGTAACACTGAACACCTCTCTCTGTGCAGGCCTTCGCTGAACGTTCAAATAGGCACTATTAATCACGAAATTATAGTTTGTTAAACATCATGAAAAGTTCAGTTTGGGATACACCAGGCCTATGTTATTTATTAAGCTGAGTAATAAAACATAAATGTATTCTAAAAATTAATAAAAAACAAAAGGGTGATTAAAATCTCTTTGACATCCATCTGAAAAGAAAAAAAAAATTAAAGGAATCTATTCTTTAAAAAAAGGGATCTAAGCTTATTCCTAGGCTCTCTTTTCACTATTTATAGCTGCATTGTGTCACTCATGCCTTTCTTTGCAATTTATGTTTAAACAAATTTTACAGACCACAAGCAAGACTTGCTCTGTGAAACAGACTTGGAGATATTAATGCAAAGGCTATTGTGCTGAGAGCTAAGAAACCCTACACTTCCACACTCAATGCTGGTGTGTTAAAAGAGATTTTAGTAATGGCAAAGCCAGTCAACAGGGAACAATTAAACTCAAGTTGTCTGAGATTTGCTGTGATGTGTGGAATGATAGCTTCCAACCCAGCCGCTGCAGAGTGTTTGCCTAAGAAGAAAGAGCGTGGTTGACCAGGGCTACAGTTCAGATGAAATGCAATGAAACAGCTCCTTGACCTCTCAGACAATAGGTGGGGCCCACTTGAATAATAAAATCAACACACAGTCAACAATTAAACAGGGTGGCAACAATAGGTCCATCTCAATACCATGCCACCGAAAGTGTTTAAAAGGACAGAATTACTTCATAGTAAACTGACAAATATCTATCCTGGGCACCTTTTACCAAAGAATAAAGATGTAGATTGGCAACTAAAAAAAAAAAAACAAAGCTCTTCAGAAATACCTTGTTTCTCTTCCTCAAAAAGGCTTTCAAATTCAACTCATTAAAGGGATATATTTTAAACAGAAAAGGACATACTATATTTCTTTGGTGGAGCAGTTGATTTCTGTTAATACTGTTGATCAAGCAGCCATGATTTCTCATTGACAAGGTGGTAGCTCTTGAGTCTCCCACTTCCAGCCCAAGACTCCCTCTCTGTTCTAGACCTTCAGTCCAGTATAAGCTGAGCAGCATGAGCTCTCTGTTAAAATGACTCATTGGTCATGTAGTCAACATTAATCCACAGGACAGGTGAAGAACAAAGACAATTTATGAGTCAGTTTGTTGTTTTACTTGAGGAATTCCCGTTTAATTGTAGTAGTTTTTCCATTGTCTGGCACTTACAATACGGTCACAAAGTAAAGAGGCAATTATTTACCTCTCTTTCCTACCTATAGCACTTCAAACCTCAGGTCCAAGCTGATGATCATTCAGTATTTGCATAGCCATTTACAAGGCTTTTATAAGCTGAAGCTTGCCAGTGTAGTTCAAATTGTCAATTTATTTTGGTTAGACTCTGTTGGAACTAAAAGTAAAGGTTTTTATTAATAATGTCAATATTAATATGTGTATACACACAAACATTTAGGTATGCATTGTGTGGTGTACAAGTCTCTACAAGTGTGTCTGTGTGTGTGTGTGTGTGTGTGTGTGTGTGATCATTTTGATGCACAAGATATTTTAATACTGATTGGCTAATAAAGAATGACAAAAATCAATTTCAAACATGCCTGATGAGAAAGGATGTCTCATTGCTCATGGAATGTCAGTAACACACCCTTTCCTCAATCACCTCCTCACATATTTCAGACTTTAAACAGACTTCTTAAGGTCAGGGGTACTTAAGTTGTAGGGAATGGGAGATGACAGAATTTCACTTTTGCTCTTGATGAACATTAGAGCTTCTTCATTCCCTTTCCTTCCTATTCACCTTGACCAACATACCTGCATGTTCTTATCACACATCTAAAGAACAGAAGACACTTTCTGCAAGCATCTCCAGAATCCCCTGTATGTATTTATATAGGCTGTATATCCAATGATCTCAAACTCTGAGAGATTTCAAAAATTTACTTCAATAAATACACAGCTACCCAGTTACCAGTATTTTAAAGTAGGTTTTAACTCATAAAAAAGAAAGCAACTTTAAATTATTTAGAAGGTAGAGCTGAAAATAGTAATTGCTATATTAACAGTTGATCATATTATTGAGACCCCAGTTTGGCTCCAGAATAGAACCCTTAACCACTCATCTTCACTATCTTACTGTCCAATAGGAAGCCCACTAGCCAGATGCAATTATTTAAATTTAAACAATTTTAAAATTAAAAGTCATTTCATTGGTCACCATAGCCACAAGGCGATGGTGCCTGCTATACTGGACAATGAAGATGTAGAACATTTCCATCTTTGCAAAAGTCCTGTTGGTTAGCACTGTCTACAAAAATCAGCAATGATTTCCAGGGAACAAGTTGTCCCTTAGCTCTCCATATACCAACTAGTAATTATATTAGTGAGATTGGTTAAAAAAATGTAAGGAGCTATTACTATAAATAAATTCCAAATTTCAATTATGCTTTGAAGTTTAAATGATACCATTTACTTCCCTTATGAAGGATGTAACTTTGTGAATAAGGTGAGGATTTGAAAAGTACCATAGATGTGTGTTTCAGAGAAGGAGAATAGCATGGATGGTGAAAGGAGACCTCATCATTATACAAAATACATGTATGAAGATGTGAATTTGGTGTCAACATACCTTATATACAATAAGAGATATGATAAATTGTGGTATAAAGGTGTATTAAGAATTGTAATGCAAATTTAATTAATTAATTAATAAAAAAAAAGAAGAAAAGGGCCTGGTGGCAAGGTGACACAAGTTTCTGCACAGGATACTCCAACTATAGTTGTATCTGCACCTCTCATGTGAGAAGACAAATGAGATGCAATAACTGGCATACTGAGAAAAGGCAGAATTACCAAGTCAGATGAACTTGGTTTCAAATACCAGCTCCAACTCTTTGCTTTCATGATCTTGGAACATTATTTAAGCTGGGTAAACCTTGGCTTTCTCATCTGTCTGATGGGACTCATAATTTTATTTTGCAGTGTATTTGAGAATCAAATGAAAAGGTACAGGTACAGTTCTTGCTCAGGGGAGGACCTTGGAAAACTATCTATCTGGGGATAAGAAACACAAATCAAAACTATACAACAAAACAAAAGTCGGTTAGGCTCAATCTGGAGCCAAGTTGCTTACAATTAATTATCTCAGAAAGCCACTAGCTAAAAGGCATTTGGCAGAGAGTAATACAAAATAGCTCTGCCAAGGCTAACAGCTATTATTAAATGTCTGCATACTTTAATGACTGTGCTTAGCACTTTTAGTCCCACTCTTTTCAAAGGACCATTGCCACACTCCTTTTCATGGGGGTATATTTCATAAAGATAAGTTGATTCTCAGTTCTCACCCCCAAATATTCTAAATTGATAGATCTGATTTTGAAATGGTATTGCCATTTTGGATGCAAATGGTCTGTGGGTCATCTAGGAGATGGAAAACACTAGAGATCCAATAAAGTAAGTTGTGAGTCCACATCTGGAGGGGAGCTATCTACCAACTTCAGTTTTGTGAGACCCAGACAAGAACTCATGAATATAGGAAAATTACTTTTAATTTGGGAGGCACAGAGGCTAAGTCTGTGTGTCAATGCTTATGCACTTTCCTTCAAATACAGTCAGACAGTATTGATTTAGTTTGATTTTGGACATGAATCCAGTATCACTGATTATCTGGTCTCCTGGGCAAATGATTTTAGAAAAGTTTTTATCTGCAATGGCAACAGTGAAAAAAAGTGAGCTTTAGCTATCTAGAGCATTCATTTCTCTAGACCCTTAACTTTCTCAGTTTGTTAAGAATCTACCTGAATGCCTGTGTGCATTCAGATTTTAGATTTAAAAGATACTTGGCTAAAAAACAACAACAACAACACCAAGACCTTATGGAGATCAAGTAATAAATGGAGCCTAGCTTGAGAATCAGACAGACTTGAATTCCTCCACTAGGTTCACAACTTCATAACTATGAGGCTTTGTGTAGGTTAATTAAACCTGGCTGTGCCTCACTGTGAAGGTAACACTAGTACTAATAGTATTTGTAATTATCTCACTCTCTCTCATGAGCATCATCTCATGAGGTAATGCAAGTAAAGCTGATGGTAAAATCATTTGGGACACAGTTAGAAAAGTAAGTTATTGTTGTTGCTACTGCTACTCCAGCTATGGGACAGGAATGGAGATTCATATAGCTCATCTGATCTTAAGGGCATGAATTCACAATGCAGAGCAATGGACAAATGTACTCATTGTCATAGGTGGTATTTCTGAAGAAAATGAACACACTTCCACCTTTCTCGTTGGAGGTGTATTCTCTTATCTCATCAATTTAGCTATGAATCTGCAGTAGATTCTAACCTAACTTTACCATGCCCAATTGTCCTTTAGACCCCAACCTCCCTGCCCAAACTTTTCCCCTTTCTATTCAATCTTCACTGGACTTTAAGATGAATTATCCTAAATACCTAAAATACCATTGTTGACATTTCACTCTTTGGCTCAAAAATGTCCTTGGGTTTTGCCATTAGAGCAACAGCAGGAGGAGGAGGAGAATCCAGAGTTTGCAGTAACTGAAAAGCATTTCCTTCCTCACAGGTGCTGGGCACAAGCTGGGGTACAAACTTTAGGATGTTCCATGGGGGAAATAATATGGAGGTGGAGGCAACTGAAGTGTCAAGGATTGTAGAAGAGACTGACGGCTGAATGTCTTTCTGCAGAACTCTTCCACAGGGACAGAAGCAGGAGTAAGACTTGAGTTCAATCACCAGGAATTTATCCAGGCAGAGAAGGTGGAAAAAATGAAAGTCTGTAGACTTCAAACGGAAAAACCAGCATCAACAAGGACATGCCAGTGGTGAAGAAGCACAGTGTTTTCAGAATTCTAGTGAATTCTGGAGAGAGGGAGAGATGAAGCTAACAAGAGAGTTTGGAACTAAACCACCAAGGGCCATGTTATGCTAAACTACAAAGTTAAACTTTTTAAATTTCAAAGATTTTAGCAGTAGAACACTTTGCTTCCCAAGCAAAATCTTATGCAATCACAGAAATATCAAACAAATTAGAAATAAGGCTGCACTGCTTGAGGAAGAAATGAAGAACCAGGAGGCAGATCCACTTAATTTTCCTTTCCCCAGTTGCTGCTCCTTAAGTTGTCTTATGGGATCCTAGGACTGAGCAGAACACAGTTATAAACTACTTTTTTTTAATAATTTTTTTAAGAGAGAGAGAGAGAGAATTTCAATGTTTATTTTTTAGTTTTCGGCGGACACAACATCTTTGTTTGTATGTGGTGCTGAGGATTGAACCCGGGCCGCACGCATGCCAGGCGAGCGCGCTACCACTTGAGCCACATCCCCAGCCCTATAAACTACTTCTGTGGACAACAGAGTACAGACTTAAGCAAAGAAAACACTATATCATGTTTGACGATTTAAAGGATGATCTTGAATGGAAGGAACCATTTAGAGCTCTCTTATATATATGCCTGGCAATAGGTAATGAAGCTCTGAATTAAAGAAAGGAAATGTGATTGTGAGAGAATCAGGCAGAATCGAGAATATCTCCGGAGTGTAGAACATCAAATTTGTCTCCTCCAAACTGAAGAGAAATTCATAGTCTGTACTATGTATTCTAGGAGGTACATTTCATCATTCACTACCCTAATTTATGCTAGGACAAATTGAAGAGTATTAACTTGCAAACTTCATAGCTCCCAGTGGTATTTTACAAGTGTGGTAAAGTACACAAATTGAGAGTTCAGTATGGACATGGAAGGGCAGGGAGAACTATGATAAAAGAGACCAAGTTGAATTCTTTAAAAGTATATTGAATTCTTCACCATACTTTCTCTTGTCTCTGATGTGTTGCCTATGCTGGGTTTTATCTGCAACTATAACTCAACTTTATTGTAATAAGGTTTACTCATCCTTCAGGTGTTTCATTAGCCATATCCCCTCAAGGAGACCTTCTATGACTAGACTTGCTTGAGCAGCCTCTCAACCACCAATGTGTCCAAAATCCTATACCTCCACCGTGACAGTGCTGTACCACTTCCCTGCTTTCCTCACTAGCCCTTCTGAGAGCAGAAAGATGTCTAACCTAGTTATAGCTTATTTCTAATATACAGCTTAGATGACTAGGACCTGTCTCAGACTATGGACTCAAATATTTGAAAAAGAAGAGAGAGAGGACTACATAAAGGGAGGGGAAGAAAAACTAGGAAGGAAAGAAGGAAGGAAGGAAGGAAGGCAGGAGGGCTCTAATCTCATCATTACCATTAACTAGTGGATGACCTTGATCATGGTTTTGACTTGTTAATCTATAAAGTCAACATATCATGTTAAATTTCTTCTAGGATCCTATCCATCTTAGGATTGGATTAAAAAAGAAAGCCAACATTTGTTTTAATGGTTGGAATTCCTGAATGGAATGACTGCATAGCTATATATTCCGCAGTTTCCAATAACTTTCATTCCTAAATAAAATAATATTGACTATTGAGCATTTATCCTTGTGACTATACAAGAGGTCCACATGAGTTTATACTTACTATGTGACCTTGACTTAGTCATTTAGACTTTCTCTGATTCAGTTTCTCAAAATACAAAAATAAAAAATAAAAAATGTCAATTGAAGATTAAATGAGTGAGGCAAGAAAGAGGGACTTATGAGCCAGAGTTGGCTTTGCATAGGTTGGTCACCAGATAGATAGTATCTGCAGATGGCCAGGTTTTAGGCTGGGGTTTCATTTACAGAGTAGCTACCTTGATTCAAGGCAATCAAGCTACTTGACACATTAGTCACTACTCAGTTAAGACCAATATTTAGTGGGTAATTATGAGAACAGTTTAATACAAACTTTTAGAGACTTCAACTTGTTCCCGAGCATAGGAAGGTAATTTATTTACTGTTAGGTCTTAACAGTCTCGCTGTACAATGCCATCCTCTGGAACCTGTAGACGTCATGACAATTCCCAGTCTTCCATCAGGACTGTTACCTGGAAAATCACTGTAGAAGTTTCCAGTTCAAGAGGGTGCTTTCTCACCCTTCAAAGAAGTTACAGAGTTTAAGAGTCTCCTCCCGGCCATGAGCAACCTCTCACCTTACTCACAGTTTCAATTTAACCTACCTCACGGAAACAAATGACTCCTATACCACACTGCTTCTCATTCTTTACCAAGGAGTTAAGTTTCACTTAGCAGAACATTCATCAATGAGTAAGAAAATGTACACAAATACAAATAAAAATAGAAAAGCCAACACCTTACAGTTTTTTTTTTTCCTTATGTAAGCTAAATTTTCTTCCATTGAAAACAGAACTACTTATGCAGGTGGTTGCTAAATGCTACCAGCTGCTCTATGGCAATATAGTGCTTGAAACAGAACCCTGAAAAGAAGGATGGAGAGGAAAATAAAGAACTGGGTGTGGAATAAGACTTTATATTGAACTAATTCCCTGGGTAATAAAGGAGAGGGGGAGAGCAACTTCAGATCATAAACAGTAAGCAGAATTTCCATTCAGCTGGCCTACAATAAATTTATTTTTCCAAGAAAATGAAATAGAACAAGAGAACAGACATACCTGCTTTATGTTAAAGAAAAGCATGTATGAACCTAATACAGGAAGAAGTTGTTTAAGACTGTACATCCTTGAGAAAATATTGCCTCTATAATAGTGCCAGGGTCCCTGTTAACTTGGGTTATCAGCTACATAAATTAGACGCACACTGGGGCCGTCTAACGTGGATAGCTGTCGGCTGTGCTCATATAATGTGTACTTTGCTCCAAATTTGCTTCCTTTGTCCTCCTTTCTACTTGCTCACTTATTTTTTAAAAGCCTTGCACAAATATTTATTATAACTATCTTATTATCAATATCATTTTGATAGAAATAATATTGCTGAGAAATGAGGGGAATCTCCCTAGGGTGAAGAAATAAAATTCATAATCTCAAAACAAGAATTGGAAGAAAATCACATGTTCACTGTTTTAAAGACTATAGTTTTCTCTTGATACCAGAAAGCTCTTTTCCTTCTAGCAAATCCTCAGAAGTGCCAAGCATTTTGCTATTAATCTACTGAATGCCAGCTTACCTCCCGTCCTGATTCAGAAATCAAGAAACAGGGAGAAATGAGGCAAGGGGAAAGAGAGAGAGGAAAAAAAAAAGAAAGGGGAAGGGAATGGAGGCAATAAAAGAAAAAAATGAAATAAATGGAGAGATAAACAATGAATCATGAGTCTTGAAAGGAGAAGATTCAGAGAACCAGAAGAAGAGAAGGAGACTTAAAGAAGAAAGCAAGGTCAACTTGACCTTCACACCCTCAACTTCAGTACAGCTTTTCTCTTTGCTGTGTAATCTGGGAGTAATTACAGATCTTTGCTATGATGTGGAGAAATAACTACCACATATAACCACGTATAATCTCTCAGAAATGTTTCCGAATAGCCCATGGAGCAGCAATGGGTGCTAACCCTGTGGACCATGACACTATTTTTACTGGGTCAGCTGCTGTCATGACCCAGCCCATGTGCTCAGTTATGAACTCAGTGTCTTCCCTAAGAGGAGTTACCCAATCTCACATTACCAGCTCTGCATACTAATTCACAATGGCATCCAATATCCCCACATGTAGGTTTTTAGGTCATCAATGAGGCTGAATGAAACCATTCTCTTGCTAAGTACAGAATTTAGGAACCAAACAGCTGCAGGTGGAAACATCAGTCACAGGCTCTCAAAACATTATGTTACAAAGGCGGTGATGAAGTTGAGGCACTGCCCATATTTCCAAAAGTAATGATACTTCATCTTAAAGGCCCACTCAGCTATGTCACATTTGTATTTGCATCCTATAATGTGAGTGTATTAGCCTCAAATTGTTTGGCAATAAATCATCATCAAAGAAATATGTTTATTTTTATTTTTAGTATTCATGACTTGCATGATCCTAGAACAACATATATTTAGTGCTGCAGAGCAATGAATCCATAACTTTGAGAGAAATGGCTTTATAGATCATTAAGACCTATGTTGCTTTAACAGTTAATCACATTTTCACTAATAATATGACATAAGTCCTTTACCTAAAGGGTGAAAAATGAATAACTCTTGTGCTTTCACTAAAAAAGTCCTCTACTTGACCTTTACCAGGGGCAGAGGGAAATCCAGTATAATCACCGAAAGCTTTGCCTACAGCAGCATCAATACTTCCATTCAGCCAAGAGAATTAGCTTTCAGTTAAAGCTCCTCAAGTCCCCCAACTACAGAGGGGAAAAATCCTTGGCTCTGCTGTAACTTTGAACCTAGGGTCATGTAGTGACGTCTCAATGAGCCCTGTATCTTCTGGAGAATACCTCAGATAGCTGGCCCAACAAAGACAAATATTATGGCAGTGAAAAATAAATCTGCCATTTTTAACCTTTTCAGGGAAAGTAATTCACTTATTGGCTTTAGTTAAAACGTCTTACCTTTCTTCCCCTTTTTGTTGTATCTGTGAGTAATTTCTCCAGTCACATTGTTTATAGGAAGTGAAGTTATTCGTAATCATGCCTTAAGAGTATGTACACAAACTGGACATCCTAAAAGACCACTATGTATTAAATTCCTGATTGTTTGACATAAATTCTCTCTCTCTCTTTCACTCCGACAGGAATCTTCTCATTTATTTACGAATAGGTTAAGACCTTCGCCTTGTTTCTAGCTATGTTCCTAAGTGCTAACATATATTAAGTAAATTTAGAGCCTCTTCTACATAGGAAACAAATTAAATTGGTTAAACATGGAGAAAGACTAAATGTAATCCATCTCTTGTCATGTTTATGATATCTGAACTCATCTTATATGAATGTTCCAATTTGGCTGTTGTAGCAGATGGGCTGCTTATGATAAACCATAACTACAGACACAGAGTGTGATAATATAAATCATAAAGAAGATAAATAATGAAATTCTTTTAAAATAACTCTGGTTAAATATTTAGACAGTCAATTTTTAAGCTTACTTGCACACAAAAATAGTATTCATATATCTAGGCAAGGAAAGAATGGTATTCAACCATAATATAAATATAATCTGAATCCAAACATTTAAGACTCAAGGTATTTTAAAAATCTGGGTGAATTTTTAAAGTAGCAAAGAATAAAATAGGGGGCTGTTTCCAGAGGTAGTCATAAAAACTGAGGGTACTTATGAATAAACAGGCCCTCCTCTTTCCAAATCTCATTTCCTAATTCCAGAATGATCCATGGTAAAAGAAGCTCAACACCATTCTTGACAAACAACTTGCTATTCATGACCCTGTTGTCATTATTTTTATCAATTTGCGATCTTACACAACTTAGAGATTACAATATATTTTCATATATACCTGATCCTCTCAAAAACATCAATACAAACCAACTAGTTTCCTGACTGTACAGTTAAGGAAAGTAAAATTCAGAAAGTGACTTGTCCAAGATGGCATGTTTAGATATCATGAGTCAAGGTTTCAAAGACTTTTTGGACTCCTGAACTGGTACTAACTACCTTAACCATGGTACCCCATTCAATTTATAAAGAAGAGTAAATATTTTAAGTCAGGGAATAGACTTGGGTAGACATTCTAGCACATTTAAGCATCCCAGGTGTTCAACTCACAGTTTGAGCATGGATAAAAATAAATGGGTAAGAAGCAAAGCTACTACAAATGACCAACATGCCAGTTGGGAAGGGGTCCCCAGGGCCAACCATATCATATATTAATATGAATCTGCCCTAAGTAGTGGGGCTACAATTATCTTCAAACTTCAGCATTCATGGAGGAGTGGTTTCACAAATAGAAAGTCTGGCATTTGGGGCACTGTTACAGCTATCAGTAGCAGAACCTGTTCCCATTTGGGGTGCTTGCTCCTTTCCCCCTCTACTACAGATTCCTGATAGGTAGCTGTGTTCTATCTGTGGATGATGTTGAGAGAGTTCTTGAAATACTTCTCTATGAAAGAGCATTGTGCCTTCCTTTCTTTCATTCCCTATTATTTATGAAGCTTCTACTCCAATCCAGGGTAGGCAACTGTAAACAGGCAGCAACAGTCCTGAGCTTCAAAGCACTCAGTCTGCAGGTGGATGCAGATGCCTAAACCAGCGCTATCAGGACTGCAGGACCACAGAAGGGCACCTTCCTAGACCAGGATGGGGGTAGAAGGAAAGGGCAGAAAGGGCATACGCAAGACATTCCAGATCAAGGCAAGTCTAAGCTGAGACCTAAAGAAGACAGGAAACTGATCAGATAAAATGGAGGAGGGTAATAAAAGTGGGAGGGATCTGATTTGTCAGAATTCTGTGCACTCTACATATATTGGATTACTCAGAAAAATTGGGGGGGGGCGGAATATATGTGTTGAGTTGCTAAGCAAAAAAATAGGGAGGCAGAGTAAATCTGTAATTGAAATTTCAATGGCATCAACTAGTTTTTATCTATTGATTCTGTCTGGTCTTGGAATAAAACATTTTACTTATTAGACTGGTCAGGAACCTAAACATGAAAAACCCCAAGAATAACTTCTGAGATCACAGTCAACAGTTCAGTTTATAGGCCTGAAAAGAAGTTTTCACTGAACTCATGCTCTGGGGTTATTTACTGGCTCACTTGATTGTTTATTTTTTGTTGAGGTTTTTTTTTTTCCCCCTAGAAATGCTGAACTGGATCAAGAGAGTTTTTATTTATAGTCTAGTAAAATATGTTTAAAAATTCATGGCAATGGTGCAGAAAATATCAGACCTGATACAATTCATATATTTCTATTTTAAATGAATATATATTTTTTCTTATCAGAAAAATATAGGTAATTATTGATCACATTTTGATGTTTTTTACTTTTCATGTGATCAAAATTATGATCTATTTGCTATGTTCTACTATCTTGTAATTAATTCAATTGCAAAAGTTATAAAAAAATGTGGACATTGTATATGAACATTTCCTCTTGCTTTTAAATTGCCAACTGCCAAATCAGAATTTGCCATGTTCACTTTGTCTTATGTAAAATTAATGGTGAGAATTTAAACAAGTCCAACTCGCCAAAATTAATGATGTCTATTGAATGACCAAATTGTCTACTCCAATTGGAAACATTCTCATATTGTCACAGTATAAATATCAGTTTTACAATTGCTGTGCAACTTACCAAACCTGCCAAAGATCTACCTCAAATCACTGTTACCTATACTGTTACTCTAACTTGGAAGGTGATGTCATGGATTCAGCCGAGATGTGACAGTGATAACTTGTTTATTCATTTTCATCATTGTAGCTTGTTGGATATCTGGGTTCCAAGATACACAAATGGAACTATCAATGGCTCAATAGCAACCTGGGAATTACCCTATTCCAATCAGACATTTTATCAGTGACTTGGATGGAATGAGTTGGCAGGGGATGATATCAAAATAACATAAGCCTGAGGGAGGGAACAGACGTGGAGAAAAAGAAAGTCCATGAAATAACGGAAGCTAGAGACTAAATTATCTTACTAGGAGAGAGCTAAGTGTCTAAATAAAATTTTTTAATTTAATAGATATGAAAATTATTAGATCCAGGAAATCAATTGTTTAAATAATGAATCAACAAAGATCTAGCTTAACCATGTTCATATAACAGATGTAGAGGTTTTGATTAACTTCAAGTGCTTCAGCTCAGACTGTGATGGAATTACCCATAAAGCTTCTGAAATCCAAGAATACTCATAGAACTGACATTCCATTTTCATTTGTGTTTTTCAAGGGAAAATTACTTTTCTATTCTGTTATCAGTTGGACATCCTTGGCATCATGTATATTTTAATTGCTGAAGATGTCCGGCAGAGCAGGTGAACAAAGGACTGGGGAGTTTGGTTCTTTGTGTTGCTGTTTCTAGATCATCCTTTTCTGCTCTTTGAAGTTTTCCTCTATAGCTAAAATAAATACATGTTCATATCCCAAAATATTTTAAAGAATAAAGAGTTACTAATCTAAAGCATTTTTTAGAACTACACAAGAAGCCTTCTATATTATCACACAAAAAATCTGACAAAGGAATACAGGTGAAAATATTTTCACAGGAAAACATTTGATAAAAGTAATCATGACTGAAAAGATAAAATTTATCTTGAACCTTGGAATGTAAGTTACTCATCTCAAAAAGATTTTCGAATACAAAATTTATTGTTAGTGTTTAGATATTTAAAAACTAACTTTTGTGTTTATTTAGAAATAAAGAGAAATCCGTGTTAATTGAAATTGATCTAAAATATTGAAAATACTTATATTAAATCATCTTCTTTTTTTAAAAAAAAATCTTCTATAGCACTCTGAAATACATAATAAAAGTTACAAAACTTTCTTCCCAAATACCTAATGCTATAATGACAAATTGTGACAACATTTTAAAATAAAAGCCAATGCAAATTTTAGAGTATAATTACTCATGCACGCTTCCCAGACAGTGCAAACATAGCTTGTAAAATCAATTATTACACATTTCAAGATGAGTAAGCATGACTTGGGGAACAAGTGAAATTTTCTGATAAATAACCAACTCGGTATCTTCTCTGCTGTATGAAAGCCAAGTCCTCAAAAATGCTTCTTATGGGGCTGGGGCTGTGGCTCAGAGGTACCATGCTGGCCTACCATGCATGAGGCACTGGGTTCGATCCTCAGCACCACATAAAAATAAAATGAAGATATTGTGTCCATCTATAACTAAAAAATAAATATTAAAAAAATGCTTCTTGTAAACATCTCAATAAATAACAACAGCAACAATTTTTTTTTTATTTTTTTATTTTTTTCTTCTGAACATGTCCCAGGAATCACTGGAGCCTCTGATGGGAAGCCATACTTGTTTGCACATTTCCCAAGCTGACCCTAAAAGATTATGTGCAGCAAGGTGTCACTTCTGAGATCACCAGGAGTCCTAGTGCCTGACTGTGTCAGCCAGAAACATTCCACTACCAACTGTAGTCATTCAACCTCAGAATTAAATATATTACCAGCCAAGGTCACAGAATGAATTTGCTCAAGTGGCCTTGACCTTTAAACACTCAAATGATACACTTACATTCTGGGTGCAAACATTGTGCCATCATTTAAGAGAGAAAATAAGCAGTCAGCTATGACGCAGAAATATTGTAGTCCACAAAATAGTTACAGGGGTATGGTGGAAAAACTTGGATATATGTTTTATCTCATATTATTCCAGCAACTTATTTAAAACTCCTTCAGTCTCAACTTCCACATGTATTTAATAAGATTTATCATACCCGCTCTATTCAAATAAACAGGTATTCACCAAATCAGGTAATTCATGTGAAATCACTTGCATAAAACTTATAAAAAAACAAATATACCTATTTTATCTAATCCCTGATCATCTCTCTCCATTGTCACTGTTCCATTGTAATTAAACGAGGTCTTGAATATCTGGTTGAAAATAAGCCTGCAATCCAGGAAGATCAGACTTGACCTAGCCAGAGCTGATGCCCAGCAGCACCTCTCCTTGCAGGGCCAGTGACTATCACACTGACAATTCAAATCTGACCACTGCAGATTGGCGGATATGGTTAAAGCAAAACCCTGAAACACAAGCTGTGTTGGTTCTTCTTCAGACTATCCTTAGAATTAACGAACTTTACTGAAATTTAAGAAACAGCATACAATTTCACAAGGAGAAAAGGTACAGAGTAAAAAAAAAAAAGTGCATCTATGTGATGGATAGATTTTGGCAAAGCTCACAATCATTTCTCATCAGGTTGTGAGATAACTTTTATTAATGCCAATTAATTCTTTGCTCAGGCCTGTGTCACTTTATAACCCTCTACTTAAAAGAAATCAATTGTATGAGTTCAGCTGAGAAAGAACTGCCATAATAGATGTTTTCACTCTTGCCTTTACTTTCCTCTGATAGCCCTTAAGGTGGTCAGAGGTAAAAGCTAAAGAAGCATTGTAGCCTGAGGGATGATTGAATGAAAAAAAATGGGGGATGGGAACAGAACCCACTCGGATAGACCAATTTCCCACCACTGTGAGCCAGAGCAATTGATTGATGAATCCTTGCTCTGTCAAGAGGCAGCCTTCAGATTTGATCACATAAATACTCATTCAACTCAAATTCTGCTTGACAAGCCTCAGACAGCTTTGTTCTGTCACAGATATCATTGGAAGGAAAATGCTCCATTAATCATCCTTAATTAACTTTACCATAGTCTGCTGAAACCAATATGCTCTCTGGCTAAACCTTGGACTTCACCAGGATTCTATACTTATCAGATAGAGGAGAATTTTTCAAGTCCCTTTTCTCCTATTTCTATTAACTATAGGGATTCAGCCTGAGCAGAGTTCACAGGAAGTCATGCCCATTGATTATATGAGATAGCTTATCGGTGGGCACATTCTTCTCTAAAGGAAACATAATTTTAAATATGACTGACCTGCATGAGATGGCATTTTATATCTATATCTCACTTGATGCTCATAAGTTCTAATATTTCCTTCCCAATTCTCGGGTATCATATGTCCTGAGATATCATTTTTTAAATAAGAGGAAAGAAAAATTTAAAACAACAATAATGAAGAGTTAATTTGAAAAAGAGACTTGTTAGAGGCACACAGTAGTCTGTGATAAATACTGAAACACATGCACACACCTCAAATTGTAAAATGCCTCACAAATGACACTTTAACGTGATCATATTTTGATTTTTTGCTTAATAAATTATTAACCACTTGTCTTATTTTGAAATTGTCCATTGTGAAGTTGTGATAATAAGGGTGATAATTTACAGGTATTAAGGTAAAAAACTCAGAAATAAGATGTGTTCACATTTTAAATAAAAATAAAGTTCAATATGTGGATTATCATAAACGAAGAGTGTCTAATATATTGCAGTCTACTTCAGACACTACGTAGAAATTAATCTAGGTTTATAAACAGAAAATATAGAAAAATATAGAGAAAGAGCTAAGGATTTCTGAAAATGCTTAATCCTTTTGCAAAAGCTCTGGTTTGGTACTGTCATTGCAGACATTATATTTTGCCCTCTCCCCCAAAATAGATAACATCTATGACATGCATTCGATTTATCATTGCTATTTTTATTTTTAAGATAGTTTCCTAATTGGAGGTAGACAAAGTCTTTGGTAATGTACACCTTATGGTTGTCAGGTTTGTTAAAATAAATGCCAATTCATGTATCCCTTTATGCAAAATGACATAAAAACCACATTTTTGTAAAAATCCTAAAACATAGATTTTATTTGCCAACTTTAAACTAGATTTAAAAAAGGTCAATGCTTAACTATAAAACTTGATCTTTAAAATATATAAACTACTTAGGACAATAAAATCTGATGTCAAGTTCATAACAATAGACTCCCTCTTTATTAGTATGCTTTATGGCCTATATTTACTTATTATGAAATAGGGTTTACTTTGGGGGAATACATATGTGTGTGCATATATATATTTTTTTCTTATTTTTAAATAAAACTTTTATATCAAACTCACTTCACATTGCTCTTCCTTTCCCTGGGAAAGAAAAAAAATCAGATGAAAATATGTGAAAAAAAAATCTTTTCTTGTATATTTGTATTTTAAATTCTGGTTACTTTTACTGTAAATTATTCCTGGCTTCACTTTGAAACTACTTTCTTCCCTTGGATTAGTCCTATTATTTCTTCCGTGATTTAGGAATGAAGTTCTGTGTGCAAAGTCTTTATTTCTCTCCCCTTCATTTCATTCCAGGGATCTCTTTATCTAGTTTTTCCCCTTGCCATGGACCCTTTCTTTTGCCTGTCCATCCATCTGTCCTTCTTTCATTCATCTTTCCTTCCCTCCCTCCCTCCCTCCCTCCCTCCCTCCCTCCCTCCCTTCCTTCCTTCCTTCCTTCCTTCCTTCCTTCCCTCATTCCTTCCCTTTCCAGTCATAATATACTTCTTGGCCTCTTTTCCTTCTGAAATTTTCAAATTCAAGTATCTATCTGCCCATTCCAATAGTGGGCAGTGAGAACAGAACACCATGCATGATAGGCCTGGATGGTGGAGGAGGTAAACATTGAACACTGAATCCCAATGTAATGTGGAAAAAGAGAAGACAGACATTTAGCATGCCATGCTAACAAATAATTGGGACATAATTTAGAAAAACATCCAGGAAAATCCTTCGTGTGAAGTAACAAATAAATGGGACTCATTTGACAAATAAAGAATTTTCTAGATACAGAAGGTGGGACATAAAAAGCCCAAATAGTGTTCATGTATTCATTCATTCACTGAATCAGTCTCCTATGTGCCTCCTAGTTGTTCATTTGTTGAATGAAAACAATGATACTTGGGAACAAACAGAGCTTATGTATTAAACCCCAATGAATATATCTGAACTGGAAAGTAATTTTGGGAAGTGAGCAAAATGAAGACTACTTTTAGTAGGATGCTGTTTATTTGAAGCCTGCCTGGGAATACTTCTGCTCTTGCCCTTCTGTCTCCATCCCAGAAGTAGCCCAGTGGATTTCTGGTAGTGGGGGCCCTCTTCATTCACACTGTGTTGATGACTGGTGAAGAAGAAAAAAACAATAGGAGGAAAGGAAAATAGAGAATATGTCACTCTTCTTTCTGGTAGCAAAGCATACTTTAACAATTCCTCCCTAAAACACTATGTGTTTGACACACAGAACAACATAACTACAACCACTTCTGGGTCTTATTAAACCTGGAAGGAGAATGATCAATGTTCTCATAACAATCCAGAGGCGATCTTGCCAAGCTGGGCCAAAGAGGTTTGATTAGTGTTCATTTCTTGAAACACACACTATATATGTACATGTTTTCCAAAGTCAGCTAGTGAACTGTGAAAAATGTGTGCTCTGGATATCTGAGTGAAACTTGTTGACACCACTCATTTAGAAAGAATATAACTTTGCTTCTGTTATTCAAGATATTTAATACCACTCCATACTAACAGGTTCTCTGTTTTAAGCAATGAAATGAGCTAAGTAGATTCACAGGAATCGGGTGGGAGTCTGGGGGAGGACTGTGAATGTCCTTCCTCATTTCAAAGGTCAAAGACAGCATTAATTATTTTTAACTAATGTCTTATTTAACCACATGCAAACTTAAATCAGTTTGGGTCTGACCGATTCAAAGCTATTCATTGGTTCCCTGCTCTGCTGCAATAATTGACTAGGTCAGACTTTGCAAAGGTCAAAAGAATGGACTCAGTTCATATTATTTCAGCTAATAACAGTTCTTAAATCAAAATTTGAGAATTGATCTTTCAAAGTCACTTTTCCTCTCTACATTCGGATTTAATTTCAAATTATATGATAGATGTATCCAAACTCACTTTTTATTCAATTACATTTTAGCAACGGAAGACACAGTGGGAGGGTTTTTAACAAGATCTAGGTTTGTCTTAAAAAAAAAAATCAAAAGGGAATTAAGAAAACCATGGGAAACTTGGCATTTAACATAGTTCTAATGAATGCAATTGGATGTGGGCAATCTAAAGGAAAAAATTTAGGCAGACATAATGCTAAGCAAGAAAGAAAATGAAAACTACCTTAGGTGAAGTTCAAGCAAAAGGTACAGCAGAGTAGTCAGGGATTTGGGCGATTAGGATTTGCAGGACTCTAAACATCATAGAAGAGACTAAAATTGTTGCTTGAGAGCGAGAGGGCTTCCCCAGACCATTTAGTACCATCTTCCCCATGCTGTACCTCTCATTGAAACTACAGTTTGATCCTAGAATTACTGTCTTTCCAGAAGGCAAAGCCTCTCCCCCATGTGGTGATGTGCCAGCTCATTGCACACCATCATTTAAGTTGTACATGGAATCCCCCTTTCCTCAAAGACGTTCCTGACTGATCAGTGGTCAGATGGCGACTTCTTCTCCAGACTCCCTTATCTAACCCTGCAACTCCCACGAGCTGTCTTGCTCTCATCACTCCACAATATACATTTACCCCTGGGCCTGTAGATAATGAAATCTTGATTGAATATGTACATCTGCTTAACGTGTATGCAGTTGCACACACATCTTTCAAGTGGGTTCCACGACACTTTTATCTCTCACACCTTAGATGACAGAGAACATATTTATGTAATGCACTTTGCTATGCCTAGCACGTTGCCAGGTGTTGATAATATTCAATAAGCACATTTCATCGAAACATATTCAACTGTCATTTTGGACAGGATGTGTGCATGTGTAGCCAAAATAAAATTCAGAAAGAAAACCTTTTCTAGAATGAAATTTAGTATTTTCACATTGTGTCCCAATATTACCTTTTAAAAAAGTTTAGTTGTAGATTAACACAATACCTTTCTTTTATTTATTTATATTTATGTGAGGATTGAACCCAGTGCTTCACAACATGCTAGGCAAGTGCTCTACCGCTGTGCTACAACCCCAGCCCCCCAATATCATCCTAACAGAACCAAAATGAAGGAGAAATAGAGGGTTATATTATTTCTCACATAACGTAGGATCAAGTTTTTTTTTTTGTCTAAATTAGAAGACTCTCTGTTCACTAGTTAATTAGAAAACACCACACCCTCAAGTTAGAATTTTTAAAAGGAAGAGCTTTCCAATCAAGGTAAAGTTCAGAGATACTTCCAAGACCTGGTTGTACGTTTCCATAATAAATATCCTTTATGGTGGATTATTCACCAATCATTCAGTCTATAAATCATACTGACTATATTTAAACCTGGATAAAGTCCACTTTTTCCTGTGTCAAAGCACCAGCTTGGCTAAATAATCTTACATTTCCAATCATGCTTAAAGAAACATAAAAATTATGTATGGGATGAGAAAGACATTTCATAGATAACTTCTCTGGCTTCAGTACCAAGTACATTCATATTTTTCTCCTAAATCTGAAACCAAATGTTTGGTTTCCTAATATTTTTCCTGCCTACTGGATTTTTCTTTCCTTCTTCTATGTGGTCACTCACAGCCTGGCCTTTGTGTATTCTCCCAAGAAAGAATTGTTTATTTATATTAGCAGTCCTTTCTGGGGCTCCCTGTAGACACTGTTTCCAGTGGCATGTGGAGTTAGTAGGCTTTTATTGTTGACAAGTGGTAGGTGGGATCCAAGCTTTTGTGGTTAAATTGTTTATTGATAATTACCTGTTAATTACTCTGCTGCCTGACTCCTGTAATTTACTATAATCATTACTTTCCTTTTTCTTGAAAACCCTGTGCACAAAAAAACAAAAAGCAAAGCCAAAAAAAAAAATAGACTCCCTTACCACCTTTAAAAAAAATGGTTGGTTTCTTAATTAAAACCATTTAGAGTCAGAACCTTTCCTCATTGTATAATATTTGGGTTGGGTAAAGCAAGCCAGTGTTATTAATGTAATTATAACTATATCTAGTAATTGATTTATAACTGGTGAATATAATTTTTGGGTGGTGATCACCAAATTAGGTGTCACATCATGTTTCTGAGTCATTGCTGTTTGGTTTACTATAGAATGTTTTCCTTCCTAGAATCAGCCAGAAATTCTGTACTAAATCAAAGCCTTGAAACCAAATAGACTGGATTCCATGTTATTTGTTAAAGTTTGAAGTTTTTTATACCAAGGTTCTAGTATCTAAAGTTTTATTCGAGGGTAGTCACATAATCCTCTGGATTCCCAGATATCATGTATACAATGATCTTTACACTTTCAAGAAAGTTATTATTTCTAGGGTCTAGTCCTCCCTCACCAGCCATGGTATAGGGATATATCAACGCCCAGGGAACATATAACTGACTGCTTCAGTTACTACATTTCTCAAGAAATCCCACCTAATCCTTACCCACCAAACCTCTTTCATTACTGGTCAAATATCTCATTATTAGTAAAAAAAAAATAAATAATAAAATAAAATAAAATTAGAGTTAACAATTAAGTCCAACTTTCTGGGAATCAAAATTAGCTTTGCCAGGCAAGCAGATGGATTTATTAGGTGTATATTCTTGAAATGTAATCTACAAGGAACTGCAAAGAATGATTAAATAAAGCTCTGAAATACCAAACCAAAAAGCTCTGGAATAAGCACAATCTACCATCCTGCCATTTCTTACCAACTTCCTCTTATTTCTCACCTCTGACGACTTACTAGGCGTTCTAACGTATATGGAAGATAAGTGCAGTCAAGGTGAACCCATGAACTTTGTTAGGACCATTAATTAAAACCTAATTCAGAACTGTCTGTGGCTTACACTACTCATTTTACCTTGACTTTACCTTGGAAACATAGAGATGAATAGCAAGACTCTATGGTGTGCGTTATGCCAATTGACCTACACACATCTTCCATGGGACTCCCTACGCCAAATGCAGTCCTTTTAAAAACATGTCATTTTAAAGCCACAATGGAAAGAACATATCATTTAGAGTTCAAATCGCTGGACCAGAGTCTAGATTTGACACTTACTAGATGAGTAAACATGGATAAATCTCTTACCCTCTGAACCTTTTCATCATTTAAAAAATTGGAATTAAAAATCATAATATTGATCTAACTCTTTTATTGACATTCTTATAGTGATGTCAATGATGTAATGATACAATAACACACATGAACACACTTTATAACCGAAATGCACTCTGTGATTATAATAATCAATATTAATTCTAAAAACAATAAGCACCCCTTTAAATAAAGATTAAAAAGAACTTCGCTGGACATACAGAATAAATAGAAGGTTGATGGTATTTAAATATCTCAGTAAGAGTGGCAATGCACACACATTATAGCATTTCAACAAATATTTTTCCTAGGGGAAGATTAAAGTCAGGAGAGGAAATGGAACGGCTTCAGTTGCTGTCATTGCATTCTTAGTATTTTACTTGGGAGAATGAGCCCCGTCAAATGGAAAGACTGAAATGAATACATTTCTCAGCTGCTTAGCAGATATGTTTTCCAATATAAGCTAAACATTTCAACCAACCTCATTTCCATGTGAATATTTGCACTCCTGAATAGATGATGGGAATGTTAAGGAAATGGGTTGATCTTGGCCTTGGAATTATATGGCTTAGGTGTAAATTTATTCTTAATCTTCAACCATTATGTTTTAACATTCCTAACTGAAATTTGGTTGAACTATCAAATTGTTCAAAGGCCAGTTCATGCCACAGCCCAAGAACCACTACTGGGAGAAGGTGGAAACCCCAAACCACAATCGAGTCCATCCATAGGGTTTTTCCCCACGAAGGTTACCACAACATACTTAACATTGTTACAGACAAATTGCTGCCATTACCAAGCCAAACAATTGTGTTCTTGTGTTTTGAAATAGTTTGGGTAACTCTTTAGAAACTTTACAGCTGCAAAGGAACTGCATCTCCACAGGGCTACATTTATAGAGTTTTGTTCTGTGCCACTTTTGCATTTGTTTCCTGATCTGAACAATAGCCCCAATTGCCAGCTGCACAAGATCCTCACAACCTGGGCCGAGTCTAGGAGTGAGCCAAGCTCTGCACAATCGTCCCACAGCTCCCCGTAGTTTATCATCATTGTTTTGTGTAATTGGAAACAGAATTATTTATATGCTGCTGCTTATTCTGCAACTAAATTTACAAGGCAACTGTCTCTCTTAATCTATAGTAGACCTAATGTAAACAGTAATGCAAAAGAGTATTCAGATTTATTACATGACTTCCTTAAAGATCAATATTTAAAATGAATACATATTGTGCTAATTTAAACATGCAACACATCACAAAGCTATTTACACAAGAAATTTACAATGGCCGAAGACATTTTTATACTCTATTTCTACTTCCTAGGAATACCTTTTATCAAGTGGAAAGAAAAAAAAATAAAATAAAAGAGTTACAAGTTCAATGTTAATTAGCCTCATTTATAAACTTTCATCTAAACCTGTAACCTCAACAGACAATATATTAAGCTATTAAATGGTGAATTCAAGTTACTTTGAGTGTAACCAAACAAGAAAATGAAGCTGACCCCACCCTATGCTATACGAGATGTGTAACTCAGGGTAGACAACAGTGTGGGATTCTGCAAAACCAAGCCACAACCTGCTGATCTTAGAGCAGTTATTTTAGTTTTACTCTGCATTTTCTGGATTCTGTGGGTTTAAATCACTCCTTCTCTTTATTTAGACCTCATCTTGGAGCTTTAAAATAGTATCCCGTTGACAAGAATCTGAGGTCCTTCAGACCTAATATCACGTCAAGCTGCCGGGCTGAGACCTACATGCCAAGTCTCAGCCTACGATGAATTTTTATAAGTGAGTTATAAACCCCTCAAAAACAGGGTTTATAATGGAAACGCTGACAGACTCTTAACTATCGAGTTTCTAGTGGGTTCCTGTTTAATATACTGTATTTCTTCCCCTTGAAGATATTAATTTACTTTTTGAAATGTTCATTGCTAAGATTAAGCGTAGGTTTTTGAAATGTGTTCATAGGCAATTTATGCATGAGTAGAAACGTACTCTTCTCCAGATGTACAGAATACTAATTTGAAAATGATTTATAAGCCACACTGTGCTGTACATTCCATTCCCTTCTGAAAAGTTAAGACAAGGTTTTCCTCTGACATAACACCAGGATCCTCTACATATTGTAAATACAGTATATTAGCCACAGTTGTTTAAATTCTTGAGACATCAACTCTAGGATGTGTTAGACAAGGTAAGCTGCAAAGACCAATGGAATAAAAAGTACTTAAAAGTAGGGGGCTTCAGGAAGAGGAAAATCAACGTAAGCACACACCCAAATAGATGCTTCTCATCACAAGAGAGTACTTTCATGTTTCATCCAAATTAGATCTCTTAGAATCTTAGAATTGGAAGAATTTTAGAAATTATTTAACACAGACATAGTTGTCCCTCAGGATCCAGGAATGGCTCTAGGACTCCTTGCAGTCACAAAAATCTATGGATGCTCAAATTCCTTAGGTAAATTGCATAATATTTGCATATAACCTCCCAGGCTTTAAATCATTTCTAGATTACTTATAATACACAGTGCAATATAAATGCTATGTAAGTAGTGGTTCTAAAATATTGATTAGGGAATAATGACAAAATAAAGTCTATATTTGTTCAGTACAGATATAATTCTTTAAAAAATATTTTCAATATTTATATGGTTGAATCCACAGATGCAAGTACCCACAGATATGGATGGCTGACCATATTGCAAAATGGTGGCCTGTGGGCAGAATTAAGACCCACAATATGAATAAGGCATATAAAAATATTGGCAATAGATAACAAATAGTAATAATTGGAAAATTTGAATTTATACTTCTCTTTAAAAATGAAAAGATTTGATAACACTTAATTTGCATTCTCTCATAGAAACATTGGCCCCCGGGGTTGAGTAGCCAGAATCCTGGTAACTTTCTTAAGCTAACCTGCCAAAACTGCAAAAATACATATGTGTGTAATTCCTCTGTGTGTGTGTGTGTGTAAGTGTTGTGTTATGTAAATTAACAACTGCATTGATTTCTATAAAAGAGAATGCTTCCTGATGTAGATATGGGTGGTTTTTCCTGATATCCTAGTTCAAAATCTTAAAAATCATGAATGTCATAAAATATTCAAGTCCTCTTGAGAACAGGAGTGAGTCCTCCACTTTGCCAGTGTCCATTCTTCCTGTCTCACACATTCACGTCACCTTCCTGGCTCCTAATGCACTGACGTGTGAGAATCCTGCTCAGAGAATATCTTGTCCAGGAATCCTAACTTGGCAGGGCTGGGAGGAAGTAAGGTCAAATCTTGCACATTTCCTTCACTGCCCTATCAGCACGCTATCTTCTGACATAGTCCCCTTACTTGGTTAATTCACTTTTGAGGGGAAAATGATCCCTGTGAAAAATAAATGGAAAATTCTCCTTAAATATCAGGGTCATCGGCAACTATGACTTTACTTACCCCCTTGCTCATTATCTCATTTAAAGGCTGTCTATTCAAGACTTCCATGTTTCTTTGAAAGTATTAAAAAAAACCTCAATTATCCCAAAGGGTGTGGTGTTCTTAATGCTTGCCAAAAGTTTTTGCATATACAGCACTGGTTCTCAAACTTTGGCTTCACTTAAGAATCACCTGTGAAGTGTTGAAAGATTATTAAACCTGGGCCCCACCCCAGATTTATTAAATCAGAATTTCTAAGTGTGAATCCCAGGCATAATATTGAAAAAGCAAATCTCTAGATGACTCTAGTGAATCTATGGGGTTAACAAAGTTAATGGATGATTTTATAATACTCAGATGGTAATATTAAATATGTGTGGGGTATAAAAATGATGTTTAATTAAAAAAGGCTTTAGAAGCAATTTGAAGATGTTTCTACTATAAACAAAATGATGATATAGGGTAAAGAATGAAAAGATCTTGAAGCATGGTGACCTCTTTCCTAAACAAAGGAGTTATGAGATTATCCATAGCTAATCACTTTGTGGTAATGTGCTTTCATCATTGAGGAAGAAAGGCCTTCTTAAAATAGCTGAGAAATAAACAGTGCACATATAAATGACTCCCAGGCAGCAGGGAAGGTGCAGTATCTCTGAGGAACGACACAAGATGGATGGGAGTCCAGGTTAAGAATAGTTCTCAATGTTTCCTGGAAAGGAATCCCATATCCTCAGGAAGAAGAGTCTATCTCAGAATATCCCATCTGGATACACAGAAGACGGAAATCACATTTACAGTAGGAGCTGACACTAACCAGAGAATAAATTACAATTAATATCCAGTAAAATCACAAAAGCAGCCATCACTGGTAGAGGAAATAATTACTTTAAAATATCCAAATTATATGAAAAGAACATACAAAAATTTATAGGTTAAGAGAAACTTTAAGTATCTTTCAGAATCCTGGTAACTTTCTTAAGCAAACCTACCAAAACTACAAAAATACAAAAGTGTGTAAGTGCCTGTGTGTGCCTGTGTGTGTGTGAGTGTTGTGTTTATGTAAATTAACAACTGCATTGATTTCTATAAAACAGAATGCTTCCTGATGTAGATGTGGGTGGTTTTTCCTGATATCCTAGTTCAAAAATCTCAAAAATCATGAGTGTCATAAAAGATTCAGATAGTATCTCATATCCTGTTAGGTTTAATCAAATGCTGCCTTGTCATTGAAAGGTTATGGTTTAGGATCTGGAACCTTTGTAACAAGCCAGACACAATGCTAGGAACCTTACTATGTTATCTTTAAACTTTATGGTGGGTTAGAAAAGTAATTATTACTTTACCTCATTACAGATAAGGAAATTAAAATTCAGTGAGAGTAAGGAATTCACCTCAGCTTAGATGGCTGATAGCAAGTCTGAGATTCAGGTCTAATTCTAGTTCAAAGCACTTGACCTTTCCATTACAACATAGTCTTCTAGATCTGCAAAGGATTGGGTACATTTATTGAAATTTGTGGTGCAGCTTGTTTAAAATACCCTCATTCCAATCACCTACCTCTGAAGCAAAAGCTCGTAACAGCTTCTATTTATGATTCAAGAAGTCAAGAAGTCTGTTACCAGAACTATATAGTGTAATTTGAGTAATAAATACAGTCAGTTAATAGCATTACTATAGATATCTCAAATTAATGATGATAGAGCTTAAAGAAAATGAAGATAGATAGATAGATAGATAGATAGATTTTCTTTAAATTACCTGACATGTTAAAGTAAGGATCAAAATAGCCAAGCAAAGGTCAAAAAACATTTCTAGCTGGGCTCAATGGCATGCCTATAATCTCAGCAGCTCAGTAGGCTGAGACAGGAAGATTGAAAGTTCAAAGCCAGCCTCAGCAACTTAGTGAGGCCCTAAGAAAACTTAGTGAGACTTTGTCTCAGAATAAAGGACTGGGGATGTAGTTTAATGGTTAAGCACTCCTGGGTTCAATCCTTGGAACAAAAAAAAAAAAGAAAAGAAAAACCTAAAGGCTTAGCAGTATTATTGTAGATGACTCTATGAGAGAGAATCTAAGCAACATATATTAGGTGTCAGTAAATGGGTAACATATCGACAAACATGAAAACAGTAAAAGAGGAATTCTAAGTAATCAAGAAGGTGAATAGTTTATAAATGTGATCAAAAAATGATTCAGGGCCAAAGAAACTAATCAGGAAAAGCAGTGATATCCCCTTCTCTTCTTCTCTCTCAATTCTCTCACTAAATTTTATCAAGGTATAATTAATTCATGTTAAATAACTTTTGATAAATGTACATAGCCATATAACCATGACCTCAACAGAGACATAGAATAGTTTTATCTCCCCCAGAGAGTTCCCGCCATGTCCCTTTTCAATTTTAACTTCTCTACCCTTTGCCCTAGGCAAATTATTGATCAATATAGATTAGTTTTCCTATATTATTAAGTTTAGATTCGTCTCTCTGTCCTAGAATTATGTATCAGTGTAATCCAAGATCAGGTGCTCTTTGTGTCTGGTTTCTTTTAGTTGACACAAGGTCTGAGAGATTCCTCCATTGACTTTCATATATGAGTAGTTCGTTCCTTTTCATTGCTGAGCAATATTCCAGTTCCTCATAACACCAATCTGCTTATTCATTCAACTCTTAATGGATATTTGGGTGCTTCTGGTTTCCTGATGTGACTATTAGTATAGTGAACATGTGTGCACAAGTGGTTTTGAGGGCCTGTTTCCTTTTTTGTTCAGTAGCTATCTAAGAATGAACTGTTGGACTATGCAGTAAGAATCTTGTGAACCATTTACCAAAGTCAAAGCAACATATCACATCTGCCCCCAATAATATATAATATATGAGCTCTGTGTCTTTGGGGATATATTTTTCTGCTTTCACAGAGCCTAAAAAATTGTATCTTAGGGCTTGGTACCCTATCTCAATGATCAGATAAATTAGTAAAAAAAAAAAAAAAATAACCCAGGAACAAAACCCACACTGCTACATATCAACCACCCTAAGTATGTGGATGTTATATATGCTTTTCTTATCTAGAGCTCTCTGCCTGGCACAGGGCAGACACATGGAAGTCTCCCTCCTCCATGTTTCTGGTCTTGTTGTATCTGCCAATCACTTTCTCTTCTATGATCCCATCTTTCTCAACAGCATTAGATACCATTAGATACCATCTCTTTTTTCACATATATTCTTCCATGAACTTGCAGGACACAACACTACTGATTTTCCTCCTAATTAACAGAGTCATACCCCATCTCCTTTACTGGTCCTTTCTCCAGGTGTTGTTGTGCTTGAGGGTCTAGATTTAAGCTATCTTCCCTTCCCTGTACTCTCCTCTTAAGATATAGCACCCAGTTCGGAAACTTTAAAGATCATCTATGTTTATGACTCCCAAATTTCTATCTAGAGTTTTGACTTCACTTTCAGTTTCAGACCTTTATATCCAGTTGTCTACTGGACATCTCCATCTGGATGCTTGAAAGCTACCTCAAATCGACCCTCCTCCCTGCCCACTCCTCACCAACACTCATTTTTTTTCAGTCATCTATGTCTTCCAAATGGTTCCACCTTTCACCCATTTTCCCAAGCCAGAAAAATTGGAATGATTCTTGATTTCTCTTTTTTTTTTCCCATATCCGCATCCATTCCATCAGAATAGTTCTTTGAGGGTTCTTGTTTAGAATATATCTACAAACTGTCTACATTCATCTCTCTGCATTTCCACGACAGTCCTTAAGGTGAGTTCCATTTAATGCATCAGCCTCTGTCTGTAGTGATATGTATACAATTGGTTCTCCCCACAGCAGCCAGAATGATGTTTTAGACAATATAAATCAGATTGTGCCATGCCCCTCTTATGAAGTTCTGGTGGCTTTCTACTACATCTAGAATAAAACCCAGACTCCTTATAACATAACATGAACTCCACATCCCTACCACACTCCAGTGCCGGTAGGACAAGGACTGTAGTTGACTGTAATGTTAATGGATAAAAGGAACAGGGTGAAAAGCAACCTATGCTAAGCTACTTGCAAGAGTGCTACACTTAACAAGTAATCACTTAATGTATCTTTCAAAACGGTGTGAAGATATAGCAGCAACAAAAGTACACTATCAGCTTCCACTTGGTAAACTCTGTACCAATAGTTCTAAGTCCCATCCACTGCAATAATTTCATTCTTCCACCCTCCCTTGTTTGTTATGCTTCTTGGTCTTTCTGAATGTTCCCCAAATATGGCAAGCTCTTGCCCCAGGGACTTTGCATCTGCTACTGCCTCTCCATGGAATGGTCTCCCTCCCAATTTTCAGATCACCAGCTCCTTCTGTCATTAAGGTTCCATTCAAGTAGCCCTTCCCTAAGGAGTCTTCTCTCATCTTCTCCCCTAAAGTCCCCACCTCATTCCAACATCCAGACATCGCCACTTTACCCTGTGTGGTTTCTTGTCTTTGCACTTATCATTATTAGGGATTTACTTATTTGCTCATTGGAAATTCATTTCATCACAGTTATGGAAGCTCCAGAAAAGAAAAGATAACGTCTATCTCTTTTTTTTTCTCTTTATACTTGACCTGCAGAATTCAGGCATATTGTAAGTACTCGAAAAACTATCTGTTGGACTAATGAGTCTTTATAGCAGTGAAAAAGTGAGAAAGATGTCTGCAAAATGTAAAGTTAGGTTTAGTTTCGATGACGTAAGTATTTTGGAAGATCAAAAATGTTAAGAGAAAGCAAAAAAAAAAATAACGGAATATATGAGTGTAGTTAATTTTATTGTGTGGCTTTTTAAAGAATTTCCTTATTTCTTCTTTTTAAAGAAATGTTTATCCCATGTGAAATATTTATCGTTTTGCTCCATTTTGACTCATTCTCAATTTTCACCCTGCTGAGAGAGTGTTTGAAGGGGGGCTCATTTTCAAATAGAGATACATCTAAATAATTTCAAACAGATGAGACTGAACCAGTTTTAAAGATCATCAGAGGAGGAAATGCCATCAGTATTCTTGGGTAGCTTTAGATTTTTCTTTTTAAACAAACTTAACTGGCCCTTATTAAAGCAAAAAAAAAAATGGACAAAGTTATGTTTTTGTACTCGTTAAAGACTGCCTCTACTTTATGAATATTTTCCCAATAATACCAATTTATTTGCCCAGAGAAAATGATGATTTTATTTGAAAGAGGGTCCTAAAACTGGACCAGAAGTTTCCGTTTATTTTACCAACTGGGACCCCTACTTGAGCGGTAAACACTTCCTGCTCCCATGGCTGAAGGGCTATATATTATCTGAAATAATTTCTTTAGTCTGTGACTGGAGGAAGAAAAGTGACTTGCCCTTATTTATCTTTTTTAGGGGCTACATGGATTTTAGTGTCCTTGAAAACAAGTGATTGAGAACAAAGAATTAGCAATAACACACATCTGTATGATACCATTCATCTAAAGATCTCAAAGCATTTTTGAATGTCTACCCTACCCCCATCTTTCAATTGCTAAAACATTTTGGCGGAAGAAAGCAGTACAGCTATATTTGATCCCCTCTGTGGCTTTGTAAAAGCCAACATTAAAACAAGTAACTTGTATGGGTGTCACTGGGATTAAGCAAGCCTCACTCCATCTGTTTCCAAAAGCCAAAACCTAAACTCACACACAGCAGAAGTGCAATACATGTTTGTCGAATTTAATTTAATTATATGAGTAGGCTTTTAATATAAAAAATAGAAAAGATATATTTGAAGGAGCACATGGATGCTTACAAACAGAAAGAATGGAGCTCAGGGCACTACATTTATTTTTGAAATTAAAAAAAAAATAATGATAACACTAAGAAACTTCATTTCCATAAAAAACAAAAATCTTAATTTTTTTTCAGTAATAGCTTTCAGAAGCTCTTGGTTAAATTTCAACAAGGGGAAAAGGTTTGTTGTCTGCTTTTTATCACTCTTTTTCTCACATATTATTTTAAGTCATGGAGTACCCTAGTGCTAATAAATTCCACAAGGGAAATAGTTCAAAATAAATTTTAAGGAATCTTGTAAATGATACTGCAACTATTTGTCTCTACCTGGATTTTTGATACATATACTTTCCTTAACTAGAGTTATCAACATAATTATTTTTTTATATTACAGTAAAAATTTCCACCATTAAAATAAAAACTGAAACTTTACAAGGGAAAAAATATCCTATAGGTAGAATTCATTCCCTCTATAAAATCAGAGAGGCATGAAGATTTAAAAAACTAAAGGCCCAAGCTGTTCTCAGCGAACTTTGAAAATACAAGGGCAGATTTAGAAATTGGATTTAGAAAGTCAGTATCATTTAATGAAAGCAGCCTTACTTGTTCAAATTTATATTTGATTGCACTCCAATTAAATCTTATATAATATTCCTAAGATTAAAGTCTTCCCAAAATAAAGCAGAAAAAAAACCAATGTGAAAGAAGGTTTATAAAGTATTTTCCGGGAGATCCTTCCCCTCTCTCTCTCTCTCTCTCTCTCTCTCTCTCTCTCTCTCTCTCTCTTTTTCCCCCTCCTCCTCCTCTTTCCTTTTTTGAAAAAAGCAGACTTTCTTCTAAAGAAGCAATTTTACATGGTGTGTAAAACCGACCTTGGACAAAAAATGGAACACAAAGATTAATCACTTATGGTGAATTTAAAAACAAATCCGTGGAAATCCTCCTTTTCTGAAATCCTCCTTTTCTTTTAAAACATTCTGGTTATAAATTGCTGTGAATTTTTGCCATATCCTATGTCCTCACTCACTTGGAACAACTGATGCTTAGCACCTATTCAATGATGCTTATAAACACTTGTAAAAACAGGAGCCAGTTCAGTTTCCCTTTAAGAGTTGTTTAGTGAAGTTATGCTCATTGAATTTTTATTCTCATTATTAAAATTCCTCATTAAACCTGCCCGAAAACCGAAAGTGATTCCTTTTACCTGATGTGGCAAAAATCACCCTCACCCCCTCTCTGGGACCATTTTATTACAAAAGAACAATAGATTTCTTTGCTGGGTAAAGTTAGAGCAGTGTGACTAATGCACTTTCTAGCCTACAGAAGGCCTAATATTGTTAATTTACAAAATCAATTCAAGGGAACTACTTTGAAGGCAAACTAGGGTCGTGCACATGGATCTCCACAGAAATGATGTGTCAGTTCCAAGGCTGGCATTCCGCCTCAGCTGGCATCTAGCAGTTTCGCTCTTCCAGGCAATTTGGCCCTTGATTTCAAACAAATGCATCCTGAAGGCCTAGTGCCAGGAATAGTTGGATATGATTTATGCTCTGTATTTTCTCACAACCCAGAAAATTTTAGATCTAAAAGACATATTTTTTCATTATTTAACATTTGCTGTGAGTTGTACATTGGCCAAAGTTATTTTAGTGTCAACCTTAATTTTTCTGGACCTCAGAGTGGAGTAGTCTCAGAAGTGGTTCCACCTCTGTTTGTTGCACAACAAGAAAGTTTGCTGGCTGCTATCACTGAGCCCCAAATTCCAAGTCTTTCTTGTCTCATGGAAGGATGATAAAAATAACTATTTGGTTGCCATCATTTGATGTCAAAATGACCACCATATAATTTTTTTTTCTCAAAAGGTTGACTGTTTTATCCAAATTCATAGCAATTCTCTTTTACTTATTCATGACTTCATGACTTATGGGATAGGAATATGTTGTGTTTTTTTTTTTTTTCCAGTGGTGTTCAGGTGTGGATGCACCATCTTCAAAGAAATAGTTGAAACATTCCCAAGTCTCTGAAATGACATCTGACCACTGGCTGCCAAGTGATAGGGTCTTGGGTGTTCCTTTCAACTTCTTGCATACATCTTTTTGCTATTTATAAAATAAGGAGGAAAAAATGCACTACTTACTTAATCAAAACTTCTCTTCAAAATAATGTATATTAGCACATGCCTGTAATCCCAGCAACTTGTAGGCTGAGGCAGGAGGACTGCAAGTTTGAGGCCAGCCTTAGCAACTTGGCAAGACTCTGTCTCAAAATAAAAAATGAAAAGGACTGGGGATGTTGCTCAGTTGTAGAGCTTCCCTGGTTCAATCCCCAATACCAAAAAGAAAAGAAAAAAAAGTCTCTACGGCTGGCTGTGGATGTAGTTCAGTCATTCCCATACCAAAAGAACAAACAAAAACCCCCAATAGTGTATTATAGATTATAAAGGTCAAATATTACTAATTTTACATTTTACAACCTAATACATTCATATAATACACACTAAAAATAAAAATAGTATTCCAGAAAAATGCCTTATATCGGGAAAATCTGATTAAAATTTCATGGCATACTGTAAAATGAGAAAAAGCATTTATAAAACTATGAAATTATTATTTTAACTTTGCAGGAGAGCTCTTCAGATGCACATAGTAGAAAGAGTACAAGTACATCAATAAAAACTGATAGTATTTATCTGCAAAAAAAAAAAAGTACATTAAATCATTCCCATGTCCACTGTTTTACATGGACTACTTAAAACAAAATAAATATATTCCTCCCAAAATTGGAATCGTAAAAGTCCTTCATGGCATAGTTTAGTCTCTATTAGTCTCACAAACACACAGGTGTGGTACCACCGTGTAGAATAGCAGACAGCACACCCATCTTCTAGGTTGATCTTGACCTTCTTGTACAACTAGACAAGAGGAGACTTGGTGAGCTACAACAGAGATGACCAGAGCCACATTCTTAGAGGATGAACTCATGACCAAATGATGTGCATTTTGACATTCTGACGACTTGGCTTCATATTCACTTAGATTTGATTTCCACAGAGAAGATTAGTCATCTCTTGCCTGCACAAGTGAACTACAGCTATACTTGGACTTATTTTCTTGGAATCTTCCTTTGGCTTTTTATAAAACATGTTTATGGAAATAAGAAGACCACAAGAAGAGGAAAGATTTTGATACAGTGTTATATTTTGGGTTTGTGATGAGCTGACTGAGTTCAGGAAGATAAGAATTAGCAAAGTCTTTAGCATTTTTGGAAATTGACCACAGTTAACATAACCTCACTATTATTTACTTGACACAGAATAAATATACCAAAACATAATTTAAAGGTTATTAGAAAAACAACATAGTTTATATTACCAACAAGTATAATGGGTATTTATAATGATCTAAAAATGACAACAATTTCATTATATATCTTAAGTTCTTAGTCCTTCTGTTCCTTCTATTCTTAGTCTTCATTATTCTTTTAGTAACTTCAGAGCAAAGCTAATGCTCATGATAATAATAATCTGACCACTATCATTCTACAAAGCTAAAATTTTAGTAATATTATCTGTAAGTTGAGGATCTAGAAGAGAAATTATATTTTTATTCTGAAGGAAAGAGGAGTCTTACTGTGTGCTTTTAAAATGCATTTGGTTTAAAAATCCACGTATTCTGAAAAGTTACAGGGAAAAAAAGGACCCACTGAATCAAAGTAATGTGGCAATTTGTGACATTCTGAAAAAAATTATTGTAATATAAGATGAAACCCTCAACAGGGGATCGCAAGAACAGGTTTGTTATTTAATTTACAATTAGAACTTTTAAATTTTTAGAGGAAGGAGGACACTAAAATCAGGTGTGTACACTAAAATCCCTAGTGCCTTGCCAATGGTAATGGAAAGTTCCTTTAGGCCAAGATCCCAACAATGCCACAACTTGGGTGGGAAGCTTATAAGGAAAAACAGGAAGTGATGCCAGGGATCACAAAAGGACACTTCCCTTTCCATTGGAATGAGAATTTTAAAGGGGTGCTATGCACCCATGGTGAGGCAGGGGGAGGCAGAGTGTCTCTCAGATAAAGCCACAACCTATGGCCTCACACACAGACTTTAAAACCTGGAAGACCATGCCGGGTGAGGAAATTTTCTTTTCTATGTTTGAATACTATGTAATGGAGTCTCTGACTTTTACTTTTTAATCATTCAGAACCCGGTATGCATGAAGTCTACTACTTCTTGACCACATTCATTCTGGGAATTAAAAGTTTCTCTCTTTAATTATTCTTACAATTTTATTTTCACCGAGGCTATTGTATAAGGTTATGGTGACAAGGGGTTTGGGTGGACGAGCATGGAAGTCAGAGAAGGTTCTTCTCTTTGTTCCTACTCCATCCACACAGCCCACCCGCCTCCCAACAAGTACCTACAAGTATGTAACCTCTACTCCTGAACGATCTCCAACTCCTGGGTGCATACCCACCATGTCTGTGGGGCCCCAGGGTCAATGCTGTGGTGTTTTGTGTAACTATAAAATTCAGATAATTATCCTTACCTTGCTAAAAACAAAAACCAAACAAAATAAAAACACTGACTGCCATAGGAACAAAAGAATCAGTTGAAAATAACTTCATGGATGAAGTACTTCATTTTCCCTCGCTCTGTCTCCAATGGAATATTGATCTACATCAGGTCTTTTAAAGCTTAACAAGATCTTTCCCAAGTTAAGAGATGAACTTATAACCCACTTTCTTCCTGGTGAAAGACTAGGAATTTTCATATATAATTAGAAAGTAAAATTCATTTACTTCTCTTCTCTGTTATCAGGGAGATTTTCCCTGCCTAGAATTTCTAAATGTTTCTCCAACCTGCTGTCACTTTATTTGCCTCTTTATTGCTTTATTCTTTTCTTTCAAACACTCACTTATATGGTACAAACTATATATTTTTCTTGAATTTACTATCTGTTCTCACTAGTGGAAGATAAAGTCCGAGAGGGCAGGATCCCTTGGCTTTGTTGACTAGAATAGTGCTTGGCTCATAGAGGGGGCATGATTTCTTTTTCTTTTTCTTTTTCTTTTTTTCCTGAACAAATAAACAAATTAATGAAGTTGAAAGGGGAAAATTAGAGAAAGAAACACTACAGAATAGTGTTTATTGATATAGATTCTAGAGTCAGGTTGTTTGGACTCAAAATCCATTTCTGTATTTGTTATGGAACCTGAAGAAAGCTACTTATACTCTCTTCTATTCTTCATCTGCAAAATAGAGTAATACTAGAATTGCCTCATATTTTGTAAGGATTAATTTAAATCATTTTAGAATAGAATCAAACACTATTTCTGAAACAGTATACAGTAAATAAATGTTCAATAATATTGTCATCATCACATAATCATTATCCTTGTTATAATTTTCTGAGGGTAGCATGAAAAGATATAATCATGAATAGTTATTTAAGAATACTTCAGTAAATGACATTTCAGAGTAAATTCACAAATTATTTCATCTTCTCTTTACATATGTCTGCCTGGCTACACATCAATGATCCCACTGTCCAAACAGAATTGCTTCCTCCCTCCCCGAGTTCTTTTGGTTCAAAGGTCTGGATTTTGTGCACAAAAAATGGTCCATTCATTGCCTTGGAGCAGCTTGGACTCATGGGCTTTCTGTTTTACCTACTCAAGAGCAACAGCTTTCAAGACTGTAAAGAGATATTTCAGGGAGGTTTGGTAGTAGCTCCTGGAAGACACTCTGGTCTGGTTTTGAATGAATTGAGCTAATTGATCACTAAGGATTCATCTGCCTGTCAAATTTTATGATCTTTTCTGTCCTTCAAAGAAAGGGCAACACGAAATAATAAAATGGAAAAAAGCATGCTTTTACTTATTCATTATCCATGTCTCCATTTCACTCATTCGTTTATCCATTGCTTTGCTCTACCTCTTTGATTCTGTACAGAAAGCTTACAGCAGTACAAAGATAAATCAGACTTCAGCTCTGTCACCAGGTAACTTGGTCTTTCATATATGGCACCAGTTAAAGACAATATAGAGGCCTGAATGAAATCAATTTTGGTGTTTTTTTTTTTTTTTTCCTGATAACCTTAGTCTTACCTTACAGTTGCTCCAAGTTACAGTATCCAAAATGGTAACCATCGGCCATATGTCACTATTTAAATTTGAATGAACTAAGATTAAAGCATCCTTCTTTAGGCCATTAGCCATGTTTGAGGTACTCAATATCCACATGTGGCTAGAACCTACAGCCCTGGATAGCACAGATGGAGAATACCTCCATCATCACAGAAAGTTCTGTGGGGGCATTGCTGCTTCATAGAATATGAGTTACTGATAAATTCATAAGTAATGAAGAATTTTCTGGGGTCTAACATTATCTAATATTAGCTAGCTTATTAAGCCAAACTTAATTGAAATGGCAAGCAATAATCATTAGCAGAGATTCCAAATTAGTTTAAAGGTATCTATGGTTTTGAAATTAATTCCAAACACTGGCTGCCCTCAGTGCCTTGTTATAGCCTCTTATTCCTGCCATTAGACAACAGCAAACCCCACATATGGTGCCCTGACTGGTCACATGATTTTTTAATATCCACATGATGGCACTAAAATGGCCTATTAGATTTACAGTGTCATTAACCTTCCAAAATAAAATGAGAGTCTGCTCTGGCAGGGGAAAAAAAAAAGTGTGACTGCTGTTGGGTTTTGGGTAACCAGTCTGTGAGGAAATGCTGACAGGGGTCAGTGTGACATCATCTTTCATTCAGCCCCAAAGCTGTCAGGCCCTCCCCAGATGTCTGAAACGCAGATATAAATTTTCATTATCCAGCAGCAAAGGGCCAGAGGTACACCAAATGAATTTTTTACCAATCAAATTATAGCTCGTTGCCAGATTAAGTGTAAACACTAATTTTGTGAAGTTTTCTTCTGGTCATTTATCTCCAACTCCACAAAGTAACCTTGCTGAAGCTGAAAAGATTTCAAAATCAAATTATTGTTTTCATAATCTTGTTGTGGACACCACAAAATTGAATAAAAAGAAATTCCATTAATAATGAACGGTGCCTTCTTCCATGGAACAATTAGATTTTTTTTTTTTTTTTTGCATTTTTTTTAAAAGAAAATGCAGAGCCAACGAATTCTAAGGAATCAGAGAAGATGCCATTCTGGGCCTTGGTTTCTCCAACTATAGAATGGTGAGCAGAATATGGAGATCACCAAGTCTGTGGTGTAAGAATGGCTATCAGGATCCATGCTTCCATATTGGCCAATTTGATGTCCATGATTCCATATTTTTAACATGAGGTTTTGGGATAAAATAACCCCCAATTCAAAAATTTGATAGGGTTGTACAAATTCAATCTGGTATTTATTACTGGGAATTAGAATTCTTTTTCCCTTAAAAATAAGGTGAAAGTGGTATCATTTGTTGTACTTTGATGATTACAGATGCACTAAAACAGAACAAGTATTCTATTATCAATAGTAAAAATACTGTAGTCTCTAACCACTTGATTCAATAATAGGCACATAGGAAAAGATATTCCTGCTTTACTGTGGATGTCAAAAACTCTTAATTCCTCTGATTTAGACTCTGCCGCCCACATAAGTTTCAAGCCATTAGTAGTGACTGCTATGGCCTCAGAGAGACCCTCTAGCAGGTTCAGGGCCTGGTCTTAAGAAGCAGAACACTGAAGACATGATAGGGATGTAGTTAAGTTTGAGACATGGGAGCAAAGACACAAAGAGAATTCCAGAGCTTCTGCCATGTTTTAAATCCGTAAGTTCTTCTCAGGAAAAGGAAATACAGTGGCTCCAGAACTTTCTTCCGAGCCCTTGGAAGTGGTATTTGACTACTATGTCCTAGATTTCTTATGTCCCCATTAGAATACACACACACACACACACACACACACACACCCTGCTTGTAGAATAAGACAAAGATTACTTAGGTGCCAGGAATAAGTCTTTGCCCCCAAAGCTAGAAAGACTTTATTTCCGAACAAGATCAAAGTACCACACTGCATCATGGGAAGTTATCTTAGATATCAGAAGAGTAATCTGAGAGGAGATGGAGAATGTCCTGTCCTGCTGTGCCCATTAGCATCCCCAGACCTCTAAGTCTATGTTCTAGACTGGCAAAGAGGTGTTCAGCAAAACAAAGGCCTGGCAGTGGTGGAGCATATGAATAAGAGGTGAGTGGATGGAAATTCAAAGCAACATCAAGGAGGAGTCTGGTCAGACTTTAGAGGCCATCCAACAAGACAAACCCAGGCGAATTATTTCTATGTTCAAATGGCTTGAGGGAGAGGCCCTGGCATTCTAGTGCTCTCTAAACTCAACCCCAATATGCCTAGCAGGTCCTCCACACATGGGAAACCACAGTTCTCTTGCAAGTCAGTTGTATCATCAAAAGATCCTATGCCTCAGTCATCGTATTCAGATCTACCCCAACAAACCTCACAGTAAAAACAGAATGGCCAATGGACATGGGAAGAAGGCAGAAAAATAACTTTCCACGTCTCACAAACACCTACATAGCCCATTGTTTACGGTATGACTTAATTTTTTAAATAGTTGGGCTGAGTTTAAAACTTGACCAACAAGGAATGTGAAACACAGCAACAGGGCCACAGAGAATGAAGGAACCCGAAGAGCCCCGTGGGCCATAAGGCCAGCCAGCACTTGGATAACACTGCAGCAATCTGTTGAGCCGAGCATAAACGAAGGATACAAATTAGATTTCCCCTGAAAGCCACAAGATTAAACATTAAGGGGCAAGTTCTTGGCAAAATGTATGTGTGTATTTTCCAAAACCAAGTTTTTTTTAAAAAAAGTCCACAGTCAGTTGAATACATTGGTCAGATTTTTTCATACTTAAAATATTTGTTTAATTTAAAGGAACACGGTTTTCAGGTAAATCAAAACAAAGATGATACTGATAGACCCAATGAAGGTACTGATTTCAAAATCTCTAAAATGATTTTTTGGAGTGAAATAATAGCATTTGGTATATAGAAGTAAATTTTAGTATAACATCCACTCAGCTATATAATATTAAGAAATCAGAATATGAGAAATTTTCAAAATGCATCCTAAATATAAGTGGAGAGATATTTAGAATTCACTTGCAATACCCTCCAGTCTGCATGTTCAGAACTGATATTGCTGAAGTTGGAATTCTGCTGTCCTGGCCACCTAGATGTACATTTTGAACTTTACCATCTCCAAGCCAAGGGGGATAGAGTGGGCTGAGGTGGGTCAAGGAGGGTCAGAATGATGTGTTCTGGGAAGCACAATAAGATAAAAAAAAATCAGTCTTATCAACAGTGAGTAGCCTTAGTTCTATCTTTTCCCAAACATGCCATGCTAAATTTGGGGGGGGGAGAAAAGAAAGAAAGAACCCTTACATGGGGGTACCCTATTCCACTTTTTACCCTATTCTACTTTCTTGTCTCACAGATAGAAATGAAATATTCAGGGGCTCATCCTAAGACCTTTCCTTGAAGCATCTGGAAAGGGAAGCAAACAACTTCTGAGCACACACTCCATCCCTAGATAGTCAGTTATCACCTCATCTTCAAGGTGCTTTTCCTCCCCTGTCCCATCCTTCTCTTTGAATCCAAGTGCAAGGATATAAAATGAACATACGGGTAAACAAGAACCCATTACAGCTCACCTTGAACACTACTTTTATGTTTCTTATACCTAAATTCACATGAATAAAAACAATTAGGGGAGGAAGCTGAGTGCGAGTTTCCACGGTACCTTTTTGTCCCTTAAAGAACTTTCCTAGAGTCATTATGAACATGAATAATTTGTGAGAAGTCCCTCTGAAGTATTTTATCTACTGAAAAATTGTGAGTTGCATATATTATTTCACAAACTTTAAAAATACATTTTTTCTATAACTTCTCCACATTGGAGAAGCTAATATTTATCAAGCATTTGATGGGCCAAGGAGGTACTGTTATCTTCTTCTTTATTCACATAGGGACAAATGCAGAAAATTTAGGGAGCTTGTTCAAGGTCATAAAGGTAACACTAAGGTTGCAACAGAGAGTTGAAACTACATTTGCTTTTCCTTCAGTATTTACCAAAATATGTGGATAGTTTCTCTTTAATAAAGAGAAATTATGGCCAGGCATGGTGATACACACCTGTAATCCCAGCAGCTGGGGATACTGAGGCAGGATGATTGCGAGTTCAAAGTCAGCCTCAGCAAAAGCGAGGCGCTAAGCAACATGGTGAGACCCTGTCTCTAAATAAAATACAAAATAGGCCTGGGGATGTGGCTCAGTGGCCGAGTGCCCCTGAGTTCAATCCCAATACCCTCCCAAAACAAATAATAAATAAAAAGAGAGATTATAATCAATGTTAAATAATGGAAAGGGGAATCAAAGGAATTTCCTGGGTTTCATTTTTTACAGAGATCTTACACAAAGGCCTTACCAACCACAAGAAATTTAACTTTTTCTTCTTTGCTATATCTGAGAATTGTATTAAAAGCAGTTTTATTTCACCAATTTAACAAAGGAATAAGGTGTTTTGTGGTTGTTGTTGTTATTATTGTATAGATGGCGGTGAGCAGGAAAATCTCTGGTCATTTAATTTGAGAAAGATCTTTAGAAGCAATCATAGGGACCCAAGTTTAAGAAGGTCTAACCTCTTTAGTCTGTGTGACCTTAAGCAAGTCACTGGGCACTGTAGCTTCCTTCCTTAAAAAAAGAGTATCCAGGTGATTTTGTCAAATTCATCATTCTATACAGCCGGTGGTGATGGATTTTAGGAGAAGGGAGCAGGCCAAGATTGTACAAAGTACAGATATTAGCAAAATTTTATTAATGGGAAAAGCTACTAGATAATTTTTGCTGAACAACAAAATTAATTTAAAATTCCTTACTTCAAAAAAAGGCAAAATTCAATTTCTCTTCTTAACACTTTGACTATAAAGTATACACTGAGAGACAGAACATACAAGTGAATTCCGAATTTCATAGTTTTTACTTTTAAAATTCTCTCTCTAATCCATTATAATTTTGGTACAAAGTTTTATTTTGGTACCATAAACTATTTTTCCTGTGCCAGGAATTTATTTGCCAAATGCCTTCTTGGAGAAATGTTTCTGAGAAATTCTGTAGAGGTTTTCATTTCTCTGTATCAAACCATAGAGCTGATATTATCAGCATACTTGGTTTTCTGGTTGTGGGGACAGAGATGTCATGAATAGGCTCTGACTTCAATCAGCTACCATAATGTGGGACATTTGAGCCAAAGCATTGCCATTTTTGACTGGCAGGCTGACTCAAGCTTTTGCCCAGGAAATGTGTTGGGAGGAGGGACATGAGTGAAAAGAATCATTTATACACATACAAAACTGTGCAAGCCATGGAACAAAACATCTTGGTTGAAAAGGAAAACAAGTTTAGAAATATGACAATATTTTAAGAACAGTTACATTGCACATGTATTTCCAGAAGTGGAGATCGGCCTATGGGAGGCAGGAGAGCAACATTGCCAAATTTGGGGCTTCTGTCACTGTGAAAGTGAGCCCAAAGCAAAGGGTGGGTACAATGCAGTGTCCCAAGTGGGAACGATTGTTTTCTCATCTGAGAGCCTCTCTCCCACAGCTCAAGAACAATCGAGACAAATGTATTCAAAGGTCAAGAAGAACAGACAATGCTGGGAACGCCAAAGGACCTAGTGGCTAGCCCTGGGCTTCCGTCACCACAGACAGACGACAATAGCCCAAGTAGCTGGGTGCAATGTGATTACAACAATCTTGCAGTGTTCCTGAGCAGTTTCTGTGGTTTATGCCCAGTTCCTCCTCTACTGTCGTCTGTGCCGCAAATACACCACAGATTTGGAGAAACAGATGATTCTTAAAAAAGAATTATCTATGGTGGTTTTGCCATATTTTGGGTGATAGTGTAGTTGGGAAGTTGTAATGGAAATACTAGCTCATTACCTGTTTTTGCTAACCTTGGTGCAATACCTGCCACTTGAATCTGGTCATATAAAGTCACTCATCATGTGGGAGGGGGTGTGTTATGATCAAGGAATAGAAAGGAAACGAAAAGTTGGAGAGAACAGATTACCATGTTTTATTCACTACAATTTATGCAGAGATCAGTTTTTCATGAGGCTTTTAAAAAAAGGTGGTGGTGGTGGGGGGTGTATTTTCCTAAGACTACAGTAGACTTTTTCAAGAAAGCAGTATATTGAAAATAAAAACAGGGTAAAAATAGAAAAGAAATTTATGAAGGAAATTCAGAGATGTGATTATAGCATCACACTAATGACATTACAATTAACCTCAAAGGCATTTCCATGCAAACTTCCCTTTCCAACATAAGTCACTCCAGCCAAGGAATAATCCTGTCAGGCTGAAATACTGCATACTTGGTGTGAGTCTAAAAGTGTTTCGGCTTTCTTCATTTTGTTTTTATTGCCAAGTTGGACAGCATTAGACAGAGCTGTTCTGGAGTTAGAAGGATACAATAGTCTGCAGTTTTAAAAGTTTAAAGCTTTTTATGCTCTTAATTCAAATACACCTTTTAAACCCCAAACTGGGCCACTCTTGGAGCTCACACTATGCAGTAATATTTGGGCTCAGTGGGTATGATAATAATGGACACGGTGACGATGTTATTCAATGTTTTCTTAAATAAAACACAAAAATACTCGATAAAATACATGCTGATCATACGGCCCAAGCTTTTCACACTCACAGATGTGTGAGTGTTAACTGCATTGGCTTCGAAATGCCAGTTCTGGCTTTTTAGTCAATGATCCGTTTACTTATAGTAAAACCTTCCAGGGGGTTCCAGAAAAATCTGCTCTGCTGTAAAAGAAAAGGGCTAGCCTTACCAACTCCTTGTACAGGAGCTGAAGAGATTCTTCAGGTCTGTTGGGAATATGACATGTTTTGCTACAAAAAATCACAGGTCTGGGAATGGTTGGTGGCCATCCAAATCAGCAAGCAGGAAGGCAGTCCACAGACACGGAAGACACAGACACAGTCACATCCTAACAGAAAACTTGTGTAATGGAAGGTTTACAAGGTCCTGAAATTATGTTCTCTACTTAGCCATGGAGTCTCCTGTCAGTGACTGGTGAGGCTTGAGTCTGGATCCACAGAAGCTGACACTCTCCCAGGTCGGTGATGGTCACCAGCAGGGAGTTAGGTGAGGATCCTTACCAGAGAAAGTGGGCCACTGGGCTCACCGTGGCCTGCAGTATGGATTCTAGTTCTACTGTTTTCCATAACTTCTCATCTCCCCAACCCTGCATGTCATTAGAAAAAGGGAAGGCTACAGTCCCTGAGTGGCTTGGTCAGATGGCAACTTTGATTATGCCCTAGAGACAGTACTGTGAGTGTGAGATTTTCTGTACCTCAGAAACCTCTAGCAGTGTCATGCTATAAATCTTGTTAATATTGAAGACTATTACTTTCTAATCAGTTGTATGGATTCTCTATTCCTTCAGTATGATTTTTTTCATGTCATAATCTAATGTGGGTCAAAAATAGTTTGTGCAACATGGAATTGATTCAATACAATAAAACCAAGAAAAGGAAATTTCAAATAAAAGAAGGTTAGAAATGCTAAAGATCCCAACTGCATTATATATTTGACCTGTCTTCCTCTCCGGCAAAGCATTTTCTTTCTAGGAAGATTACTTTAGGAAGTTACTTATAGGTTATACTTGAAATACTCTCTTCAAATTTATCTCCAATATGACAGAACATTTTTCTGGAATCATGAAGTAATTACCTCTTCTCATGAGCCACACACACTTACATTGTTTCCTTTATGGTCAAACCCATGAGACTTAAATCCATTCTCTTGGCCTTTCTTTGAATTTTCTTTTTTAGTGCCCAAAAGAAAAGTGTCCTGTCTCACAAGTTCCTGGTATCAAGTATACCACTTTCTTTTTCTTTCTTGAGATATGTGGTATAGGAAGCCTTGTGCCTCCTTGATGATCTGATGTTGCAGGGATTATAACTCACACAATTGACAAGCTTTTCTTTGGGATTCCAGGTTGTTTTCCTGGTGAATGTTGTTAAATAGACCAGTCTTTCTAAAGGAAGTTTGGGTGAATTTCCAGAATATCAATTCATTAATAATTAATTCCTCAATTTCGTTATTGATTCAGTCAAAAAAAAGATTTTATGAGCATCTATTAAGTATCAGACTCCAAATTAAGGTGTCTCCTCTGAACTCCAACTCCCTCATTAAGTTCTTCTTTATATTTATTTGCTTTGGTTTAATCCTGCTCTGATAGATCCCACAGCAATAAGACTGACAGTTTTGGTCTCAAACTTTCTGTTGATGAGAGGAAAAGAGGCTTCTACCTTTTATAGGTCATAATCTAACTTTTACCCTAGGCCCACTTCAATTGTGTTTCCTACTTGGTCAATTTGAAGGTCATTTGTTAGTTCATTTTCACAATGGAGAATAATATTTGGGATCATATATAGAAAATTTTCCTTTCTCCCTATCACCATCCTCACACACAGGATCTACAATAATTTTCCCCTATTATGAGCACAAATGTGTTATTATTATTAAAATAATATAGCTTACTACATCTGTAGCTTTCACCTTTATTAACTCACCATTCCTTTTTTCTTTAAATGTGCTTTTTAATCGTATCCTTCATTCCATCAAAATAAGTCTATCCTATAAAACATTCCTAAAATATTCTTGATTTTAAAAATTACTAATAATTCTAGATGCTATTTCCTCTATAGTCGGGATCATCCAAATTCCCCATGATTGTCTTTTTCCTTTTTTGTGTGTGTTTTGGATCAATTGAAAACCTTTCAAACAAAACAGCGCATGCACTAAAATATACGTATTATTGGATTTTTCCTTGATTCAGTTTTTCACTCATTCATTCAGTCATTCAGCACCTACTGGTACCCGACACTTGTGTAAGTACGTGTAAGTACGGGGAAGGAGGACGTAAACAAGATGCACAAGTTCCTTGACTTTTGGGAACTTATATTCTCACAGGGCAAAAGACATGTAATAACAAGTAAATGCATAAATGAACTAAGATGCTACTTATGGCCTATGGTGAGTGCCATGAAGGAAGTAAACAGGATAATGAGATTAGAAGGGAAAAAGAGAAGTTGGAAATTCAGACAGCTGTTGTCACAGAAGTCCATACTGAGGAAGTGATATTTGAGCTAAGACCTGAAAGATTAGGACGAGCCTTTGGCACAAAGAGCTGGAAAGAAGCACTTCAGGAAGGGGGATCTTTGAGGAGCAGAAAGGAAGTTGTGTGGCCAAAGCCCTGAAGTGAGTGAAGAAATCAGGAAGTAGAGGAAAAACATGTCTGGCCCCATGGCCGTGGAAGAATTTTGGAATATTAAGGTAAGAATTCACTATTTTTATATTGGTTGCCTAATGAAGTATTATGCAAATATATCTCTATATCTTATATACCTGGTCCAGTTTGAATAGTCCCACAGTTTAGCATTTAGCATCTAAGCTATTAGTTCTCAATCTCAGCATCAAACATTCAATGTTGGGGAATGTCACTTTAAAGCATCCTTGCACAAGCTCTGAGCAGCTAAGTTCCACCAAGCATGATACCCATTGCCCCCCCACCCTAATGCATGTAGGTCAAAATGCCTAGCCACTTTAATTAGAGCCCTGATGAGACTTCAAAATCTTTTTCTCCTCTCTGACAACATGAGAAGAAATTGAGTACCAGAATTCTATGAAGCTCTCATTTTTCTCTTAAATTCACCTTTCGGAGCTACTCCAAACTCTGGCGCACTTTCTAAGACCATGCCTAAAAAATTGTCATTTTTGAGAACATTCTGCAAAAAACGTGAAAAACAACTTGAATACAAGAATCACGTCTTTTGAAATGTTCCTGCTCTACTACTATAACCTATTATTTGCTGTTCTTCCAAGCATGATATAAGCAAACCACAACAAAAGCTTTTGTTAGGAGCCAATTTAATAGCTGAAAGGTTGGTCTTAAAACACACACATACATACATACACACACACACACATACACACACACAAATGGGGAATCAGCAAAGAACTTATATATTGCAACTGGCATAGGAATCACATGGAGCTGCAAATTTGGAGAGAGTAACATCAGGCACATCAACAAAGTTACATATTTACGGGGGGAAATGAGTCACAGAGGGAGTATAAGGGACTATTGACCCCATTTTACATGGGAATCTAGTAATCATTTGAAAAACATACATTTGAAAAACAAAGATTTTAAGAGCCAGCATCGTGTTCAACTATGCTTGTGGTACAGCCTAGAAATGAGAATTTTTTTTTAAAGTAAAATTCGTGAAAAGATGTTTTTAAATCACACTCACTACTCAAAGCTTCTATGAATATTCGATTCAGGCCCCAAACACTGCATGTCATAAGTGTTTCTCAGTTTAAACTCTGGCATGTCCTGGTGCCAAGCTGATTTTAACAACCTCTACCTTTCTAAGCAGCCCTTTCATGTAGAGTTACTTGAAAATGGCATCTCAGCCTCTTGTCACCTCATGTTCTCTTCCAGACCATTCACCCAGGTCAGTTTCCTGGCAGGTCCTCAACAAGCAGTTGGGGGTTCTTCTTACTGAGCTTGGGGTAATTATGCTCTGTAATTGTGGAGTCAGGGCCTGTCTCCCAGTCGAGATTAGAAATGCCAAGTCATTTCCTGTTTTCAAATCCAAAGGAAAGATACTGACGTCTGATACTGGTTTTCCCAGTTTCGATTATTGTGGGGCACCCTGGAGCCGCCTTTGAAGAAGCCTCTTTAGAATACCTGGGTCTCAAACATGGTGCTCTCTCCTGGGCCAACCCCAGAGTAAACAGAAAATGCTTCTCATTGGCTAACTCTTCAGGCTATTCCACTTAAATTCTGGCAACTTGGGTCATAAGTCTCATTTGGGGATGGGCTACCTATTGGGTGCTTTGCAGAAACAGGAGGGTGTCTGTGCAAAAGGCATTTGGCACATGTTAAAGGGTAAAAGCACCTTCTTTTTAATTGTACAGACCCTTGTATTTTACAGCACATTAAACTTTAAAAGGAAAGGTAGCAAAATTGAGCATCTGTTTTTTTCTCATATAAATTCAACTCCTAATAAATACTGAGCAGAGCTTCCTCATATCCAGTCGTGGGCAGATAAGCAGTTCCATACACACAGAGCTAATTGCAGTGTTCTCAAAACTTTGACTGTCTTTTTTATTTCTCAGCCAGTGAAACTAGCTTTTAGCAACTGGCTTTTGGAAAAGATGACCTCCCCCCCCCCAAAGAATCATAGCCAAAATAAGCAGGAGTAAGATGGAGAATACTACTAAAAATTATTCCTATTTATTCCATACTACAGTGCCTTCCATTTTAAAGAGTTGTCTGTACCTAAATTAGTCACACTAGTATGATTTTCATGCTGGAAATGAACCTGTGCTTGTCTCCTAATTTCCTGACTTTGGAGGAGTAAAATATGTGTTGCTGGTTATCAGATTTTAAAGTGTATTTCCTTTTCACATCCACTTATTTCTCCTGAAAGTGACACAAAATCTATAATGTGGTAGATAAGGTTACAACCTGCCTGTTACATTTTATAGTGACAGTTATATAACTTTTAAAAACTGAAATGTAAATGTGTCCCTGAGGTCGGCTTCCTATAGAAATGTGTTTAGGGTATAATTTTTTTTTTTCAGAGAAGAAAATTAGATAGATTTTAGAGATGGGCACATAGGCCTTAATGTGGACAGAACAGAGAGGGGCCAGGGAAGATGTTTTGTTTTTTTTTTTCTATCTCCTGAAGAAGTGCTCTGTGCCATCCAAGTGATGACCATGGAGAAAAATGTCAAGAGTCATTTGGTCCCTTCTCTGCTTCCTTCCTTGATTGGGAAAAAAAATCAGAATTTTAGATCCCATCAAGATTCTCCAGTACCTTTAAATCATGCAAATTGAATTGAACTATCCGTTTAGTCAATTACGTCATCAAGGAAATGATGGGAAGAGGAAGAAGGAAAACTGGAGATAAGGGAGACATAAAAGGAAAAGAAGAAGAAAAAGAAAAAAAACAAATGAGAAAAGGAGGAACACAAAAAGCAAAACAAAAGAAAAAGAGAAGGAAATTAAGAAAAGCTGTGTATTGTAGATTTCTTCTTTGCTTAAAACATCTAGCAAACTTATTACAAATCCTTGAACTATTTCAGATCATTAGGTTGATGAGTTTGTGTGCAATTCATTTATTTGCTATTGTGTAACTAAGTTAAAACAGTAGCCCAACTTCCACTTCTTCTTTGTCATTGGCTCTTATTCCTGGCCATATTTTACATGTCAACCTGCTCACCATATGTGTACATACTTATGCTTTCTTTGCCACTAATTGCTTCTTTTTTGACAATACCATCTATATGTGCATAGTATATGGCCGTTTTTATCACTCTAAGCCTATTAATGCCCAGACTTACGGTTCCCAGAGGAATTAAAATTAACCAGCTCTCTAAATATTGTTCATGAGTTGGAAAACTCCTGTATTTTAGAATCTCACTTCAGTTGTTTTTAATTGGTTTGCAATATTTCACCCTTCGGGGCTTGCCCTTAACTTTTCAAAGTATATATTAAAAAAAAATTTATGAGAGAGATATGAAAGGCAAAACTTAGAAAAAATAAACACTTCTTTTAGACAATAATAGTACTTATTCTATGATTTAAACCCATTTTTAAGCTTGGTAGTCTAAACTCTTATGGGCTTTCCACTAACTTCTATTATGATCAATGAGACTTTTACCTGTAAACAAGAGAGCTCACCTAATGACCTCTCTCTGTAGAAAGCAGAAAGTTCCACATATAAAAGGAGATTCTCTTTTGGTGAACTCCTTTTTTTGCAGCTGGAGATCCCTAACATACTGATGTATTTTTTGAGTTTGTCCTATAATATTGTTGTTTATTTCTAGAATATGGAAAGAGACATCTCTTAAATGTTTAGCTTTTAAAGAGTGGTCATTCTGTACGGTCCATAAAACAACTCATTGACAAAGACCCCTATACCCCAAAGAATCATTATTGCTAGTCACTCACACACACACACACATACACACACACACACACACACCTCCCAAGTATATTAATAGTGTTTACTAGTCCTCAAAAAATAAAAAGATTAATGAAATAAATAATTATGAAATGAGTAAAAATTTTGAGGAACAAAAAAAAATATATAAAAGGTTGGTTTTTTTTTGGTACTAGGGATTAAACCTAGTGGCCCTTAAACAGCCCATTTTTATTTATTTATTTTTATTTTGAAATAGGGTCTCTCATTAAGTTGCTTAGGGCCTTGCTAAGTTGCTGAGGCTGGCTTTGCAATGCTCCTATCTCAGCCTCCCGAATTGCTGGGATTATAGGTGTGTGCCACCATGCCTGGAAAAAGAATTTAAAATAGTATTTAACAATCCTCTAAAATAATGTGATAGATTCTCAGGAATTTAAAATAGTATTTAACAACCCTCTAAAATAATGTGATAGATTCTATGGATAAATGATTACATATCTAAATTAGAATTATAGACTGTCATGTTCCTGTTAAGACAGAGGAAAATTAATTTTCTTTCCATAAAGAACAAATTATAATAATAATATATGCCATATTAATAAAAAGAGACCACTAATGTCTTCCTTCTTCTAGGTCCCCCAAATGACAAGTAATAGTGGTTCTGCTCATAGGTCCTATAATTAATCCATTTTGCTTGAAAAAGAAATGCTAGCAATAAAGTTGAGTGTTAACTCAGGTAGAGTGCTTGCCTAGCATATTTGAGGCCTTTGAACCCATATCCAATCTTGAATAAAAGAAGAAAATAAAAAGTACTATCAAGAAAATTTGAACTAGCCCATGAAATTTGGGAATGATGCCTAAGTCATGATATTTCTAGAAACTTTTTCTTGCTAGTAAACTTTCTCTTTGAGTGTTGCAACAGAAGTAACCAAAAATGCCTTGGATTTCAACTTCTATTTATTAAAATAAGTGAGTAAATGAATAAATAAATGAATAATTGAAGAATAAAACCAAATGGGGGCATCAATGTATAGTCTCTATGAGAAGATATTCATCCTCATACTAATTTTCAAGTTTTTTAGTATCTCACAGGATCTCCCATGTATAAGGGTCCTGCATCTGACAAAAAGAAAAGAGCATTCCAAATTTCCCAGGTTCGGGTATTCTGTGTTTATCTCAAAGAGCCTAACTGATGATAACCAATGAATAAAAAAATCGTTTTACTTTATGTGATAGACACTTTCTCTGTAATAAATAACATGTTTATATAATAATAACAAGTGGCATGTTATTATTAATCATGAATCCCAAGGTTAAGAACCTTTGGCTTTGTGTGTATGACTATCCAGATACGTTAGTATGCTCAGACATTCAACAAACACAGCATTTTCTTTCATCTATGTGGAGTCTGTCACTTGACTTTTGACCTTTCATTTGGAACTGTCCTGTCATTTCTTTGGTTTTGCAAGTTTTAGCTTCTTACTTGACCTCTCAACTGTGACCTTTCACTTGACCTGTGATCTCATAAATTCTGAAATCTCATACATGTAATTGAGGAACAAATAAACAAAACATCTGGATGAAGCTCTTCCTGAATTAGGTTTGAGTAGATGAAACATAGAACCAAATGCTTCAAGACTTCAGTAAGTAACATAATATCCATGAGGATGACATGTTAATAGGGGAAAATAATTTTTTGTAGAATTGATTATGATACATCAAATTATCATTAAGAGTCAGGATTAGCCCCATGAGAACATTTCTCCAGACTGATCACATTAAAAATGTAAGAAGTTAAAAACAGAACATCTTTAAAATAACTAATACTGAATTTTTCACTTTACCATCAAGCTAAGATTCAGAGCTTTTGCCTAAATAGGTACTAATGGATTTGAACTACATAAAGATTGTGAGACTCACTGTAGTGTGAACTATAAAAGTAGGTATTTTAAGTGATCACTTTATCAATCATTTTCCCCTCTGTGTTGGGGATTGAATCCAGGACCTTGTGGCATGCTAGGGAAGAACTCTACCATTGGGTTATGCCCCAGCCCCAGATCACTCTTGATTCCTCACTCTCCCTAACACTGTTGCATTAACTTCCTAGCACTTGCCTTATGAAGTAATCTTTCTCTATTGACACACCATCTGTCTCTCCTCACTAGAATGTAAGCTTCCCGAGGGCAGGAATCTGTCTCTTGAGTCCCTATCATCAAAAAGTACACCCATTTGGCACCTATTGGTTGTTAAATAAACATGCTATTTTAGTGAACAAAACAATGTCCATTATAAATTAAAAGTGCTCTCTCCAAGCATCGGTGCACACATTGACCACCCAAGCAAAAATCTAGAGTAACTATAATCAGCTAACTTTAAAGTTCTAATTATAGCTCACCATATTTTTAAAGATTTATGTCTCTTAAAATTCATCCCAAAGTTTTCTATATTGGCACTTAACTTCATCTGTGTTACTCTTTACCATTAAGATCTTTTTCTCCAGCAAGAATGAAGATTTCCTCAAAAATTTCTTGTTAATAAATGTCAGTAATTATCTTCAAATGTCAGCTTGAGCATGAACTTGAGATTTAAGTAAAATCTCTTGCTAATTAGAATATAGTCATTAAATGTCTAGATTTATGTGTTAGGAAACTAGTTTATATCCACAGAGATAGGAACAAAGTTAGTGAAACATGAGGGAGCATTAGAATCTTCTGCTACCTAAAATGACCACAATGATTTTACACTTGGTCATATCCAAGCTAAGATTACTATATACTTCAAATTAAAGTAAGAAAAAATCAAATAGGAACCATACAACAAACAAACAAATCCTTAAATATAACACTGAACAAAATAATGACTAAATAAAACAATTTGGAGGAAAACTATTCCAACAGTTACCTAAAATATACCCCGGATCTGTTATAAAAGTTTGCATAAGTCATAAAGCTGACCCAGAAAAAATTATCAGAGTAGAAAATCAGCTTTTTCTTAAATAAGATCTTCTACAAAATTTCCTTCAGCAAAGGAAATTTCAGTTTGATTATGAAAGAATACAAGTAAAAATAAAAGGTAAGTTTTCATTTCAAAATGGTGGTAGGACAACATCTAAGAATATTTCCATCCACGATTCAGTCATTCAACAAAAGTTTATAAAATTACATATACTAAAACTTAATATTATTGATTCTATAATATTTTAATACCAACAAATACCAAGAATGTCTCATACTAATTTAAATCTTACTTGAATATGTTATATCTTTACCATAATAGCTATAGAATAAAGATCTATAATAATAGATTAGTATTATATAGTTTTTTAAATGTGATTTTTGCCTTTATGGGTTCCAAAATACTGAAAGTGGTGTCACACATGGATTGCTATAAAAGCAAAATTTAAACTAATCACAAAACCAGCATTTTCTAACTTCCTCATTCTAAGTTGAGTAAATGGTTCAAAGTTTGGCTAAAGTTGAGGTTCTTTTCTTGTTTAATCCAAAGCAGTTCATTTTTCCTTAAAGGTAATCAAAATAGTCAGACATGGTACAAATCATTTTGTTGGAGCAGAATTATGTCTGTGGTTTATTTAAATAATGTAATACCAATAAGGGGAACTTTAAAGAATATTAGAGTATTTGAAATATATGGGGAAATAAAAATGGCAACACAAAAATATAAAAGAAAATTAAGTACAGGAATTATTTTGTAGATATCACTGATATATTGGACATGCTAACAATATAGCATACAAAGAATAAAAGCTAAGTAATAACTTTCAAGAAGGAATAGCTTGAAAAGTTCACATCGAGGGGAACCTATTAACTATTTAGGAATATGTATTAAAATATATAGTATTCAAGACTTTAATAAGAACTTCTGGAATTTCAGATAAAATAATATGGGAACTTAAAGAGATGTCCAGGGCTTTGGGTGTCCTCATGAATAAATGAGCAAAGTTACTATTTCTGAATCATATCTCACATTAATCTATTAATGTAATCCAAGAAGTTGCATTTTGTTCCAAATAAGAATGGAAGCACCAGTTACATTCTAAAAATTTCAAGGAAATTAGTAACAGAAACTGTAAAAAGCAATATGGAAATTTTGAGGAGAACTAGGACAGAGTACTTAAATCTATTGTGTTGATATAACAAAGCCCAGACTTAAAAATAAAAGCAAGGTTTTCTGGCTTTGCTTATGCTTTAGGTAGAAGATTTTACTACAAGAATTCAACTGCTGAAGTTCATTTCCTGTCTTTAATTCTAAACGAGCAATTTGCTGATAATTTCCTGTCTACATTTTCATAAAGTAGAAAGAACACAACTGGTTAAGCTTAATGTTTCAATAACCAAATAAACTTCAGCAAGCATAGTTTAGGAAATTAGACAACTATCTAGAAACTGGTTTTATGATTCTAAAATGTCTAAATACTGTTTATCTCCCCTAAAGGTTTGAAAATATTCTGAAGGCCTCTGTGATTGCTTCCTTGACCTCCAAACAAATAGAGCAACATTGCTTTGCCTCAGTGGGCCCAGACCAATTAAAGTCAAAAGGGTATGAATCCCCTGAACTCTGAGCTATTCCTGCTTAGATGAGGAAGAAATGACCTCCAGCTCTGTTTCAGTCTTACCCCACATCTTTATGCCTGAATTGGAAATTTGCTTAACTCAAACTTTGTATAGAGTATGTCTTTGGATGCGTGATTATCAGCATTTGGGCTTAAATTAAAATAAGGCATCACTAAAAGAAACCTATCTGAAATCTAAATTAAGTTGTCAATTAAAGATGAAGAATGGCTTGTTATTATTGCCCCAAAACGAGACACCCTCTTTCTCCTGTTGAGATGGCAAACATCTTCCATCCGAAATCCATTATAACATCTGCAGAAGTGGAGCTTAGGAAGTGTATACTGTTTCCAAGGCTCAGAAGAGGGCACGATCCACAAAACCATGAAATGTGAGGACAATTAAAAAAAAAAAAAGAACTTCAACAAATGCCAGTTTGTACCACTATCCCCTTCCAGATGCCAGACAGGGGTAGAAGAGGAGTCAAATACTAATTGCAAAGGGAGATTTTATTAGACAGATTTAAGTGGAACAGATGAGTCCAAATCCCCCTTTTTATTATCTACTGTACACTTAGCTAATGCTTTCTCCTGTGAGAAAGGCTTAAACAGTAAGCACAAATAGCACAATGAAATTGTAATACTCTCCCGTGTGGACCTGGATTATTTCAGCCACCAGCAATGTGAGTAGCTGCAGGTGTTGCACTAAATAAAGTAATATAAAGTGTCTAAATTGCAACAGTGGAAGTACTGTTTCAAGACCCTTGTCTGCTTTTTATTAATAGTCAGATTCCTTCCTATCAGCAACCACGACTACCTTTACCCTATTATTCAGTAACAATATTTTGATAGGCAAAGATCTATTAAAAATCACTGTTGATATTTTGTGACCATAGTCATTTTGGAGTTGAATAAGCATTCAATCTTCTCACAGAAGGGGAGAACGTAAACTTGTGATTCAGGAAAAGAGGAAACCAGGGGTTACAAAGGTGGAGAGGCCAAATAGAATGAAACAGACCCCCTCCATCAAGGAAAAACCTTGGCAGCATAACTAGAAACAGACCAACCCTAAATCTTAGGGTTCATGGGCTCTTAGTAACATAATTAACTGAAATAAAACTAATATTCCCGTGTTAAGTTTCACCTTAACATACATCAGCAGTTATAGGTAACAAGACCAGGTATAAAGAATTAAAATCAGAAAGTGCTCATTTTGTTTGCAGAATGTATCTTTTAAAGGAAGAGGAAACATTCCTTAACACACTAATGAAACTTCTAAAATGGGAAATTATCTATACAAAGAGAACTGTCAGTTTACTCTTACTATCAAGCATTGCTTTGGGAGAAGATGTATAGATCACTTATTTGAAATTTCTTACAAAAATAGAGAACTCCAGATCTCTGAAGCATTTGTTCTTTAAAAAATGGAACCACTAATACCCAGGGAAAAAAAATGTTGAACAGGAAATGTTTGACCAATGTTGCATCACAAGATATCAAAAGAATTTCACTTTGGCTCCTTCAGTGAATCAAGTCAGGACATTCTTGATTTTTTTTTTTTTTTTTTATCTCTCAGCTTCTACAAAACGAGTTCAAAAAAAAAAATTTAAAAAGTGATCCTAAAAATTTTCTAAAAGTTTCCAATGCACGAAATAAAGCAAAAAAATCTTCTCCTAGAATGAAATGTAAAAAGTATTAGTGCTGAGAGAGCAGATAAACATTAGTGATCTGTGAATAGCGTGCAGGAAATTCCATTTATCTGATGAGCTGTTGGCTAACTGAGCAGTGTTTCATATGTCACCAGCTAACTAAAGCTCCCATTGTGTTTACAGATTTCTTCTCGAGGCATTTTTAATGCTGTTTTGCACGTTGGGAGAGAGAGTTTATTTAGAAACAAATGGGAGACCAAGAGAGGAGTCTTCTTCTTTCTTTCTTTCTTTTCTTTTTTTAATTGATGTCCATTTACACCTCAGCCCAGTTAACTCCACAAATTCCTGACTCCCGAGGAGGAGTCTTGTCACAGGGCTGCCTGCCTGCGGCCATCAGCCATGGTTTCTTTTTGAACAAGCTTTTCTTTTAACACTTAAAACCAGGGATGATTTAACAGAGAGTGTCTCAAGTCTGTGAGCTACAGCCCCCTTAGACTGTACCCAAACAAAGCTACTAATGTGTGGTCAGTTTCTTGGCAACTCCACTCTCGGCTGATAACGCTCCTGCTTGCAATTCTCCAAGGAGCCGGCTGCTGGAAGACTGCTCCGAGCCTCATCCCCTTGGTGCTCCTGATGCGGGCGATCCTCCGACTGCACGGCGCCAACCACAACATGCTACCCACCGTGAGAGAGCAGGACGCGGGCTGCTCTAGTCAGGACTTATCGTCTATCATACTGATTGACGAAACCAAGAGTGAGCAGAAAAAATAAACACGAACAGAGGCTGCAGTGTATGGGCCAGTCTGCTGGGAGTTTTAGTATTTGGCCTTGGTGATCCTACTCTCATGGTAGGTTATCTTTTCCTCGTGCTATCATTTATCATAACTTTGAGGGCCAGGGAGAGAAACAAACCTACAATTTTTTTTTCTATTGGTTACATTCATTAGACTGCTTTCTTTCTTTCTTTCTTCCCTCCCACCCCCTTTTCCTTAGCACTCTTTCCTTTGCCCCCACCCCACCCCACCGCACCCCATAATAATCCCATCTCTTCAAATAGTATTCCCTAAAGAATGGTGAAATGAAATCTAAATACAGTCCTTCCCCCTTTTTACTCCTGTTCCACATAGATCATTGCAAGTAATTAACCTTTGTTATTCCATCAAATCTAGAATGCAAAACCTACATGTTAATTTGCTTAAGTCAGACCCAATAATAAATCTGCTTCTGTAGCAGCTAAACTCAATGAAGATCCTGGATGTTGTTCAGTTATTTGGATAGCTAGCATCTTCTTCTTAAATAATGGCACTTGACTTTTTCAGGCACAAACCATGTTTTGTATTGGACTTGACAGCCACTATAAAGTACTCCCCCAAGTGTCAGTAACAAAGATGATTTGTATGTGGCTTGCAGTCTTCCAGTGTCCTAATAGCTTTCTCATTCCAACCCAGAAACATGGAACACAGGGCTGCTGGTTAAAGCTGATACAAGCATTTCTTCTCTCAGCAGGCTATTCTTGCATAACCATTTATTTTGCAGAGTTTTAAAGTGCCTGAAGGATTTAATTATGTACATAGACAACCCCTATAAACTCTATTCTAGGGTTTTTATTGACTTTTGTACTGGGCAGCTCTTAGGCATTTCAATTAAGTGTTTTTATAAGAAAAACTTACAATATTGTAAAAAAAAAAACTTTTTTCTTTATAGATACTTCCAAACAGGTTTCTTCCCCTCACCTGACTGAATAAACTATTCAATTGACAAAACAAAGCAAAACAAAAATACAGGTTAATTCAAGGTTTAGTTTTTCCAGTTTGGGAAAATAGAGGGTTGAAAAACCACACAGGTTTGTGAAAATAGACCTGTCGATATCAGGGAAATGACATAGACAGAGGGAGGAGGTCAAGATGACTTTGAAATACACTCTGAAATGTCACAAGGCTACCTGTTACTCAGGAGTTTCCTTAAACTCATGAGGGTAAAAACCTAAATGCAAAATTTTACATGTTCCACTTAACAAGTGCAGAATAATAAATTACCAAATTCATTTGGAGCACCCGCCTGACAGACCTAACCCTCAAAAGTCTCCAGGAGACCCCAAAGCCGCCTTTGTCTGCCTTCTTCAATTGCAGGGCTCAAGTATTTACAAGGCTTCTGCAAACCTGCCTTCATTATGATGTGGGATATTTCAAGCCCAGCAGGTGGCCAACAGGAGACCAGACCTGCCAGTGAAATATGTAATACTTTTTCATATACTTTAACCAGAAATGTGCCCCTCCACAACTCTCCTAACTGTTCTAATTTCCCTTTCTCCTCTTAATCTCCTCAGCAAGTCATGAGCATGCATTAAAATCTACCTAAAACATTTCACCCACAGGCAATGTAATTCTGAAACAAGCAACCAACATTTCACAGCTCTGGAGTAATAGATTAATTTGAACCTAATGTTGCCGTCGTTTACTGCTCCAAATGTTCTGGTGTAGACATAGCCCTGAGGCATGGTGCTGTGGCATGCACAACTTTGGGAGCCGGAGCTACAGTTGGCTTAACATCTGTGCATCAGATTTGCCATGTGCCTCATTATCCTGCACCCCACTGTGCCTACCTGTCCCCCTCAGCTTCTCAGCCACAGGCGATCTAATTTTTTTCCCCTCCAACTAAGAATCTTTGTTCTCCTTCTCACTTACTAAATTTTTGCAAGACCTCTGCACCCAAGCCGTGGGGATTCGGTCCATGTGAACAGCTCAGGCCCTTTTAGATTCTTAATTCTCCATTAGGAAGAGGAAAATTACAGCATTGAGTTTCTGACATGCCACTGCATAAATTGTGCCATTTGCAGAACCTACTAGAGTCTGTGACTAAACTCATAGGCGTGTAATAAAGCATGGTGTTGTTGGTTTTGACTTTAACAAGTTTGGTTGGCTTCAATTATCTGTAAGCAAATAAAGAGTAACTTCCAACTCCAGATGGAAGAAGAACCAAAAAACCAAATCCAGTCACAGAAAAATAAGACTGTCACATCAAAACTTAAAACTAATATATGTGTAATATGAATTGTAAGGCATTCTGCTGTCATATATAACAAAGTAGAATAAAAAAAATCTAAGCATCTTAATCTATTTAAGGAGTTAGCATTTCAAAGCTCATTGCCACAAACAGTTGATACATATAACAACCCTATCCCCTCACAAAAATAAAAAATAGAAAAAACAAGGCTTTAAAATATATCTAGCAACCAGGCCAAACAGCTGCTTGAATTTTAATCCTGCTTAAACAATAAAAGAATCATAGGACTCCTTTATTGGTTTTCCATTGGAAGTGTTTTGGGTACCTATTTAACAAGAGACAGAATAAAGACTTAGTCCCACCAAAATTATTTAAAATATTCAAAACTCAAATAATACTTATCATCACAAAATTTTGGCATTAATAATAATAGCATCAATAATAAAATATTGATGTGATTAATGAAAAGCACAGAATAGCCATACTAGTGTTAAATGTAGAAATGCCACTGTCCTTGCCACAAGATAGGAAGAAAATTTCAAACCAGAGGACTGAGCTTCAAAAAGGCCAAAGTTATGAATGAAGAAGATTTAAAACAGTATCTACATATTTGTCAAGCTGGATTTAGATAGTAGCATTTAACCAAGGTGACTTAGTGTTCTTTAATTATTTACTAACATCATAAGGAATATTTTACTCTAGGCATTAGAAAATGAGTTTTAAATGATTGTTTTCCTAGAACTAATAAATTTTTAAAAATTAATCAGATTCAAACAATTCATACAAACCATTATCCATAGTTTTAATCCTTAGAGAATAAAATTGAGGCCCTGAGAGAGAATTTTTCTAATGCCCTCCCCATGTAAAAATATGCGCTGCTCCAGAAATTGTATTGGATTTCCACACTTGCCCACATAATCCTCAACATCTACACAGTACAGAGTGTTGAGTCTTGCACATTTCATTATATGCTTGAATTCATTTACCCTATATGGAATTTGTTACCTTTACAGTAAAAAAGTCGCTATTCATTATTGAGAGTGGACAGATGGAACATGTTCAACTTAAGACATCAATAAGAAGAGAGGGAAAAACTTATAATCCATGTGGCACAGCCTCCTCCATCTGGTAGTTCCCCGCTTGTCTGCCAAGACTTTTTTTTCCAAATAAAAGAGAACATTTCTCTTTGGAGTAAGTGGAACATTCTCAGATATTGACCCTGATTCTGATTTATACATAATAAGCAAGCATGCTATTAAAATATGATATGTTCCAAAAGTAATGTGTATCATTAGGGGAAGGTTTTGAGCCTAATTGGAAAAAAAAAAGTTAATTAGAACTATTTTTCTAAAAGCATTATCAGATAAACAAATTAGTTTTTTCTATGATAGATCATGAAGGCAATTGAACAAGTTATTTCACCCTTTTAAAGAACATATTGAAAGCTACATAAATACAAAATTGGACCAGGAAAGTGGCTGGCAATCTGAGACAGGAGGACTACATTTGTACATCCTTCCCAAGCCCTGGATCCCATACATGATGCCTGATGTCTAAGGGAAGAAGCTCAGTCCACACTTACATCCCAAACCACAGCTGTCGGGATCAATTTGCTAAAATCCAGCACACAAGACTATCACTCTTTGGCATGAGTTAAATCCTATCATATCTCCAAAAGTTAATCAAACAATTTCATTTAATAAATCAAGGCAAAGTATATGGACCTCTCATGTATTTCTTCAACCCTCACATTTGCTCCTTATTTCTGTTGTTCTTTGAATAAGCCATCATGTCTTTGCATGATAGAAAATGAACAGGTTCTTTGATTGTTAATGTGCCAACTCCAGGATGTACAAATAATATTGGGGAGTCCATGTCCATTTCTCTGACAATGCTCTACTGATTAAAGAGATCCTTGTAGGGGGAAAAAAGAGCTGACCATATACCTACTTTATTTATTTGGGAATTGACAGATACTTTAATGTAATATAAAATATTTTAAGTTTATTTCTTTAAATGATTTCTAAAAATTTCAGCAATGTAGGCAATAAGCACTCTCACTAGTTTTGATATTGAGAAATTTTTAAAATTAAGACTTCTCTGACCTACATTTAAGTTGAATCTTTGAACACTAAAATTGGGTCTTTACAAAAAGTGCTTTTCTCCAAATTACTTTGTTAAATTCAGTTAAACTGGAATTTAGGGGTCAGAAGCTTGTTGACTTCCACCCAGTTGCATCACTAGCTAGCTGCTCAATTTCTTCATCTCTATAATGAGAATTATTATAATGCCTACTTTGTGGACCCTTGTGAAGATTAAATGAGATGATATGTATAAGCGCTTATGATAATACTAAGACTGTGTAAAAGTAACATATCAGCTACTATTTTAATATTATGTGTGCATTTTGGATTTTTAAAAAAATATTTATTCTTTAGTTATAGATGGACACAATATCTTCATTTTATTTTTATGTGGTGCTGAGGATCAAACCCAGTGCCTCATGCATGGTAGGCAACTGCTCTACCCTTGAGCCATAACCCCAGCCCACATTTTGGATTTTTAACAAAATTTAAACTATATATAACATCACTAGAATTGCATTGGGTATTATCTGGGGAAATCACTCTAAATCCATTAATCTGATTCTAAGGAGGTAATTATAATCTGTAGCCTGAATTCAGACCCTCTGATGAAAACATAGAAATTTGGCAATTTGGTGGTTCTCAACGACCTTTCTAACTACTTCTTTGGGTCCTTGCCCAGCAAAACCTATTTCAGTTATTTGCATAAATGCGTAATCATCAAATCAAATAAAAATCTGTTAAATCTACCCCTCTTTTTGTATTGCACAAATTCTTAATTTAACTTTCTACACATAGCACAAGATGTTCATGGACGCATTTCTAGACATTATTCTGCAAATACCCTTTTGTCTCCTGTCCGTTTGACATTTCTCCATTCATCTCCCTTTTCAGAAGTTATAAGCTAAATTATGTCCTTCCAAAATTGACACTTTAATGCCCTAATGCCCAACCACAGAATATGAATGTATTTGGAGATAAGAATTTTTAAAAGTGGTTAGTTAAAATGATGCCATTAGGATAGGCCAAAACCCAATCTGACTAGTGTCCTTATAAGAAGAGGTATTTGGGACACACACAGACACCATGGGCATGCATGCATAGGGGAATGACAACATGAGAGGGCACAAAAGAGAGGGGAGTGATCATCCAGCCAAGGAGAGAGGCTTTAGGAGCTACAAAGCCTACCAACACCTTGATCTTGAACTTCTTTTCACTGCTGAATCCATCTAGTCTGGTACTTTGTTAGGAGAGCACTAGTAAACTAACAGAGTACATTCAATTTTCCATTCACTGACTCATTTGTAAGCGGGGCTCCAGGCTTCCCCTCTCTCCCAAATGCCCTATCTTCCAGCATATTCTACAATGCATCTTACTTATTTAAAGGTCTGAGAGCCCAGGAATCTGAGATTTCTTAGGCTAGGAATGAATCCATGTCCCTTTGTTTACCTAGCATGGACCATGTACTTGGCAGAGTTCCTGGATTAGTGAATGAATGAATGGATGGATGGATGAAAAACACCTAACTGGCTACCACATCAAAATAAGGAATAAGAACTACTTATAAAAATTGGAAAGACACTACTATAACACAAACCCATTTCTGACTGCATCCAAATCATCCCTGTACCCAATATCTAGTGGCACTACCTAGTGTCACTGCAAAGGAAAGGACACAAAACTGTAAAATAACACACAGTTCTATGATTTCTGGACTATTATGAACAGTTCAATCAATAAAACCTACAAATATTGTTTGCCTAAGATTTGAAAATCTTCCTTGGCTCCCTGTACAATGCAGAGGTACAGCTACTCTAATTCAGACCAATCTGTGCCCTTTCCACTTTGAGGACTAGAACAGCATTTCTGAGAACAGAAAGTCGAGCCTATTATGGCAACCAGCTTTTTAAAACCTTGGTTCTTAAAAACCTGCTTTTAAATGAAGTTATGTGGTAATAAAATGTGATACAGTCTGGATTGTATTGATATGGAATTATGGAATTGATGCTATATACTAACATTTTGGTACAATGACTTAGAACATACTTTAAAGCCCCAAAAGAGCCCTCGCACAGCATACCAGCATTATGGGCACTTTAGTTAGATCACTCATTCATGGTACAAAAAGCCAGAAGGTGGCTCTCTGGAATTCCTGGTAATGAAAGGACAAAGAATTAAGGTGAACCAACTAATTTAAATTTCACACTCTCCCTTCCAATAATTGAAGGGAACTGAGGTTGCAAATCCTGTTTCAGAATTTACTTTCAAAATTCAAGAAAACACTGTGAGCAGACATCTAATTTTTAATGGTACTTAGGTTCTGCATATGATTAAGCACAAACTTGCAAAGAATTACTCACAACACCAATGCCATGGAGCTATTCTCAAACTTGCTGGAGCCAGGAGTATTTGGAAGGGAAATGGGGGCAGGCGACCTGAAGCCCACTCCCTTGGGTCAGTGCATGCTAGGAGGGGAAATGAGCTACAGAGCAGACAATTTTCAGCATCAGTGGTTTTACTTTCTTTACCAGGCCTCACAAAAACACACTGACAAAACAAAGGACACAAAATTAATGACCCATGCATTCTGTCAATTGACTCTTAGTAGCAGTGGCCAGTTCACCTTAATTTTTTTGTTCACATTGAACATGTAGCCCAAGGCATTGGTTAAGGTTCACTTAAGAATTCTTCAAAGGCATCACTTGGTTTTCATTAATTTGTTAACTGTAACTTCTCCTTTCTGCTAAGGAACCCACATACCAAGTAAAGACCTTTATGCAAAATGAAAAAACAAAAGACACATGTTTGACCAACCAGCTGGTTTTTTTCCCCTTCCTTTGCCCTAGAGTAATCACTTCCCATTCATGAATATTAGAGTAAATTACACCCATCAGATTTTTATAGCACTTAAATTATAGTTAAACCCTCTTGTTGTTCTCAGAAATCCAAGTGTCAACTCTCAGCTATTGCAGAGGAATAAGTTACACTGTAGCCTGTTATTTCTGTGAGTAATTATTTCCTAATTATTCCTGTGGTCTTTAACCATGATTTTTGATGAAATTCAATTTGATTATGCATGAAACATGGCCAGCTAAATAAAATTTATGGATTGATGAGGAATATGAATTCAAAAGAGCTAAAAATGCAACTTTGTATTTACATGTCTATATAGAGATCATGCTGCCCTTAAAATGCAGGTTGTTTGCACTGAAAATATCTTTCACTTACTGGACCACAATGGACATTTTGATAATAGAATGATTTTTTTTTTCATTTGCTCAATAATCACAAAGAAGTTCATCTCTATAAATATCCCTTTGGAAAAAATTTTAAAATGTAAAACACTTTTCCAAAAACATATCTAATGAATACTAAGACATCAATGGCAGGGCCTGAATTTTCTTTTATCCAATTCAGATCCAGAATATGGAATGAGAAAACAGTTGATTTTGAGCCTCAAAGGAAGTTAGTAGTTTTTTAACATTTCTATTCATAAAAATGTGGTATCAAGACAGTTTAAAGTGTGAAAGAGCCTACCATAGGGACATTTGGTAGTTTTTAGCAAAGGAAATGGATTCCATGAAGCAAATGCGCCATTCCTTTCTACAAACTTCTCAAACAGTTATAAAATATGATAGTGATGCTTGGTTGGTATAACTTTACGTTAGTTGGATCTGTCAGCATTTCCATTACGAACCCTTGATTTTCAAGGTTTTATAATTCAGCTGTGAAAAGTTGCTCTAGAAAGAAAGTTGGCAAGACAGTCTCAGCCAGGGAGTTTATCAAATTGAACAAATCTTTGTTTAGCTATCTCTCAGTTCTGTGAGCCAAGGTCTACTCCCAGTTAGACATGCCAAACTTCCAATGACTTCAGTGCCAGGGAGAGGTTTTTTCCTCTCTCTCTTTAAATTCACTTCACAAGAGCTTCTCTCATTCTTGTTTCAGAAGCCGCCAGGACCCAGCTCATATCCTGTGTAACCCAGTGGGAGAAGAGCCACATCATATGTAACCCTGTAGGACACATGAATGGAGTCCTGGCCAAGTGTCTCCAGCATGAAATGTGGATAGTACTACAGAGAGACTTGGAGCTTTTGAATATGTATATAATTAAAATGTAGACACATCATACCTCTGCTTGCACAGAGAAGTGGTGCTCATTTATTTAGAGCTTTGTCAACTGTGGGAGCGCACATGTACTTCAGGGGAGTTCTAATTAAGGAGAATACCAATGTACTGCTGCATTATCTTTGAAGAGTGAGAGAGGGAAAAGGGCAAGCTAAACTGTGTACATTATTTATTCTAGACCTCCTATACAGCTTTTAGACATATATTTATTTTACTGAAGTTGAGGTGTTAAGAATGTATATAAGCCTGTTCTTGATCAGAGTAGGAAAAAGGTAGTTTTTATCAAATGTAAAATTATGCTATTTATCAAATACAAGATGTTTAGAAGAGATAGTCCCAGACAAGATGGTATAATAGTTCATTCTAAAAGACTGTCTATTAAAATATTTATTAAAACATTTATCTATTCATGTAACAGCTTTCATTTGAGGTTATTTGCTTAGACATACTAGCCTGGATATATTTCACAAGTAAAAACACAAATCAGACAGAAATTCTTCACAAAATAAGGTGGTTTTTTGTTTGTTTGTTTGTTTTGTTTTGTTTTTGTTTTTTTGGTGGTGGGGATTCAACCCAGGGCATTTTACAGCTGAGCCACATCCCCAGCCCTATTTTGTGATTTATTTAGATATAGGATCTCACTGAGTTGCTTAGCACCTCACTTTTGCTGAGGCTGGCTTTGAACTCATGATCTTCCTCCTCAACCTCCCAAGCTGCTGAGATTATAAGTATGCACCATGGCACCCAGCACAAAATGAGTTATAATTGTCAGAGGAGATAGTAGGTATGAACGTAAGATAAATCATAATAGGAGATGGAAATGCAAGGTATCAGAAGGGAAAAACAGAAAGGATGTTCTGGTAGGTTAGAAAATGGAGGTGTATAATATGCCAAGGTACATAATTAACATAACAAATTTCTACTGTTACACAGTAAGATATTTAAATATAGTAGTATTCAAATTTTCAATCTTATATTAAAAATATACCATTTATAAAAATAATTTGTAATTTTATAAACATTTCATTTACACATTTAAATATAACATCCATTGAATTAATATGATTAAGTCTTGGGTCAGTTTATTCATTTGTGAAATTCTACACTTGGAAATTCTATCACAACAAACTGCTAAAGTATGGAACTATAAGCAAACTCATCAATCTAACTGGCTTAGAGTCCCCAGAAGATGCCACAGGGAAAATGCAGGTGTCTTCAGCACTCTTAGAAAGGTAAGGCCTCATCAACAAGCTTTTGTAGACTGCAGGCTAGCAGATGGTTAAAGCCAGGTATGGTTTGGGTTTGTACAATGTCTTAATCTATTCTCAAACTTTGGATTTGGCAAAACCAAAACCACATTTTGCCAAGTACATTCTCCCTTAATTTTTAAGTCCATGTGCATTTTCAGTGAAATTTAATCCATATGTTTCTTGTTCTTTTACACTTAACTCATCAAATATTTTTCTGTAAGAGCCATTTGACATTCAAAAGCCTTGTGAGTCTTTTTTTAAAACTCGAGGTTTTTAGCTCTTTTTAAAACTAGAGGTTCTTAGCCGCTCCCCCTTCAACAGGAAGTTGAATTCTGCCAAGCACAAACGAACGTGAACCCAAACATAATATGTTAATCCAACGCCAAAAGGTTTGAATTTGGTTGAAAATTGTAACTGCATAGAAGTGTGCACTATTTTTTTAAGTGATTTTTTGAATGTATCTGGATGGAGACTTGGATGATGACTGACAAAAATTAAATCTACTATAATGAACTTTACTAATGTTGACCAAAGCGAAAAGCAAGAAACACCTCTTCAGCATGGAACAAAAGGAATTCTCAGCAAGTTCTTCTGCAAAATAAGTCACTGTTGCTTATTTTTATTCCTTGAATTATTAGACTTCATTTAAAAAAAATTATTTGGAACATCTACCCAGAGAAAATACATTGATTTCCAGTAACGTTACATATTTTTGTGGTAGGATGACAGGACTTATGTATTGCAGATTTTATTCAGAAATTTTAATTATTTATGAGATATATCAATATATACTTCATGTTATTTTCTGAATTTATGTATTTACAGAACCCTTTTTTCTCACAAAAAAAAAGAAAAGCAAAAAATAATTTCTATATTGGGTTAATACAATTTAATGCCAACATGTAAAGTCAACACAAACATATTTAGAAAAGAAACCCTAATAAAAGAGTAATCAAATGACTTACCCTAATCACTTTTATATTTTTTTAGCCCAACTACATTCAACACAGCGAGGTTTGAGGTCGGTATTCATTTCATCCTCACTGAATTAGGATTAAATTGAATGGAATCCAATAGTACAAACGATGAGTTGTATTGTGACAATCCAAAAACTAATGACACAATAATTTCTATAAAATGTTTAAGAATTTCTCGTAGCCTTGCATAGTGGTATGCACCTGTAATCTCAGTGCTCTCAAGACTGAGGCAGGAGAATCACTTGAGCCCAGGGTTTTCAGACCAGCCTGGGCAACATAGTGTGATTCTCATCTCAAAAAAAATAATATCTTTTCAAAATTTGTGTTAGTTATTTCTCACAACAATTGTGTGATGCCATTTTTTTTTTATTAATTGAAATTTTCTCTTCTAAGTCCCCATGGCCTTAAGGGCAAGAATCTGTCAGAGATAATCTTTTGAAGCAAGGGAAAATATTAGAGTTAACATCTGTAATCATCCAAAAGTTATTCTTGGAAAGCAAAATAGAGATCTATGGTGTAAGGAGTCATTTTAGCACATCGAATACTTGAATGCACACATAAATAGATATCAATGGATTTGCTCCCTAAAGCAGGAAACTGACTTTTAGTTTTTGCTTAGCTTCATCATCTGAGATTCTCAAGCCAAGAGATTTTCTAAGGGTCTCTTCTACTTGATTCAGTAGACAGACATTCATTCATTCAACAGATGCTACAGAGCATCTTCATGACAAAAGTTATTGCCATCATGAAGTTTAAATTCTACTGATTCCACAATGGAATGGAGCCAGACCAGTTTCCAAAATATTCCAAAGGATCCCAAGTCTACCATAGGAAAGGATGCATGAGCACTGAAATCTATTTGACATCCCTAATAATCCAGCTTCTTTAGGTCTAGATGGCTTGCCCGAGGTCACATAACTACTAATTCACATTGCCTGAAATCACTTTAGTAACTGGTAGAGAAGCACACTGCTTAAACAGGAAGGGAAAGGAAACTTGATATCCCTGGAGTGTCCCAGTATTTCGTTTAACTAATACTCAAATCTAGTGAACTAAATAGTGACCCTTTTACAAATTAGGAGCTCCTATAAGCCCTTCTAGACATCTAACATACCAAAACTGATTAGAAATCAAAACAAATCTGGGAGGCTTTGCTTATTCTCTGTGTTTGTATTGCCTTTTTTGGACATAAGGTAAAGGGACCCTCTCATAGTGAGAAGGTGAGCATAGATTATTGAACAAAGCAGAAAGGTAGGACTTGAGGGTAATCTTAGTAATCAGCCTTTTATATCTGTTCCTCCCCAAGGTGAATAAGTTAGAAGGCATGAAATATTCTACTGTTCTTAGAATTAAATGCTATTTTAGAATCTTAAAATAATCTGTTCTTAATTCGTTATGACAGTCCAGACATCGTTGGGTAAGTTTATTACAATCATCTAATGTTTGCATCAAAATCTTGCACTGTTATGACAACCATCTTCAAGTACTAACTTCTGTATTGCGGCTTAAACATGATAAATTCCCACTTTCAGAAGACATCCAGCTGGTAAGGCCACTTCAACTGCCAAGATGATGTTCCACAATTTCCACATCTGTTTCAGCTCCTCTGTCACAGCCTCATTACTAATATTTAATCCATTTTTTAAAAGAACTGGGATCATTTTGTTTCCCTGGAGTGAGCCTTCAGTGTACACCCCAAATAAATTTTTTTTACAAGAGGTTTCAATTAGTGGATAAAACAGATCTATACCTTATGTTCAAAACAAGTCCTCTCACTTTCTCAATGATTTGACATTATGACAAGATTTAGATGACCTCAAAAAATAATAATCCAAATATATTTAACTCATTTTAAATATTCATTCTCTGGTTTTTCTAGAATTCTGTCAGAAAAGTCTTCAAAAATACTTAGCTTCATCTAGTTTCAAATCAAACCAATATAAATAATGGGTAGAATTACTAACCTGCAGGGAATGTCATCCTAAATTTCCTGGCGCTGACTGTGTGACCATAAGCATGACTGGTGTATTTACTAGAGGCAGTATATACTGTATAATGTTCCCAAAAACTCATGTAACTAATGCAATATGATAACCACTAGGGTGCTACTGTGACGTAAAGGATATATTACAGTTTTATCCAATTCAAACAAGAAGTGGGGGGGGGGGAAGCAGTCGACTTTAATGGCCCTTCCCTCTAAACAAATACATTGCCTGTTCTACTAAACTTAAAATTCAAGGTTATATGTAAGTCATCCTGAAATAAAAATAATTCTGTGGCATTACACATTCCAGCACCAAGATGCAATTTTGCTTTTTGATCAATTATTTTTAACAGTCTTTTCAAGGATTTCACTGGTTTGAACGCCATGACTTTTACCCAGAAAATAAAAGATAAAAATAAGCAGATTCAGTAGCTCAGATTTCAAATTGGCAAAAGATGGAACAAGTCCAAGAGAGATGGTGCATGCTGGATACTGGCATTGAGATTTGGCCAGACTCAGCAGATATGTTCAGTCATCAGTAGAAAAAAGTCCAGTACAGGAAGCCCTGAGCCACGGGGCAGGACAGATGGGAGAGGGTGTCCAGGCTCACTGTCCCTAGCATCTCCTACCCCACAGGCTCATAATTCAATGTTATGGAAACTGAGACTCAGGACTGTGATTGTCAGGATCCCAGTCCTTGCAGAGAAGACATAGAACCATCTCCTAACTTCTAAGAGGCTAAGATGCTGAATGTCCTGAAATAAGTGGAGCAGCAGAACTGGAGCTAAGCAAACAGGGCTTCAGAACACACTGCCAAAAAGAGGGCAGCACAGAGATAGCAGACATGAGGAAAACGACTCAAGTGGCCACCAAATGGGAATTCAATTGGTTCTTTAAAGATGTCATAGTTGGTTCCAAAATTGAGTTAAAATGATATCCATGTTTAAAACAACAATAACAAAAAGATGCAGAAGAATGGGTAAAGCCAGAGAAATAGAAATAACTTGGTGTAAATATACCTGGCCTTCAGCTAATGTTATAATATATATTATAAACACCAAAGAGCGTCAAAAGCATTTTAAGAAATTGGTCATCCCTTTCCACTTTGTGAGTAATACTTGGGAATGGGATAAAAAAATAATAATGGCCTCTAGGGAATGTTTAAGAATGAGGTAATTTGCATGTTTCTTCCAGAAAACATTAAGTGTATCCTTCTCCTCTGCCAGGATAATTTTGAATTTCTGGCATAAAAAAATGAAATTCTCTACAAAAGTTGATCAGTCTCCTGTTACCACTCTATATTTATGTTGGTGTAATAGTTTATTCTACACAGTATTAGACGGAGGCTAGTCAGCTATTTAATCTTGATATTTTTATTCGACTCTTCATTGAAGAAAACCCCAGAATTCTTTGTAGACTAAGTTTTGCTCAATTTTTAGACTTTACTTCTTCCAACTTGGACGTAGTAGCAACTTGACCAAGGCCGGTGAAAGTGATTGTGTCACTAGAGAAAACTTGAAAAATCACATTTCTCCCCTCCCTCCCCCAGACACACTTTCTTCCCTTCCATCACATAACATTTTGGCCTGTTCTCAACCATCAAGTAAGAGCTGTTGTGACTGTGTGGACAAAAGCTTCTATTTCCTTTAGAGGTATAACCTATAGATGATACAGATAGACACAATCCTATCTGTATAGCTCATACAAAGGTATATACGAAGGTAACCCACGTATGCAAGCAGTGGTAATGCTTTCCAAGCAAAGTTGATTTCAGAAACTTTATGACAAATACATTAGAATAAAAAAAAAAAGATCTTGAAGACCAGAGTTCAGAGTTTATTTACTTATAATAACCCTTGTTTATTTACAGTTTGGACACTAGTGCTCAGGGAGGTAAAGCAACTTACTCAAGCTTATCTCCTTTTGCTCATTAAAAATAGATGGATAGCCAGGCAGGGTGGTGCACACCTGTAATCCCAGTGGCTTGGAAGCAGAGGCAGGAGGATCTCAAGTTCAAAGCCAGACTCAGCAAAAGCGATGCACTAAGCACTCAGTGAGACTCAGCCTCTAAATAAAATACAAAATAGGGCTGGGGATGTGGCTCAGTGGTCAAGTGCTCCTGAGTTCAATCCCTGGTACCCCTGCCAAAAACAGATGGATACATCAGTATCTCTAGTATGGTCATCCTAAATTCTGAGTCAACTGTCACATGAAACTGTGGATTCACTTTTCTTTTTCTGCCCCTTTCATGAAACTTCTTTCAGCTCCCTTGTGTGAGCTCTGTGCTTCGGATGTGTTTTGCTGTTGTTGTAGGTAGCAGTTCACCTTTTAGATAATACTCATTTTGAGAATTAAGTCTTGCTTTCTAACAACTCAATATACCCATACCCAATTTATGTGAATGGAGAATGTTAATAAGCCAGTGTTATCCAGAGCCGTTAAATGGAAATGTTGTCATAAAAGCAATTCAGTACCTCCAATTCCCTAAAGAACTCCAACACCCAGGTCACATTTAAGATTAACAATATCAACTATTATCTATATTCAGTTTAAAGTGGCTGTACACTGTTTTTTTCCTGTCTAATCTCGTTTAACTCTTAAAAATAACCCAATATAGCAGTCATTTCTAGATTCCTGTTTTGCAGATAAGACTCACAGGCTGAGCACTGACAACAGAGCATGTAGGGTTTTACATACCAGATCTCAAGCTCTCTCTATTGTACTGTGCCATAAATACAACTCTAAGTTTAAATAATGAGCTACTAGAACTAACACTATTCTTTACCAAGGATTGCACAAATGAGTTGTGTCCTATTTAACAAAGAACTATGAGGTCAGTTCTTTCTCCTCCCCATTGCTTTCCATTCCTCCTCCTCCTCCTCCTCCTCCTCCTCCTCCTCCTCCTCCTCCTCCTCCTTCTTCTTCTTTCTCTCTCTCTCTCTCTCTCTCTCTCTCTCTCTCTCTCTCTCTCTCTCTCCCCCCCCCACTTTGGTTTCGGTTTTCCTTAACTTCTGGTTACTTTCTTATGGAGAAACAACATGGGCTATCCTGATAGCAACCACTTTACAAATTTCCATTGTTCCTTCCCTTCTTCTTACATGTTTTAAGATAATGACACAGACTCAAACTATATATTGAGTCTAACTGGCGTGAAGTTCATTTAATACTGTGCTTGGGTTTTTGGTTCTGTTATGATTCTGCTTCTTTTCTTCCCTCAAAATACTTTCTGTTTATCAACGGAGGTCTAGAGCACAGTGACTAAAAGCATTCAGCAAGTATGTTTGCGAAGATCAGGGTGATTTGTTGCATGAGAATATACTCTCAGGACTCTGAACATGCAGGCAAGAACCTGACTCCACAGCTCACTGGTTGTGTGATCTTGGGCAAGTTATTCTATGTCTTTCTGCCCCAGTTTCTTCCCTTGTAAAATGGGTTCTTTTGACACATGAATACGCTAGTACATATAAAGCCTTAGAACGGTGACTGATACAAAACAACTATTTAAATGTTAGTGATGATGAGTATATATAATAATTATGAGTATATAAGGCTATAAAATGGTAAAAGCATTTATTAATTTCTAATTTTAACTTTTATTACTTGGTATGAGTAGTTCTGTGTCTCTTTATGTTTGGATGTCATTGAATTTCCTGACGTTTAGTCCACTAAGTTTCAATTACCTTGATTCCAAAGTTGGCTCCCCTTACTCATCACATTCTAAAACTTGTATTTTAAAAGGAATATATACCCAGTGACCAGATTTGTAAAAAAAAAAAAAAAAAAAACTCACAGTAAAACTACAAATAAAACTCATCTGTTGTGATATGTTCATTTTCATTAAAAAGACATCAGTCTGCTTTGTGCTTGCATTAGAAATAAAACTTAATCTCTGGCAGGCGTTTCTCATTTTCCAGTTATTCTCTAGGGAGCATACATTGGCATGCAGGCAATGATTTTTTTTTTCTTTTTGGCTCTGAACCGTGGTTGCAAATGGTGTCATTGTTCTTGGTTAAATCTGCGAGAAGTAAGCCTACCCCTCTCATTTTTTGGCTTCACGCTAAAGTAGCCTTCATGGCAAAGAACTACATGGGTTTACCAGTCTCCATTCACTGCCCATATTCCAACATGATCAAAGACTGCTAAAATAGCTATACATTGAGCTTTGTTCCCCCTCTTTTCAGTTTCTGCTCTTGTCAAGAATATTTGTTGGAACAAAAATCTAGTTTGGTTTTTTTTTTTCTGTTTGTTGGTCAATGAAGAAGCTTCTGAGAAGAAATAAGGGGGGATAAATATTTACTCCTGAATTTCAAGGCAAGCGGAAGAAACAGATTTAGTTGTCATTTGTTAGTGAATATTGTCCCTGAAAATTTAAATTATATTTGGGACAGCTATTTAACTAGTCATTAATGAAAAGATGGCACTTGTGTGTTGGAATTCAATGGATGGACTATATATTAATCGTAATAACTCCAAAGTCATAAAACAGAAACAATGAAAATCAACTTGTGATAATAGACTACTTTTGCTCTAAGTAGTTTATTTCCCCCTCTATGATCCTAGTTAAATAATAAATTTACCTGTGAAGTTGTTTCCTTATAAATAATGTAAAAGTTAGCAGCCTCTTTTGGAAACTTCAGATACTAAGATTAAAGTAATTGTAATCTTACATCATTATAAGAGAGAAAGTTATTCTAGAAGACCAAAATACTTTTTTTAAAACTAATAGATCTGAATTATTTTTTTGGCTCTTATTCAATAATAGGTTTTACAGTCATAAAGCATTGTGTTTAGTGATTAATTGTGTACCATGTCACATTATCATATGAGATATTCAAAGTTATGTATAGAGTCACCCACATTTAGTAAGAGCATTATTTACTTTAAGTAATAACATTATTTTAGTAGTAAAACTACTCCTTAATTTAACAGTATACTGGCACATATTTTGCTATTTGATTGCCACAGAATAGGCCTTTGTGTCTAAAATACACTTTCTGGTCAAAACTTCTCTCAGATGTAAAATACCTCCTCTAAGAGGCCCTCCTTGACTTATCACCCAATCAGTTTTATGTTACACGATGCTTCTGAGTTATCAAGTAAAAATTGTCTCCAACTTTCCCAGAAGCTATGAATTCCTACATGTAATCTCCTCATCCCCCAGCTCTACCTGTCCTGAGATATAGTTTTGTGGCTGAATTTGACAAACAGATAGAAGCAAAGGAGATGGGTCAATTCAGAGTGGACACCTCAGAGCAGGCAACTCTTTTTCATTATTCTTTTCTTCCTCCCAGAATGAACTTAGAGGTCTTGTGTTGCAACAAGGGGGTCACAAAAACCTTGGCTCCTCTATCTCATTTTTTTGGAGAAAAGCCCTCGCTAACAAGCACTAGACATCAAGCAAGACATAAACTATTGTGTTAGGTCATGAGATTTGTCTGTTGAGACAGAAAATATTGATTACTATGATTAATATGGTGATAGAAAAATTAATTTGTTTTATTTTGCTATGAAGAGGCACATCATTCATATAGGAAACAAGTAGTTATATTATAGATGCAGGAGCTAGGGATGTAGCTCAGTGGTAGAACATTTTCCTTTCATGCACAAAGTCCTGGGCTCAATTCCCAGCACTGCAATAAAGAGTAAAAAAATATATAAATAAATAATAAATACTATTATTCTTGCTGGGCACTATGGTGCACACACTATAATCCTAGCTATTTGGGGAGGCTGAAGCAGGAGGAGCACAGGTTTGAGTCCAGACTCAGCAACTTAACTGTTGCTAAGTTTTCCCCAAAACAAAACAAAAAATGACTTGGGATATAGCTTAGAGGTAAAGCACCCCTGAGTTCAATCCACAGCAAAACAAAACAACAAAATGTGTGTGTGTGTGTGAGTGTGTGTGTGTGTGTGTGTGTGTGAGTGTGTATTTATGATGCACCAGGATGCACCTCTTCCAGGCAGGGGACAGAAGTGAGGAACAATCACTCCTTGACTTCTACTCAGCTGCCTTTTTGCCTAATACTTCCTCCTGTCTTTTCTTTGACTCCAAACAAGAAAACTCATGGATTGCTGAACTTACATCAGCCATTTTTACTATTGCCTCAAGGTGTTTAAATCTTGCCATTGAAAATTGACAGGACAGGAACTCTTACGTGTGAATCTCTCTTTAGATCATACAGAGGAGAGCACAGGCACACAAATACACAAATGCACACACCCACACTGAGTTTATTTTTATGTATTCTTTACTCATGAATAGAATTGTTGAAAGAATGGAGAAATGTTAACACTGGATCTCAATTTCACTAGTGAATACTGAATACAATTGTGATTTTATTGTCTTCCAAGAAACAGAAATTAGACTATCAAAGATTAGTAATGATTGCTCATAATAACTAAAAGCAAGAACCTGTTGGCTTACATAGTAAAGTCTTCCCCCCTGTTTTATCACAAAGAAACTGGGGATATAAGAAAAATATAAGCACTAAATCCTGAATGAAATCCTTACTAAGTAAAATTATTTTTACTTCCTTTTATTATTTCAAATTACATGATATTCTGGTAGAAAGATAACAAATGAAAACTATTTTTTATTCCATGTGAGGAAAAAAAAAACTATGCCCTGGGGCAAACGTAAAAATAAATGTACAGATAAGAAAATAAACTCTGATGTCAATTAATAGATTGAATAGGAATATGATAACTTTCACACAGGGTTGTTTCAGATGTTAGGTATTCCAGGTCTGGGATTTTAGCCCTGGAATTAAAACTTAAAATCTAAATAGACTACACCAAGTGTTATAATTTACTTAACTTCCAGATTCCTGTGGAAAACTTGATGCTAACATCTAACATGGGGAAATAAATAGTATGTGTCATTTTCTTTTCTATAAATCGGTGCTGGCGTTTTTTTGCCTTGTCTACTGGGGAGCTCAGAGTCAGGTTTTGTATTTTCTTATCCATTTCTTCAGAATTGGTCAGTATGCCATTTTCTTCTCTTCTTCTAAATACTTATCTAATTTTACTTGTCTTTCTTGTTATCATATCTGTATTTTTGCTGCAAGCTGCCTCAAGTGCCTTGTAGAAATAATATTGCTTTAAACCAATAAGTTAAAAAAATAGTAAAGGTGCAGGTAAAGATAGGATTGCATTCCTGAGGCTAAGTAGTCCATAGGGAAGCCTGGCATGTTAAAGGGAAGGAACCTTAGACTTCTTTTAATCCAACACCCTTGTAAAGTAGATAAGGAAGCAGACCCAGAGAAGTATCTTACCCTAGAAAACACAGATCATCAGTAGTCATTTCTCTTGTATCATCTCATTTCTTCTCATTTTGACATCTATCTCTACTTCAAATACAAAGTCCAAATAACCATATATTATTCTCACTTATTTATTTCACACAAGTTTCTGAAACTCTCTATGTTAAGCGAGAGCATTAAAGGTAATGTGCTATAGAGACCCACCCTCACCCTGCCAACTAACAGCAGGTCTTTCCACAAACCACTGCTCAGGCAGCTGCCAAGAGAAGGAGATTATTCCCATGGACTCCTGCCAGGAGCCTGGCTGGGGACTGTGCTCAGGGCTAACTGTTGCTTTGAGTAGTTACATTAGTCAGGAGCTAGAACTGTCAGGATTTCTACCATTTAGGATCTGCTTAAGCAGCGGCAAAACACAAAAAAAGTTAGAGAAAGATCACTTGCCAATTGTCGTGATATATAAATCAACCCCAATGTGGAGGAAGATTTTTTTAAGCTTTATCCTAGGCTATGATACATGGTAAATAATGGCATCCTCAAGCTGTTCATTCTAAATCATTTCTCCATCAGTGGGTAATTGCTAGGGCTGATCCTGGCCATGCAGGTCATGTTGTGGCTAATATAGGACCCTCTTCATAGAGCTCTGCACTGATAAGACATGGCAGGCAGGCTCGATGGAATCCAGACAGAGGGCCTTCCATACCCCGCAGGCCGGCAGAGATGGGCTCCAAAGAAGTTCTGTTATTTAAAAAAAAACGGTATGTTCACAATATCCTTGCCTTAGAGCAAGGATGTGCAACGATCATTTGGTAAAGTACATTTAAGAAACCCTCATAGCTTATACATACTAATATTATTGCCTCTAGCTTATAGTCCAAATAAGTCCAGGTTTCAGAATGATAAGAAAGAGTATAGAATTTGACCCAGAAGCAATTAGTCAAAGATTCATGTTGACAAGCCTTACTGTGAGGTTCTTTTTATGTTCAAAATTTGGAGAGAAGGGGTGTGTGATATCAGAGACCTGGAACTCTTTAGGCCTTTGGCCATCCCTGAATGCCAGGTAATAAAAGTAGAAGAATAAAATAGTAAGCAAAAAAATCCACATAAGTCAAATACTTTAGGGAAGCACCACGAGAGGATGGGGTCTGCTCCCAGTACTGACATTCCTTATGCAGACCCAGTGATGTATCAGATTCTAATTCTCTACAGTCCTTTCCCTTTACCAGGACCTCTCTGTCCATCCTGTGGCACTGCCTTGGGAGTCACTGGAAAAATGAGTCAAAGGAACTGAGAAGTCTTTGGTCACTTAGTGGACAGAGTGGCCTTAATGGATTTCTAGGTATGGAAGCCTTCCATGATTATTGCTTCTTGAAGTCTTCCGAGGTCTCCAACTTCTACACTGTCAAGAACAAAAACACACTCTATACAGAGTGTGTTAGTTACCAGGTAACATGGCTGCCAGTCAGACATCAAGAAGGGTTTTCACTTTGGTAATTTCTTACTCTAAATAATTATCTTACCTTGAAATAATTACAAATAAAAGGAATGAACAGAAATCAATTTCAGTAAGAGACCAATTCATAGCCAGATAGTGCCATCCATCTCATAAACAATGAAAGATTGGCAAATAAATCCTTCTCACCATCGCCCATGAATGCATCTGTCTGTAAAGTTATGCATGAGTATGTTGACTTCTTGGTAGGACCTCAGTAACTAACTCTGTCACTTTGAGTCAAAGTCTTTAATTACTTCACATGGGTTTCAGTTTCAGGCTTTTGAAAACTATCCATTAAACATGCAGGGCAAAATATTTTCTATTTATTTCTAAATATTTAAATGGTTTTTGTTATTATCTACGAAGTCTGCCTAGGTGAAATCATCATCAGTATTGTCTGTCTCACTTCAAACCAATGGACACAATGGAACCAGTATCTCATTGAACATGGAGAACCAGCACACAATTCAGAGACAATAGCATTCAAGTTCTCCTCCTTTGTTTTGCTCATATAAGGAAACCAGAAACCTGCATTTATGGTCCCATATTACATATGGGCTTTCATATTGGCAATTTGAGAAATATTATTAAAGAAAAAATACTGAAAAAAATTGTGCTTCCAATCTTTATAAGTAATTTCTTAATAGTGATATAGTGGTACAGAGACAAGGTGTTGCTTACCCAATAATAATTTCTCTCTCTTTTTTTAACCTGCTAATTTATACAGTTTTATTCAGGGTATTATAAGGAAAAAGGGAAAAAAAGAAAAAAAGGAGGGAGGAAAGAATGGACTACCTTTCCCAGCATGCCTTGTAGCTGGTCCAGTTTTGTTCCATTAGATATAAGCAGTTAATCACTGGGTGGGGACTGAGAAAAGTAGTTCAAAGGTGGCTGATTAATAGCTGATGAATGTTCTTAACCTATTTCTTCATTAGAAAGCACTCAGGATGTCTGGCAATTAGCAATCATCTTGAGAACATGTGTTTGAAGGTCACACCTAATGATAATATAGCAGGAAGCTAGAAGATTTCAGAGTTCCTAATGACAGAGCTGCTACACCAGCCAACTAAGCCAACCTTCAGACTTCTTTTAAATGTTGGGGGTTTGGGGGCCTCACTTACTCATATAGCTATACTAGGAAAGTGGAAAACAGTTGGCTTGTAGCCTGGTTTCTAGTGCTTGCCCTACTATGAGCTGTATAGATTTTAAAAAGCTCTTTACATCTCATGGCCTCCATTCTTTTCTCCATAAACTAAGAACAGGATGCTAGATGATCTTAAGGGAAAAGATTTTATTTCATTTTAAACTTGCCCCAATAACATTCTGAAATATCCATAATAAAAAAGAAAAAAAAATCCTGATATCACATTAGTGCATTTTAAAATAATAAATAAATAAATATGAAGTTATAAACCCTAGAATACACAAATCAGCAGATAAAAGCTTAAACAAGTTTCAGTTACAGCAAGTTAGGATTTTAGAAATGCCACTAACAGAAAATGTTTGAGCTCAATTCTCACAAACCACAAGAAGGACAGGTGAATGGAGGCAGGAAAAGAGCTGTCCTTGGTTGCTTCTAGCTTCATATTGAAAATAACCTATGGGGCTTGGGGGATGGGCAGTAGGGAAAGAGATGAACCCCAGACAGGTTGTCTACTGGACTTACATGGTAGACTGTTAGCCTATTTTGGACATCTTTGGGTCAAAGTTGAAATCAAGTTGAACTCATGTTGCATTTTTCTGAAAAAGAGTCTCCTTTTCATGGCCTTCATATTCTCCATTCATTCCCAAATACTTTTGGGGTGTAGTAGAAAGACAACAAAAGAACATAATAACTCTAGTACAGTCCAGTTTTGCAAAGCACAACAATTCTGCAAAGGTACATACACCAATCGATAGTTATTCAGCACCTACTGTTTGCATACTGTTTTGCCAGGGGTTGGAGGGACTATAGAAATAAGAACAGGGCAATTCTCATGATCCTAAGAGGCAGGGAGAGAAGACTCCTGTGATTTCATCTTACTCTCCTATTTAAAGAATCTGTTATCAATACATATATGCTGTAAACCACTTTTTTCATTCTGGGCAATGCCCACTACTGACAAGATTTAGTGTATATTGTAAAGAAGCAACCCCAAAATCTCACAGATTTTTCAGTCTTCCCTCTAGTAAGAATAATGCAGAAAAATTTTAAGCTGTATATACATATATGTCCCAAATGCTACCCAATTAGTTATTATATTATTCACACATACACACACCAAAAAAAAAAAAAACAAGAAATTAAATATATTATAAAGTCTATACTGTTTCCACCTTCCTGTCTGGCAGTTACCATCCAAACACTCTTTCTCTACCTACAATGTCCTTTACCAAGTCAAAACTAAATCATCTGGGATGGAAAATCTTTGATAGGCCCTTCCTACCAACCTTGCAAAAAAAAAAAAAAAGATGTATGTCTAAGTTTATGGCGACAAACAGTGTTATTATCTCCCTTTCTCTAATATTTAACCAATCTAAATACTCACAGGAAAAATGTTATCTGATACCCAGTCACTTTATATACATTCACTTAGTCTTCTTTTGACGATTCGACTAGCTTTTCTCACAAGTATCTCAAATACTTGTTTGAAAAGCTTTTCTCAAGTGGGTGTGCAAACAGGAGGAGAACTGTTCTTTAGCAATCCCTCCTTATAAGCCTCCAACGATGCTATCTTCTTGTACTTTAGTTAATGAAAAGATCAATATGATCTGTGCTATGCCCAGCTGTGTTTTTCTTGTACTGAAGAATTCACAAAAGGAAAATTTTAAATCATACATTTATCAGTGAACAAGCTTGCTAAAGCAAATAGATTTCAGCCTCCTGAGTTTGCTTCAATAAAAGATTAAACGTTAATAGTGCAACTTACCGCACTCAACAGATTTATGAATAATCAAAGTTTGGAGGGAGGCCAGGCCATTTAAGAACATTACCTACCAAACAGATGCCAATAGTATGTAGACATCTTCCCTGTAGCTAAGCAGCCATATTTCCTATCACACAATTCAATATTGACTGAATAATTGGCCTTTATAAAACGTTTATTAAAACGCACCATTTACCACACACTTGATGCTTGTTTGAGAGCTTCAGGTGGGGAGAGAGGTATTGGAGTGGTACGCATACAGTTTCTTTCTAATTACTAACTGGATCTAATTGGTAAACAGCAGCAAGTGAGGTCTGAACTTTCAAGTAGTTCTTTAAGGAATGAAAGGAATAAGCAGCAGATCATATCCAGTTCACGGATAATGCTTTGCATCTGTAAATGACATTACTCTTGGTGCACAAAAAGGCCCTTCTCTTGTGTTTACCTTCACATTAAAATACTATTCCTAGGGTGGCCAGACTGCCTTTATGCAACTTCCCTCCTTTTCTATATATTAATACACTGAGACATGGGAAGCTTGCTGAAAGCTCCATCTACCCAAGGTAACACCTTAAGTTAATGATTATTTGGAAGCTTGAACGACTGTGCCACCCTTCTACCTCTTTGAAAAAAGTTGCATATCCTTTATCCTATATTTTTGTGTACAACTTTTTTTTAAAAAAATCAGCCAATTGTTTCTTTGTAATAGAAATCACCAATTGAGGGGCCTGGGATTGTGGCACTGTGGTGGAGAGCCTGCCTTGCACTTGTGAGGCACTGGGTTCAATCCTCAGCACCACATATAAATAAATGAAGGTATTGTCTCCATCTACAACTAAAAAATAAAAAATAAAAGAAATAACTAATTAAAATTTTTCTTCCTAACAAATCCTGAATACACATGGAATAGGCTGAACTTAGTTACAATGAACTCCAAGCATACTCATGGTGCAACCTAAGAATGAAAGCTATCACCTAATTTATAGGTTTATCATGGCAGAAAACACAACTGGATTTCAGTTTGTCTTTAACCAACTTAGAATACGCTCCTTCATTTTTCTAGCATTTTACTCAGTAATCCTGGTTATGCTTTCTGGAATAGGAATTTTTAATCTAATCTCAGTTAATACTAGGAAAATGAGGATATCATTTGTCTCTGGTATCCAGGTAAATCCTGAGCATGTTCTCAATTGTTTAAGATTTCTCTGACACCTAAAGCTAATTATTATAGTTCTTTGGTGCTCTTCTTAACTATGTGAGAACCTTTTATTCTTGAATTTTACCTGAACTTTGAAAAGCAAGTAGGTTTTTGTTATGATACAACTTGCCATTAACTAGATTCAGAAATATTTTTGTCTCAATCTTGAATTCAGAACAGCTGCACACACAGTCACACACACACAGTATTCACATACACGTGGCCCAAAGTATAGGTGTTATGTGCAATTTCCTTACAGAATCATTGTTAAAAAAATCATTTTGCTACCCATATTCAAACATACCCTTTTCCATTTTTGTTAAATGGACAATGGATAGTTGCTGCAACTCACTGACCCAAGTCAGAAAGGGAAAACATTCAAGTTTAGTGCTGGCATCAGAATGTGGATAATAGATGTTAAAGTTTTAAAAGATGGGTTGGAATCTATCAAGGCTGAACTTATAAAAACTACAATAGAGAGAAGAAAAGAATAGAAAATTCAAGTAAGAGCAAACCAAATCCTAAGTGCATGAGCAAATCGCTCCCTTCAATGATTCCTGAGGCCCAGCACAGAGAAATTTCAAGGTTCCAGGTCACATCTCCATATATACTTATATATAAATTGTACTACTGTGTAGCTAATTATAAGTTTTAAATTTATATATTAAAATACATGTATATTAAATATTAAATTCAGTAAAGATAAGTATGCTCATAAACTAGAGGTTTTGGAAATTATATGCTTTTTGAGAGCAAGGACAGAAATTTTGAAATATACATACAAAATATTAAAGTATTCACACTTTTTGTTTTAATAATTCTGCTGGAAATTTTCTCTAAATACATATCAGCAACACGTAAAACCAATATTCATCAATTTATTTGTTGAGGAGTTACATTTCACAGTTTAAAACAATGTAAGTAACTAACAATAAAGGAAAAGGTAACTAAATTATTGGACTTGAATGAACTAATGCTTAAAATCATAATAATAATCCTAAACACCATGAAAAATCAAGCCTATATTTATGGTAAAATATTAAGTGCAAAAACATTGAAACTATAAAAAATTAATTAGGTAGAACTGAATAAAGCTTAAGGTAGTGAGAATTTTCCAATTTAAAAAAAAAAACATTTAATACAATTTTTATGTTTTGAAAGTGCTGACAAGAAGTTGAGTCCTTCTTGGCCAAGTCTAAGTGTGAGGTACAGTTCTCCCTGGCCTAACCACCCGACTTCATGTAAATAGTGGCTGAAACAGTCTTAATCTCCAAAGAGTGTCAGTCCCATAGTCCAGCTATCAGCAAGCACCACAAGTGTGGCCATTGGTTTCTAAGCATGCATCCAACTCTACAGTCCACGTGTGCAAAACCATCTGCCCTCCTTGAGAACCACTCCCTCAATATCAAAGGATTGTCCCTGACAGATCACACAGGGTGTCAGCCCTAAGCCATGAGTATAGCCACATCTTCACACTGTGAAGCCAAACTGTTCTTGGATAAGAGGACGCAGTGTCATCATCTTTCTGTTAAAGCATAAATACCTTGATGCTAAAAGAATCAAATAATCACTAAACTGAGCTTAACAATTGCTTATTGAGAAAGCCAGGGAAGGAAAAGGGGGCTTTAGCACTCCCATGTTAAAACAACCACCACCAAAAACAACTTTCCAAGTTTATAATTTTTTAATGTCTGTGTTTTAAGACCAGATATTTATTGCTCTTTAAAAATGTCTCAGGGTAACATTTTTAGTTCTGCAACAGTGCTGCTAACATTCCAAGACCAGCTTTCGTGCAACTGCCCATAAAAAAATTAACACTACCAAGACCATTTTTTCCTGTGCTTAAGCTCATACCAATGAAAACTACCCTATAGGCATAAACTTGATATTTCTGTTCACCACACATTAACTCAGAGTTCCTCAGGGTGTGATGCCTAGGTGACTTCTGTGATGCAAATTTTTAAAAATCTGGCTGGAAACCTGCATGATTGAACACCCCACTCATGGCAGGGTACGACCATTGATCTTCTCTTATTTTACCCAATCTGCACTTAGTCTTGGAAGATTAACCCTTTGGCAGTATGAATTCACACTGCTAAACACAATAGGACTCCCTCCTGAGGCTTGTGAAAGTGCATTAGTTCCCAAAGTAGGACCCAGGGACTTCTGGGGGTCTGACATGATTCATAGGAGACAAAGAGAAGAAGGGGCTGAGATAGGACTTGGGGGAGAGACACAGGCTCTGGAAGGAATAGAATCACAGAGTCCTAGAGCTAAAGAAAATCACAGCAATCACCTAGCATGGGTCTTTTGATGCACCACATGACTAGTTTAGTTAGGAACTGAGTCTCACTTTCTTCCAAGTGCCCTAGAACATTTTGAGGTGAATGAACAGGGACAGATGGAACCTGGCTATACAGAAGAGATGTTATAACATATTATTAAAGAAACATAGCAATAAATAAGGAAAAAATCTTATGCATCAAAATCATCTCTAAAACATATTCTGATATTAAGACCTGGTGTAAATTTTAAATTCTATTTGGATACTCAGGAGACTAACCTGAGGGCAACTTCACAAAAAGAGTGTCAAGAAAAAGGGAAAGCAAATCATTTACACACCTGGCCGGCCTCTGTGACCTTCCAAGAGCCCGTGGCTGCATTTGGTTCAACCTATATTTTTGAGCGACTTCTCTTTGTCAATGTCATTCCCCACACCCCATCCCTCACACTTTTCAAATAGAAAGAAAAGAGTCATGGGGTGAGCGCCGGTTGCAGGAGGTCAATCCTACCTCCCCACATCTGGTGAGAGAGGCAGGAGGGGAGGCAGAGAGGCCTGCTGGAAGGAGCTGGAGCTAGTGAGAGGACAGTGAGTGGGGGAAGAGAAACATGCTTCTGCTTAGCTTCTGCTTAGAACATTTGCCTCCAAGAGTACTCAGGAATGTGAAAGTGAAGTAGCCAGCTACAGAGGAGGGGAAGCAAGTTTTTGTCCATAGAAGAGGAAGAGGAATTGCCTACTCAAGTTAGTTGTACTTCAGCTACCCACGAGTTATGTGACAATTTTCTAAAATCACATATTTCTCCAGCACCCCTTTATCCCAAATAAGGCATCTGGACAATTCAGAACATCTGTCAAAAAGCAAGGGAATACAAAAAAATACTGTACCATTCTGTATGTCTGCCCCCACCTGCACACCCCAAACTACAGAGAGACTTTAAAAGGGAATGTTTCAAAATGTAAAAGCCACCTGGCTATACCATCCGCGCACTCAACCAAATGACTAAATTACCTTTGTCCTGGTCGCCGAAGTTCTCATCGCAAAGGATGAAAATCATCCTGCTTCTACTAGAAATAAACACACTGCACCACAGAAACATGACCAGGAAGAGAAAAGGCAACGAAACCACCATCGTACATGCTACAACTAGTCAATAATTATCTAAGTGGTATCAGTTATGTTTTCTGTGCATCCTGGTTGGCCTCTAAGTAAAGAGAAGGAGCTTGAGAGCAGGGCTTGGGAACCCTGCAGTTGCTCCGGAGAGCATTATCTTTGGCGGTGCGTCTGAAGAATGGGGTGTATGCAGCGTGTAATCTGTATGGTTTACTGCTTTAACACTCTGCCCACTTCTCGAGAATCATTGCTCATCCTAACCACACTCCAATGCCCTGTGGGGCAGCAGGAAGTTCCTACTTGTTGGCAATTTAGAGGAGGTGTGTGGAGGCCATTAAGCCAGCCCATATTGGAAGCTCAACAGGCAGGAAGGATTGTGTCACACTCCTCCAAAGCTCCTTAAAGATAAGTGAAGGCTGGGTGCAGGGAGAGTGAGGCAGGGGGATCACAAGTTCAAAGCCAACCTCGACAACTTAGTAAAGCCCCTAAGCAACTTACTGAGACCCTGTCTCAAAATAAAAAATAAAAAAGGGCTGAGGATGTGGCTCAGTGGTTAAGTGCCTCTGAGTTCAATCCCTGATACCACAAAATTTTAAAAGTAAATAAATAAAATAAGTGATGATTAGTGTCATTTAAAAAAAACTCACTTTTTTTTCAAAAAAGATACATATTCAATACCATCATTTATTTAAATCCAAATAGATAAGATCACTAGAACTAGAAATCAAAGAAAGACATTCTGTGAACTTTACAATGCATCTTATGAACTAAGCATATTTTCCTATTTCATAGAATCACACTGTTTTCTTTTCTTTTTTTTATTGGTTGTTCAAAACATTACAAAGCTCTTGACATATCATATTTCATACATTAGATTCAAGTGGGTTATGAACTCCCATTTTTACCCCAAATACAGATTGCAGAATCACATCGGTTACACACCCACATTTTTACATAATGCCATATTAGTATCACACTGTTTTCTGAAGGCCAGTTGCCAAAATATCTATTAGCTGAAGGTAGTAGGAGTTGAGCAGGGAGAAATCAAAAGGTTAAAGTAGGGTTGGGGTGTAGCTCAGTGGTGGAGCACTTGCCTACTGTGTGTGAGGCCCTGAGTTCCATTCCCAACAGCACAAAAAAGGAAGAAAAAAAAAAAAGGTTGAAGCATAACAAACATAAACCCTGGAGAACAAGATTTGAGTTCAAATTCTGGAAGCAAATTAAATAATGCAAAGTAAAGCCAAAGAGGTAGTTATCATATGAAAAGGCTATGACATAAATGTTGAAGACTCTAAAGATTTATGTGAATGTGACAAAATCTATAGCTAAATTGTCAAATATGATAGTCAATAGACATATACGCTATGTAAATGGAAAAAAATTAAAATACATAGAGTTACAAATTCAGTTTCTTATTCACACTAGTACTCAATAGGTACGTAGGATGAGTGGCTACCATATTGGACCATACAGATTGTAGAATATTTTCATCACTGCACAATGTTGTATTTGATAGCTCTGATAATGGACTTTAAAGTGAACAACGATGTATATAATATAAACTAACAAGAAAGTATGACTCCATAAAAGTAAGCATCGAGCAGGGGCATATTTAAAGCACAAAGAACCTTTATTATTGTTTTGGCTCAATTCTTATTTGGGGAGTGGGGGACACCTTCAGAAAACAGGCAAGGCAATGAGCTAAGCGGCTTCAGGGAAAAGGTAATGATGTGTGTGTGTGTGTGTGTGTGTGTGTGTGTGTTTGCTACGTAAAGGAACACTTTTACATGGAAAAGAACAACTAGGTGCTTTCTATCTTCGTAGGGTTAGACAAATAAGTTTTTATCACTGAAATTGGCTCAGGATTGAAACGGTTATGCAGGTATTGTCATTGGGTCTCTTTTGGAAGGTCTCCTGTCTAGGGTGTTTAAAGTATGTGATATCTTGTCAGCAGAAAGGCTTGATTATGTTCCAAGGTCATCTTCTGTACTGGAACGTTGTTTTCCTGATAAATACCTTAGTTTTCCAAAGATACACAAATGCCAATTTTAAAAACACACCGTTTGATCTCACCCTCTTCCTTTTTACTGCACCTGTTTGATAAGGTGTGTGTCCACACACTCACGCACACAGGGTGGTCACGTGACATTATAACAGATGTCCAAAATGAAGGTTCCAGAAACCATACAGTGTGAATTAAATTGATTTGTGATGCTGGATACAATACCAATACTCAAAAGTATGCTTGATTTTACTTAGATAGGTTATAACAAATTAAACGAGCTAGTATTTATACAAGCAATTAGGAAATTTAAAAACTAATGCTGCCAGCCTTAATATTGAATTGAATCTTGGTACAAAAAAAAGAAAGAGAGAGAGAGAGAGAGAGAGAGAGAGAGAGAGAGAGAGAGAGAGAGAGAAAACCCTGAAATCCTCTCTTTTAAAATGTCAATAACATCTTTTTTAAAATTAGAGAAACCTCACTGGGGTATTTGTTTCTTCTGGATTCTGTAGAGCCTTTACTGATAAACTGAAACACAGGTAAGAATAAGAGTCACTTTAGTACATACAGCAGTTTATAAAGCATTGAAACATTCCAAACTGTGTTTGTCTGCCACAGCCACATATCTAGTATTTTATGGCAGGTGGTGTTTTTAAAAAGGCGGGGGGAATCAAATTGGTTAATTTACATGCCTATGAATGTCATCTAAACCTGGATTTATTTCTGAAATTTCAAAAATTTTGAAATTTGTTTTGAAATTTAAAAAACATACAGGTAATACATGAATATATTTTTGTTCAAAATGCTGTACAACATAACATATATAAGGCTAAAGCCCCTCCACTACAACCCAATCTATGTTCCCTCACCCTACCTGGAGACAACCACTGTTTGAATATGATGTATAATAGGCTTTTTTTTTTTTTTTTGCCTTGGCAACTACCCACACATATCTAGGAAGGTGTACTGAAAAAGAGTGATGTGGCATTGTTCATTTCAACCAAAAAAATTGGAAGAACCTTAAATATCTGAAAATCAGGGACTAACCAAACTAAATATCTGGATTTGGTGGTGGTGGTTGTTTTTGTGATACTGGGGATTCTACCCAGGGGCTCTTTACCACTGAGCGACATCCCTAGCCCTTTTAAAATTATGAACAATCCATAGTCAAATTATAATTTTAGTTCAAGGATTATAATCTATTCTCCTACTTTAACCCCTACCCCTACCCACAAGTCACTGGGTTTATGGTGTGTTTGTCACCACACCTGACCTAAATATCACTTAAAAAGAATGTGGCAAGTCTATATTAAATCATTTGAAGTTTCTGAAGTTCTTAGAAAGTGAATGGCACAGAGTGAACACTATAAATTATTTGGTATCACTCTAAAGACTGATATATTAAGAAAAAGACATGGACTGCAGAAACATGCATACCATATAAACTGTCACACACACACACACACACACACACACACACACACAAACTCGTGCCACAGATTTTCTAGGAACCCCAGAAATAATCCCTTCATTCCATGAGGTTTCCTCCCCTCTTATAGATCATGAGGACACTTTGAAGCTATGACAGGAAAGGTAGGAGAGTAAGAGAGGAAACCAGGAAAGGGACATGTATCTTCTGGATGGTGTTTCTCTGGTCCTCACCCTTAGCAGCTCTCAAGAATAATTCATTTTGTTCTTGACTCTACAAGCTCACCAGGAGCTCAAACACACTTGCTCTCTAAACACAAGAAAATATGCGTGGGAATACTTCCTCACTTAAGAAACACAAAAACTTAACAGGGATGAAACAAAATCGAATAATCTCCTTTAGCAGCAGGCTCTAACTCTTCTGGGTCCATGTGGAAGCTTCTTGTCAGATAGATCTTAATTTTTAGCAAAAGGAAGGAATTGTGCTCTACTGAGCAGAAAAGGGATCCCAGCTCCAGCGGAATCTTGCAGTTGGGCACAGAGCAAGTCCCTTATGTTCCCTGTTCCAGGGGCTGTGGACATAGAGTCTTTTATTATTTCAGCATTGCCTAATGGGGGTCCTTTCTTCACAAGCATGCATGTCCTTTACAAATGAAGCTTCCTTTGAAGCCAGGCAAGAGATCAGATGAAGCCTTTCAATATATATTACTTCTGTTTCCTCTTGGTTCACTGTTCTCACAATGGCTAATTCTCCAAGGGGTCCCAGATGTGAACTCTGCTCCAAGGACTAAATAAGACTATAGCGAGGGAATTCATACTGCAAAACATTCTTCTTGATTCCCAACCAGGGTTTCTCCCAAAGAGATGGCCCTGTACCATCTGCTCCAGCGGAACTCAAACCCACTCCATTAATCATGTGTGTCTCAGAGTCTCCTTTCCTAACTCTGAAGAAATCTTAATTATCCTCCTAATTCGAAGTCTCTCTGAGGTGAGCCAACTCTTTTAATGGAGAAGTACCACTGATGCTCCACTTAAAAACACAGTACCAAGCACAGTGCCTGGTGCACAGTAAACTCCAAGAAAGATTTGCTGAATAAATTATGGCACAAATAACAATGTAGAAGAATCTCATTTGAACATTATTTGTATGATTTTCACACTCTGTTCCAAGCAGTATGCAAATACTGCATCATTTTTTTTTTTTGCCCTTCGTTTAAGGGACACACTAGCCTTAAGCTTCATGAAATTCCCCGAGCTTTTAGCAGAATTTTGTGCACACTCCACAGCAGTGTGGATTTTGGATTTTGTCAAAATCCCTGGTGACTTAGTCCGAATATCAGATGAATCCAGTTCCACAAGTCGGGATCCAAGTCTAATTGCCTCTAACTGGGGTCACATCTATCTTTCATACTTCAATATAAAATCTAAACCACAGCATGTCAAATGAGTGTAGTAAAAACTTAGAGGCTCCCAGACTTATTTGAGGCATTCTAACACAAAATTCAACATAGAAAATTAAACATAAAAACTTTGGTATAATCTCAGAAACATTGCTATCTCAACAGGGTTCCCAAAAGTTAGCTAGAAACTTCTACTAGGTTCATCCATATAACCACCAGATCAACCATATTAATTCCCTAATATTTTGTTTGCTAACCAAGGTACTGGAATGATAGGACACGGAATCAGAGTGATCAAGTGGAGCTGTTTAGTGCAGTCTCAGCCAGTACCATCCAGAGGGAGCAATGAAGGTTCCTGGTGCGTGACGAACTTAGTCTCCTCTGGTCAGTCCCTTGCCTTATCCACTGCTTTAGCATTTATTTGACCTTGAAGAGAACAAGCCAAATATTGGGAACGGTCCAATTCTTTCCAGAGGTGTTGAGACACTCAAAAAAACAGTGCTTTGAGAACACCAACATTCCAACTATGAACTATGTTGCCAAGAGCAGGGAAACTAGAATGCACTGTGACCGCGCCCCCTGTCATTTCCTGTTTCCCCAATCCCTCTCAGTGCAGGGATTCTGATGCCTCGTCCTGGGCAATCATGGATGTACCTGGATGAGTCAGTTTCCAGTGAGAGGCTTAAGAACAGCCTTCGTCCTTTACCATCTGATAGAATTTTCGGTTAGAAGAAGCAATGATCAGTTCAGGATCATTTTAGTTCACCCACGTGTTTCTGGAACAGGGTCTACTTTCAATTTCTAAACATTCCTTCCCAATTGATCAGGAGCTCTGCTGCCCTAGATTTCAACCAACACTCCAGTAACCAGGATCTCAGCAATTTAGAATTGGGCCAGGACCCCGGACCACAAATCTCAATCTTTCTTGTGGTCTGCCTTTGCCTTGATGTCTTGTTTATCACTGTCTTGTTCTGGTGCTGGAACATCAGATGAATTGAGTCAGTTTCTTCCACATGGTAGTCCCCTGCTGCCCTCACCAAACACAAGAAGATCACAATGAGTAGTTTGTTAAGTAGCTATTAAGTGGGAAATAGGTATCACAAAGGAGGAGAGGAAAGCAGCAAGCTAGTGGTGGTGGAAAAAGCACAGAAAGGGAAATTTGGGGAGCAGAAAAGAGAGAAAAAGAAAAGGGTATTTTCCAGATTCCCATTAATGGAAAAGCCAGAGAACTCCATGCCTGTAAATGAAAGATATTTTGCATGGTTTTATGCATGTGTGGATTTGTGTTTGTGAAAATACAACTGTATGCAATCAGTTGTGTTTCATTCTAAAATAAATCAAAGAAAAATTGCTTATTATTTAGTTAATATCCACTGATTCAAACATGTTGTTTAAATTCTGCATCATATTCAATCTACATTTTAGCTAACACCAAGGTTGCCTGGTGAGTTTCTATTTTGTTTCTTAACCAAACATAATGCATGCTAATATTCTAACAGAACAAGCTCACTCCTTTGACTGTTGACATTTCTGTTGCTTCCCAAAAGGCAAAAGTTCTCCTATTTTGTTTGCAAAAGCAAGGCTGGTATTTCCTTGTTGCAATAAAGGGTCAAGATTTTAAAAAATACCACTCTTCAAAGTTCTTCCACAGAGATCCCCAAAGTGAATACTGTCCCACGGATAGGAATTACAGAACAGAGAGGAGCAACACAAAGGGGACAGCTCACATTACGAGTCATAAGTCACCCAAACTATCACTCTTCTGAGTAAAATAAAGTTGGTAGAAAGCGAATGAAAACTCTCTGGAACATGCCTTAGGATGAGGTAGAATCTAGAGTTAGAGCCATCTTCTCTGTCTCTCTCTCTCTCTCTCTACATTGGCTATCACTGTTCTATGATGTCGGCAATTTCCATGCACCTCTCAGACCATTTTTGTTTTGCATATCATTTCCTTTGGACTTACTGCTCTACTTCCAAGCCTTCCATTAATTCACAAAACCTGTCTTCTCCTCTCTACGAAAATGAAGACAAGCAGAAAGAATGGCCATGTCAAGAACCGCACATTCAACACGCCTAAGGAGCTTATCCTTACCATATTTTTTTCTTGGCCAAATACCCATTATCCTTCAAAGTAAACCCAAATTCCAGCACTTAAATGGGTTCCTGGGGGAGGATGCCCAGACTGTTTAAAATAGAGTATTAGCCTATTTGTTTGTATCATCCTGCCCAGGGAGGAAATGAGATCAACCAAATGAACTTCTTTGGATTCCTGCAAGTGCTAACTCCATGGTACCCTATTTTCAAGACACAGCAAGCAAGCAGCAATGTCCAGTAGTAGCCCTAGGATGTGATCTGAGGGTCACAATTTGTTGCTCGATCCAGAAGCCCCTCCTCCATGTACAGTGCTGCATAGAGCCACATCTCAAATTCAGAGAAAAAATAGCATTCCCACATGAGAGTCTCTTAAAAACATATTCTGTCTGACACATTACCATATGTTAGTAAGTGTGAGTTTATTAAAGTAGACCATTTTATTTAGTAGCTCTGGAGGAAAAGGATAGAAACCATTTGTTGGCTTATTCATTCATTGATTCATTCTCTTGCTGAGTAACTATTAAGTTCCCACATGTGCCAGACACTGCCACTCACAGTAGAGGGCTGAGCAAGATGGGCAGTTTCTCTGCCCACATGAAGAATATAATCAAGAGAAGTAATCCTTAAAGGTCATCCTCACACATCCCATCTATAATATGTGTATATGCTTATTTATAAATTATTCACTTAGGCTACTGTACGAGTACATATATGGATTATTATATAATAACATGTATAATACAATATTATATTATATGTTACATATAATATAATAAAAATGTGCCAAAAACAATAGTAGAAACAGGTTTTAATATTTTTCTGTGCTATAATAGACTGTCTTCTATAATCCCTGGCATGTGGGCTCTCATTTGGAAGATCTCTTTTATAGTAATTTCTATCAGAGAAATTTTTCTATAGAGAAAATGTTATCTAGAGTTGATGATGACTTCAATCACCTCCAAAATTTGGACAAAAGAAATCATATCAGGACCAGAGATTCAACTTATATGTCTAGTAACTTAAATTCTAATTAGAATATAATAAATGTTCATTAAATAATTCTAGAATTTAGGGATGATGGGTGAGAATGATTGTGTGTGTGTGCATATGTATATATGCACACACACACACACACACCACATATGTATATAATTTAAAGGAATCATTTGTATAATCAGAAAAAAATAGCTTTCAAGCTAGGAACAAATGAGTTACCTCAATTATTTAAATAAAATAATAGTAGTAACAACAACACCGAATAAAAGTTCACCAACCTAGGTGCCCTTCAACAGATGAATGGATAAAGAAAATGTGGTACATATACACAATGGAATGTTATTCAACCATAAAGAAGAATGAAATCACGGCATTTGCCAGTAAATGGATGGAGCTGGAGAATATCATACTAGGCGAAATGAGCCAATCCTATAGGACAAAAGGCTGAATGTTTTCTCTGATGTATGGATGCTAATTCACAATGGGGTGTGGTGCTAGGAAAGAGGAGAGGTACTCTGGATTAGACAGAGGAAAGTGAAGGGAGGGGAGGAAATATGGGGGTATGAAGGGTGGAGAATGACTATTACCCTATGTGCATATATGATTACACAACCAGTGTAATTCTAGATCATGTAAAACCTGAAGAATGAGCAGTTATACTCAATTTATGTATGATGTGTCCAAATGCATTCTACAGTCATGTATAACTAATTAGAACCCCCCCAAAAAAACTCATATGACAAAGAGCCTGTTTCTAACTTACTTCCATTTGTCAGGATGAAATTTCTAATCACAGATCTCATCTCCAGAATTTCAAGGTATAGTTTTACTAGGATCTCTCTCATCTAGTCCTTTTTGGAAAGCATTTACATGTAGGTTCCTTAAAATTATTTACCTTTCCTGCAATTCATTGACCAGGAAATGGTTATAGACAGAACTACATAGTTACCTGGCCTTACCGCTGACCTCTAGCACTATTGCCTTTGTTCAAAATCAACTGTATTTTCTTTCTGGCAAATGACTTCCACCGATAGTTGGTAATACTAATATTTGTGTCATGTTATCAAAAACGTTTCCCAAGAGTCATGGTTGCAGTGTTATCAATAATAGATTTATCTATCACATCAAAGTTTGGGTGTTGTAAACTTATCACCATTTCCACGAGTTCCCCACACTCACTGTCAGCTTGGACAAAAGGTGCTTTGTGAAGTGTGTCCCCATCAGACACAGTTCCTTCAGGTGCACATGCCAATCGCCAGCACCGGGCTCTACGCCCAGACTTCTCCATTGCAGTCAGAGCACCATCAAGACCCCAAGCAGGGAAATCCTTCCCCGCTCAGGACTATTCAATATGGGAAGATGAAATCCAGGTCACCACATGGAGGACCGCGTGTAAGATGCCCCGATGCTCCCAGACACTTCAACCAAGCATGCAGTGGCCTTTTGGGAACCTCAAGGTCACATTCCTGTAGCCTCCTTTGCAGTCTTGGGAATCCTGAATGTTTAGACTAGGATCTCTGCTCACTCTGGGCAGGGATGTGCTGCAGCCTAAGAAGTCTATTTTTGCCTCAGCCTAACCCTGAGGGTCTCCAAAGTTCCAACTTGATGGAGACAGAAGATTTTTCTCAGGAACACTCCTCCCCCTCAACAAATAGTTAAGCTTGTCTCACAATCTGAAATCTCAAATAGGACTTAAATCCCCAAGGGATGCCTTTCACAAAAATGCTGACATCCCCCTCCCTTTTTTTTTTTCCAAGTATGGAGCATGTGCACATCCCTATACACATGCACACGTACGTATACCTGGGTCTGTACCAACGTGAAGACACACATCCATATTTGTGCTTGGCATTTGCTCACAAAAGTTGTATATAGTTGGTCTTATTCTCTTTTTAAAAATAAGGACGCAGAGTTTCACAGAGTGAATGGAGCTTATCAAAAATCCCATCGATAGGACTTAAACCTGCCTCAGACAAGTGAAAGAATAACCAGAAAATTCTTATTATATAATCATCTCATTTCCTCTATCACCTTAGCTATCGCTGGAGGTCACACAGCCTAGGATGCCGCTGCTACCATGCACATCAGGGTCCTCCTCAGCGTCTCAGACAGGGACTCTGCCTTTCAGGAAGCGGAGAGGGGAGACTGCCCTTCCCGGCATGACCCACAGTGTGGCCCCCACAGTGTGGAAAGAGGCTGGTCCCCAGCCGTGACTCTTTCATCACCAGGAGAAATCTGACCCTCATTTCAGATGTGTGGAAAAGGTGAAAAAGCCTCCTCTTTTCCTCTTCCTTACCAAGTATTGGACTTCGCATTCCTTCCCACCTAACACCCCAGGGCCCCAGGAGGCTTCTGGCCATTACAGAAAGTGTTTGTAAAGCCCCTTCAGAGCCATGGTGGACAGGCGGTGCAGACACGAGTTGAACAATAACAGCCGAGCTGCAGACATGCAGCAGGCCTGCTTCCGTGGCATTCTGACAGTGCCTTTTCAACACATGAACATTATTTCTCAGGGCAGTAATCCCATAGTCCTTATTAAATTTTCCATATCCCACCACAGCCTTCCATCCCACCCAGAAGAACGTTCTTTGCTCTCAGGGCAAACACATTCTCTCAGGCACTGACCTAGAACTGCATCAGTTTTACACTTAAACTGATCAGCGACATTTGTACACTCAAACAAGTAGGAGTCCCAAACTCCCTCCATAGCTGATTTCTTGTCCAGCTTCAACATAGTGTACCCCTGAGGTACACAGAGCCGACCCCGGGGAAAAGGTGAAAAACACTAAGGAAACTTCCATTTAAACAACATTGTTAATAAATTCTGATTAGTTAAGATAAGATGTACTCTGATTTTCCTGAGAGTTTTATCTTTATAGATAGGCTGCACAATCTATAACAAAGTCTTAGCTGAGTGTTTTGGAGTTGCTTGTTATTTTCAAATAGCATGTGCTGTGGTGTTTCCTTGAGGGAACACATTCCAATTTCTTAATGGGGTGTAATCAGTAACACGTTTGCTTCAGGCCTTATAATGATGATGCCGTTAACTGCATTCACCAAAAATCCTTTAAAACAGCTGTTTTCAACCAACTTTCGCTGTGAATGTACTTTGTATGTTTAATGTACTTGGCAAGCATTTGAGAAAGCCCTTGCCTACTGTTTTATTTGTTTCCATTTACGAAAACATGCATTCACTGTGAAAATCATATGCATTTGTAAAGTTATCAAGGAACCCATAAGTAAAACTACCCTGTCCTTGTCATCATCAGCAATTTCGGAACCATCTCCAGTGAATCTACTTAGAAGAAAGTTCCATGCATTTATTTAACCATATGAAAATCAGCAGCTCTCCTTCAGGCATGAACAGAAGGAGCATATTTCTTGAACCATGTACCCTAAGGTTAAAAGACAGAGATCCAGCAGAATCACCTGGACAAAAGCAAAAGTATTCCAGCAGACAGCTGCTACCCAGGCAATTGTTACCTAATATTGTCAACTAAGCCCCTGTTGCCTCTGTGATTTATCATCCTCTGCTCTGAAATGCAAGAATGATCCTCTATTTGAAGACTTACTAAGGACAGAACTGTTTCCTTCCTTATAATATTATCCAGCCAGAGATAGGCAACACACGCTTGTGGTTGGTTAAAGTCTTTGCTTTTTGCCTTCCTTGGTTGAAAATGCTCACTGCAAGGGAACAGGCCAAAATAAAATTGCCAACCCTGGTGGTGCATAAAACTGTAAAAGCAGAAAAAAATTTTCCTTGCTGTTTTATGCCCACCACTCCCCAAAGTGACAGGATTGTTGCTATATTATCAATTTGTTAGCTTATGTTGTTATAGGTATGTGTACTAGTCAGGGCACATAATTAAAAAGCAAACAAACCAACAAGTGACCCACCTTGGACATTTGCCTGCCACCTGGTGAGTGCTCTGGTCACGGGAGAGAGCCCTGTAAATCCCAGGGCCCTGAGAAGGACCCAGGAGTTGCTCTTTCCCACTTTGCCTCCCGTATTCTAATCTCATTTTTCAGTGCCAGAACGATTCCTTAATCTGCAATCACTGAGGAAGGCAAATGCCTGCGCAATCAGAGAACCTGGAGCCTTGTTTACTTGGCCTCTTCCATGAGTCCTAAACAATACATCTCACAACTCTGCCTGGTACTCGGTGTGGGTGTGATAGAGACTGCCAAACCCCAGCTCAGCAGGCAGGAGTCCTATTTCCTAGGCTCTGGGAAGATAGAAAATATCACATTTCTATTTCATTCGACCCTTCCACTCTCTCTGTCACGCTTCACTGCCTTTACAAGTCACCATTTCACTGTTGCAACAAAGATTACAGGGACTCTAACAGGTAAGGCCTCCAGCAAACACCGGTGAAGGGGGCCTGGAAAGAAGGCAGAGGGCTGCCGGGCTTATCTGCTCCCTATCTCGCCATTTCTTACCACAAGGCCTGCCTGATGACAGCCAAGTTGTCCTGAGGCCACCACTCAGTAATAAGATACACAACAAATAATGGGGTTTTTTTTGCTGGAAAAATATATACTCAGGTAATTAAATTGTTAACATGATGGATGGCCTTATTTTATATTTGAATTCAAAGTGACTTTCTGTATCATTCAACTAAAATGGCTTGATGTTACAAAAAAAAGGGGGGGGGGCAAAACAAAACAAAAACAAAAACTCCAAAATATAACTACAGAGAAATGGGAATAGATTTTTGTTCATTTCTTTTGAAAACAAACACGGGTAGTTTTGATGGTGCTGCGTTGTGTTGTTTACCTGAAATGCATGGAGCTCTTATTCATTATTTCTTATTCCTAGTTTTTTATACCATATTCTAAAAGATAAGGTCATAGAAATTTTGTAACAGATATGCTTTAGCTTCTGTGGGGAAAGTAAGAACATATTAGAGAGACTTGCTTATTGTTCAGAAGGTTCCAGAAGCAGGACCCTAGTGTCTGAGTTTAAAATGTTAATGGACACACATTCTGCCTATGTTGAGTCCCAAATGACAATATGTTTTGTGCCCAGGGCATGATTCTGACTAAATCAATAAACCAACCTAAGTCTGATAAAAGTTTTACAAAATATCCAAGACATTTAGAGTAATTGTTAACATCTGTTCATTATGATTCAACAGTGTAAGTAGGTTTGGAAGCCAGATAAATATATTTATTCATCAGCAGCCAGCATGTCACTGCTACCTCAGTGGTGACATAAAACAGTGAGACATGAGAACTTGCCTTAGTCTTGGGTTCAGAGAGTATAAATGAACCATTGTGGGGGAAAAAAAAAACAGCAAATTCTCCTTCCTCCCATGTTTTCCATGGGGGGATGAGGGGGCAATTTTTGGTCAAAAAATCCTGATAATTTACTTTGAACTGAAAACCTGGGGAATGTGTAAGGGTTGGGGGGAAATGAAAGTATAAATCTTAGAGAAGAGACTTGAAGACACCTATTGTTACTAACATATGAACAGTATTTTTCTTGTTAATTTTCAAAAACTCAATTTCTTCTTTCATTTCACAACATAAGAAGGTTATTTCTATACCAGAAAGTTAAAAACCGGCCCTTTGAAAAGTGCAGTGAAAACTTGTGCAGGAATGAACTTAGTTATTTGAGAATATCCACCAACCTGCAGCTGAGTCATCATTTAATAGCAACAAGAAAATATTAACCAAATCATGATCGAACTTATTGGGATTACCACGGGACAGGAGAAGCATCTCAACTGGTTTTATGTGGCTTTTTATTGTTTCATAGAATCTGGTATGTGTGTGTGTTCATGTTCCAAATGTGCCCTTCCAGTAGTCTAAATGACCTCTAGTGATGCTAATAGATCTCGAGTTACGTGTTCCTTGAATATTTGAAGCTGAGTTGTTTATTAACTTTCAACTACCTCGTGTTATCCTCAACCATGATTGTGTAAAATAGATTAAATAAAGTTGCCTCAAGGTTAACCCTTCAGTGAGGGAATAAATTTGACAATATGCCATCAACTTTAACACAATCTGCTAACATCAGACTTTAGAAACTGTGAACTTTTCCTGTGAAAGGTAAAACGATTCCCAGAGGAGAGAGTAACACTAGAAGAAAGTCACTGATAGACACTGTGACACTTTTCTAAAATGCAGCTCTACAAATTCACTAGCATGTGTACACAGCAAGCATGTAATGAAAGTTGGTTGTGTGGAATCCTAGAGTAATATTACATAGCTATATCGAGTACCTAACACATTCTAAGGGGTTAGTTTAAAACACTAGGTTTCTCTATGAGGACCACAAGATTAGCAAGGTAGAGATGAGGAAATTAACACAGAGATGCTATCTAGCTAATTAAAGCTGTAAAAGAAGCAAGAGCCTCTTCATGGATTGTTCTGTTCACTAACCTGTAATTATATTGTCAATTGCATTAACTTCATTGCCCACTAATAGAGTAAGTTGCAAGGGAGGCAGCCAATGTTGGGATGGTTATTTATTTTTATGTCCTAATTAATCAGTACTGACACCAAACCACATCCTTCCTCCTTGCTCATTATTTAAATGACCCATTTATATGGATGAACCTCTTTGCTTTGTGCATTTCATTATCACATTAACATGCTTTCAAAACAAAAAGGGTTGTTTCTGCTTCAGCAAGTGCTTTGAACCAACAGCTACTTGAGCTACCCCTGACCGCCTGCGTCTGCCAGCCTCATCTCTTCCTAAGCATGTGTATGGCCAGTGGAGAGTTTGACTAAAATCAAATGGTCGCCCTCTTGGGTGGGGGTGAATTCCTGTTGAGTTTTGTAGTGTGAGGGGTGAGATGGGGAGAGACTCAGCTTAGGAAATGGAGGCAGGAATTCTAACTTTTCATCAAAGGTTGGGAAGCAACTTATATTTAGCTAGTTATTTCCTCATGTTTCCAGGTATAGAAACTTGAAAAGAAACCCTGCCACTGAGTTAGATTAAAATTTCTTGGAGGCATGAAATTCAAATATAATTTAATGTAATTTGGTGAGCCCAACTATGAGACACCCTTTCCCCTGGTAAAGGCTCCAAGAGCTATTTTAACTATTCCATTGGCCTTTGGTGAAGGGTTCTCTCCTCAAACTACATCTTGAGAAGCCACATCTCTAACCTTGAGTATATCAACCCTGCTACCACCCTAAACAATAGTGTGGGAGAGAGTGCAGATGAACGTATCCAAATAAAAGAAGTCTTTTGTTTCAAAGTTACTCCTGAAAAAAAGGAGGAAGCATGCTCTATTCAAAGGTTGACAATGTCCCTTTGCATTAAGGGGCACGCTCAAGGTATTTTTTGGGAAACACACATTAGCTTGGAAAAAAGTTGCAATTGAATGTTGACTTGTGTGTTTAAAGATGCCCTTGCAATGCCATCATCTTGAAAAGGATTAACAACTTTTAATCCAGATTTTTTTAGTTATCCCTTTGAATAGGATCTCCCAATTACAAACATTTGATGGATTGCTCTATAATTTTAAGATAATATTTAAAGGTACCTAAGAAAAAAGAACAAGTGGACAGCAAGAGTATGTTCCCATGGGACACATAAAAACAAAACAAAACAATAGCTCTGAACGTACGTGTCCAGGTACATGCACCTGAGATGGATCTCCTAGCCACAGCCACATGTACAGATTTCAAAACTGATGTGTCTCAAATACAATGAATGCAAGTGAAGAAATGTACCTTTGAAAACTGTTGAGTGACTCAAAGAACTCTGATGATGCTGATGATGACCATGACAATTATAAATAGAAATGTAACATGAAAAGTGAAAAGAATAAATCTTTCTAGATTCTTAAATATTACAAAAGTCTTGCCGGGCACAGTGACACATGCCTGTGATCCCAGTAACTTGGGAGACTGAAGCAAGAGGATCACAAGTTCAAAGCTAGCCTCAGTAACCTAGTGAGGCCCTAAGCAACTTATTGAGACCCTGTCTCCAAATAAAAAATGAAAAGGGTTGGAGATATGGCTCAGTGGTTAAGCACCCCTGGGTTCAGTCCCGCTGACAAAAAAGTCTTTAGATAATGGATAAAAATCCTTTTGAGCTTCCGTTTGTATAAAATCAGTTATCACTCTGTTATACGGAGTTCCTTCCCTCAAGTCAAGGACTAGACTTGGATATGATGGTGGTTTTCATTTTTCATCTTATTAAAAAATCTGCAATTTTAAAAATGTAATATAATGAACAAAAGTCATGACTTACACTCCCTCGTTTGTTTTCCTTTTGGTGGTTTTCTATGTTTTCAACAGTGACTAGCCACCTGCCTACTGCCACTACTACCTCTGTGGCCTGGGAATCCCTCTATGCTGAATACCACTTACTAAAAGGAAATCCTCCTATACACTTTACCTAAATCCTGCATCCTCCAGTTGAAGCTCATTTCATATTATTCAGACTTCTGCGAACAGTAGTCCAACATCATCCTCTTTATGGAAGGAAAAAAAACCCCATTATTCAAAAATAGTCAATAAATCACTCTTTATCCTTCATTTCCCCCACTTGAATAAGCCCAGCTCCCCAGAGCTTTCTCCAAAACACTCAACCTCCAACTCAGTATCAAGGCATAACTGAGTTCCTGGGAGAATTAGTCATATATTATGACTAATTATAACATTACATATTATATGACTATAATGATTATTAATTTTAAATAGTAAATATAATTGCCTTAAAACGTGGCTGATGCCTTCCTCTGAATTCCTCGGGAAATTCTCAAATTTCTCCTTGACTACCTCAGAAAGGCTCCATCCTGTCCATGGCCAGGGAGATCAGTTTATGTTTAGGAGAAGTGGGCAAATGTCTGGTATGGAACACATTAAGTCCGGGGAAATCTGTTCCCTTATAACTTAAGCCAAGATGGCTGCGACTAAAAGGCAAGTTAATTAACCCATTTGATATAGTCACCATTACAGCATCCATTATTGGAAGTGGGCTCTCTTTCAAGCCACAAATGTACAAAACTTTCTGAACTCTCTTCTAAGCGGTATATACACACTGACCCAATAAAAGTTCTCTTTGTTGCATTTTGGGTGCATATGGCTACTATGCGTGCTTCACTGCAGGTATTAGAGTCTATGTCTAAATTGAAGAATCCCCTTAAAAACAGAAATGATCATGTGACAGATACCAGAGGGAGCTGCAAACTTCAGGCAAGGATACAAGAGCTAATATTTGCTACAACAGATTCACATTTTAAAAATTTATTTCCTAACTTTTGTGTAGGAGGCATGAATCATGACCCTTGTACTGGACCACAAATGCTTTGATAACTAGTTTGTCATTTAGTATTTCAAAGGGATTGGACTGATAGAGGATGAATCAGCATCTACTCACCATGCAAGAATGAAATGCTGCTGTAGCCTATCTTCCTGAAACTCAATATTAGAGATGATGGGGATCTTGTTTCTGTTTGCTTGTTTTCTGAAGAAGATGTCAGATCCTACTGTGAGCTCTGTTTAAGATAATCCTAGAAGGTACAGGAAGTTCCGAGTGTCTGACCCAGATCCTCAAGGTCAAATGAGGATTAAGGAGGACCCTAGAAAGGCTCATGGGGCCAGCTTGAGGACCACAAGGTTAAGTACTAGAGTTGAGTTAGGGAGGGGAGAGGGACTTCTGGTGGAGCCTACTCTACCCAATGACCATTGTCAGTCATCAGAGTTCACCAAATCCGTCTAATAAGAGGTTGAAGATCTGAGTTTTGGTACTGCAGAATGTTTGCAGGCTCCCAGGGAATGGAAACAGATCTGGATCAAATTATATTCAATTCAGAGGCATGTGGGGCATTCTAATGATTTCCATTACCCCTGTGGTCATCTTGGGTGGTGGAGCTCATTATAGTTCAATCACAAAAATTAGGACTCAGAGGATGTCAGACCTGAGAAAGGACCCTTTGTGGACCACCAATGTTCAATGAGGTGAAGTGACTTGACCAAGACCTCAGCTCAGGGCTATCGTATCACCAACAGTGTTATCCACAACAGGCAAATAGGTGGCTGATGTTTGCCTTTTAGATCCCTATCCCAGGAGGAGTCAGCTGAAATGAATCAACAGAACATGCAGAGTCAGAAAAGATCCTCAGCATGGTGGTGTTTCCAAGTATCATTGCTTCCTGGAAGTCCTAAGTAGACACCTACCTCTTGCTTCCACACTTCCCCTAGGCCACTCCCCCCACTCCCGGCCTGGGGTCATACTGGGTTCACACATCTCACCTTCTCATCTCCCATGCTTCTCCCCTTCATTCACTGTAGCCTCAAGTGGTTGGCCTTCTTTGAAAACAACTTGTTCCTTCTTTGGGCTCTTTGAGCTTGCTATTCTTCTCTTAATCTGGAAGGCTTTTCCTGAAGCTATCCCTCATGGCTCATTGTGTTCATCATCTTCTCCCCCACTAAAAAGCTCCAAGAGGATACCAAGTTTAGACACTAGAACAGTGTCTGGAATGTAGTAGGTGCTCAGTTTTTGTTTGTTGAATCACTGAGATCAGGCTCTTAAGTATTCCCAAAGCCTGACCCAGCCAACAGGTTCAAGTCACGCTTCTTAGTTGTTTTATTGGTTCATCGTTAGCTATACTTGGGTTTTTTGTTTGATTGGCAGGGATTTTGTTTTGTTTTGCTTTGCTCCTTTAACCTTCCTGATCTTGGTTTTCTGTATTGTAGCCTAGTTAGATTACTATAGTCATCTTACCTACTTTTGTGTTCAAAGGTAGTACTTAATACTTTATTAATAATATTTAATTTTTATTAATAATATTTCTTTATTGAAAGATATGAAGAAATGAATCCTTTTAGGAAAAAAAAATAGTTTCTGGGAGAGTTTGCAATTTCTACAGGCAGGTACTTTCCAATCAAAGTTAACCAAAAATGGGGAAGAAAAAAAAAGCCCCAAATATTGTTTTTCACATTGATCATTTGAAAGGGAACTAGTGTAAAATCACTGGCAAAGTAAAAATGTCAGCCAAGTCATGGCCTCAGAAGGTTGGCAGCAGGACCTGCCCCATGGTGGCCGGTAAACAGGAAGCTATGCAGTTTGTCCTGTGGTTATATTCTCTAGCCACAGCGGGGAAAGGAGTCACCAGAGAAATAAGAAAGAAGTCAGCCCAAGCCTTGGCAGTCTGGATGATGCTGACCTCACATGCTGTGACCCCAGCTCTGGGAAACAATGAGACTATGAGGTATCTAAAAACTGGAAGCCAATCATTGACCCTCAGGACAACCACCTTCTTGCTCCACTTCTTCCAGGATCCCCTGCATGCCCCAACTCTACCCAAATAGAGCATGATCTGTTTGGATGGGACTCTCAGCAGTCTGGGCTTTCATTTCTGCTCTGGCCCATGTCTGCATCTTTCACTGCATAGAACCCCCCACCGACAGCACCTCTTTCCCCTTTCCTGGCTGAGAGGTGCTTCCCCGGTCTTTCCCTTTAGAATATTGTCTTTTCAATTGCTTAGGTTTTTTTGTTGTTGTTGCTGGGTTTTTTTTTTTTAACTTTACAAAATGTCTCTTAATGCCAGATAAAATATCCACCTTATAATCGAGATGGGGATTTTCAAACTGTGTTCCTGAAGTTCTTCAGAAATCACCAGAGGACAAAGGTAGGCACCCGACACTGGGCCTTGAAACCCCTGCTCCACTCTGACCACTGTAACTTCATTGACCCTTATCCATTTTATATATTGAACTTCTGAGTAAGATGTTGTTTAAAGAAAGACTTTACTTTTTTTTTTTCAAAGAATATTTTTGAAGCTTTTAAATTAAAATAACACATGACTCGGGGGATTTGCCACCACCTGGTGGCAGCATACCCAAATTTCAACATACCTAAATTTTTAAAAGGGTTTTATTGAATCTGCTACCTTAAAATTACAAAGTAGAGTCAAAGGATTATATATGATTATGAAAAAATACATTTAAAGTACCATATAACTTTCAAAATGCAGTCATTGCATTCAAAAGCTAAGATGCCATGAATGAATTAAAATGTTTTGTTGTGTGGTTTTTGCTTACAGAAAAGAATTCCACTGTACCTTAAAACCAACATTGCAGTCATGTAAAATAAATGGGCAGGATTCTCTCAGATTGTTTTAGCATTTTAAGATCAGAATTATTTATCCTCAAATACCAAAGGTAAATAACTTTATTTCTTCTTCCTCCTGGAGTCAGTACAAAGACTTGGTTCCAAGGTAAGTTCTACCTGGGACATTCCTTGTGCTGCTGAGCATCCACCTCCACCAAAACTAAACAAAGCAAAGAGCAAAGGCACCTTTCACAGGCACAAACAGGATAGGAAACAAGTACTACAACCACGAACACACTCATAGAGGAGTGGAGAAGAAAGTGAGATTTTTTTTTTCCCCTTTTCAAGCCTTTTGGCTCCGTCGTAACAGTGGTATATTATATTGGTTTGGGCCCTTTTAACAACACTAACCTTGCTCTGGCCTGATTCGACAATTCTCTGTTCAGGCAAAACACCTTTAACACTCAAGACTAAGTTCTAGTAAGTTAAGCACCTGGGGAGCAAAAAGGAAACCTGAGACCTGTCATTCTCTGTCATTTCTCTGGCCAGACCCACCTAAACCCCTGGCCCAGCAGTGTGTGGTGCCCCAGCCTGGCCCTCTTTCTATGTGACCCATAAGTCGTTTCTTTCTTGCTTACAATGATGTATTAGAGTAAGTTTTCAGGTGGGACAGGAGAAAATCATCTGGACAGGCCAGGGGCATCCTGCCACACTCTCAGATCTGCAGAGAACAGAATGAGCTGAAGTGAGTGAGAACGCCAGAGAAATATTCTTGGCAGTGGGCCGGTGGACCAAGCAGGAAGGTTTACTTTTCATGGTCCCTCAACAGCTGCAATAAACTGGCTCCTTAAGAAACCATGATTCCTTTGTCTTGTGAATTTGCCAGCAAGATTACACCCCTCCAAGTTCTTTGTAGACCATCAGTGGCCGCTTGGTATTCTGGGAAGATAGCAATTAGCTAAGTTGACAGTTTGCAATTGAAATCCATGCACACTTCCCCTAAAACTCATTCTAGGATCACTTAGCAGCTTTTCCTCCATCAATTACAAAACAAGACAGTACCAAAAATCACTTGGAAGAGATATTAGAATAAGCGTAATAAAAGAGTAAGGAAAATGAAATAATCAATAAGATCCAACTTAGCACTTTTGAAATTTAAAGGTACTCTGCCTGTCACCACAATGGTCACTGACTTCTGGTGCTTCTCCTACAGCAACACATGGAGCAAAGTTGATTTTAATCACTCAGAGAGGATGTCATCATTAATTTCTTCAACGCACTAAGAACATAGCATAACAAATAGGAGCCACTCCAGAGGTCTGAGCTATTGCTTAAAAAACAAAACTCACTGATGGCTATGACTTTGCAATTGTTGTGTGTCACAGATATCCTCCCGTGTATGGCTCTGGGTCACAGCACCATCTGTATAAAACCAAACACTGCCAGCTGTGCTCTTCAACAGTTTGGAGCAATATTTAAATTTCTTTAAGTTATATACTTGTATAGCAGATAAACAAAGCCAGTTGCATTGATGTATATGTACTTATTTAAAGTCTTCAAAAATAGAAAGTTCCAGCAAAGGATACAAACAAACCAAAAATGCTAATGTCAAAGTTGTCATGTGAGGAAACAGGTACACTAACCCCAATTAGCCTTCCTGCTTCGGTTATTATGTAACAGACTACATTATGACTTGCTGCCTTAGCTCCTGGGCCATGATTGCCTATCTTGAGATCACTTTTGATACTCCCAAGGTAAAGGAACACCAAACAGTAGTCATTTATCTGACAAAAGACCTTCTGTTTTTCTTATTCTATCAATCATTAAACAAGTAATGTCTTTTTATGTTATAGCTTTGACATTCATTAACACTCACGTCAGAGGAAATCTTTGCAATTAAAAATCCTATTGACCATCTAAAGTTGTTTTGCCCTGGCTTATTACAACTGATTTCTTCTTTAAAAGGAGGCAATAGCTCTGAGCAAGGTCAGCAACTCACCCCATAGTTCAGTTCAATGTATCTCTTATGACTCAATATGACTTTGATAGTCATACTATGTAAAAAAAAAAAATATATATATATATACACACACACACACACACACACACACACACACATATATACATCTAAATGTTAACTTTAGGGACAAGCTGGACTGACCAGCTTAAGAGGAAGAAATGCCTCAAAGAAAACAAACTCACATAGCAATAAGACTGTTGTACTGTCCCAGGAATTCTTCCTCATGGCAAAGGCATAAACACTCTGGAGGATTTCAACCAAAACTCTGACAGACTCACTATCATCTCAAATGCTTGAGACCAATTTTACATAAGTTCCTTATGATTGGAAACCACAAACAGAATAAGAAAATGTCCAACAGGACAAAGTAAGAGCTTTGAATATCTCCAGGGAACTTGTTCCCTTCCAAACCACTCCTTTTGTGGGAACATCACCCATAAAAACTGATTATACATCATCCACAGCAATATTATCATCCAGTGTTGAGAGAAATAAAACAGAATAAACACTCTCCTTTTTTAATAAAGCGCAATTTAGAGGGTGGGAGAAGAACGAATTTCCTTCTTGGAAAAAATCTCTGTGTTATAAAAAGTCTTTTATTTAAGGAGTGGATTGACCTATTGTATCTGTGCTTATATGCACCACCTATTTTACAAAGAGTAAAGTGGGAAGAGATATGGAAATAGATATCAAGTAGACAGCAAAACACTCCTCTAATAAACATCATTTAAAATGTTATGAATGTAAAGAAAAATATAAAATGTTTACCTTTATATATCGCCTTATACTATCACTTTGGCATTTAATTTAATTAAATGATGTTACTATTTGATTAAAATCCAAGATTGGATATGGCCCCCAGGGTCCCATAATGATTTGATGATATTTAGAACAGAATATGTCACAGATTCCTTCTCTCTTCCAATAATTAAGTTCAGTCATAAGACGACTTGGGGCATGAAATTCTTTGAATTTATTTATACATTCAACACTTTGTAAGGACACAACTTTGGAGACACTGCAGCTGTGCTGGGAAGGAAACACTACTCATCCCCATGTGTGCACACAGGGAAGTGACTGTACCTGTAGGGTGACCCAATCCATGGTTTCAGGAAGTGAACTGTAATGGGGTTTTAATGTCCTTTGGGTCCTGCCTCAGCATCATCCATTTTCAGTAAATGAAAGCAATACAAGCTTTGCAAAGGGATTTCAAACTATTACAAGGGAAACTTAGAAAGGAAATCTAAATACCACCATGGATATAAAGTTGCAAGAACTACTCATCCTGTGGAGCTCTTTACACTGAAATCACTGCAATTTTTAAAAATATTTTAAAAAAAACAAAGACCCCAAGAAGACAGTAAAAAAGAAAGATGGCTGTGAGTTGATTTTTAATATTTGATCCTTCCTCACCTACTAGTTCTCACTAGGAATTGCTTCAGAGATATTTTCTACCTAATCATCAAAGATGAAGGCTCAGGACACCACCCTCAGTAGGCCCTTTGCCACCAACAGATGGGTTCAAAAGGAGATCTCCCAACAAGACTGTCAACCCACCAAACAAACTGAAGCAAAAAGTGGGGGCCAGGGCTTACCATGCCATGTCACACACACAGGGTTCCCTGCTTCCTCTTCCCGCCCAGTCTGTAATGCCTGTTCCTGCCTTACCGGTCCCACTAGGATCAAAATTTTGGGATAAAGTTAAGTTTAGAGTTAGGCCTGGTGTAGATCGAGTCACTGGATTTGGATCTGAGTCACCTCTGTGCCACTGACTAGCAACTTGAGGCTGCCTTCATCATTCAAGATCTTTCAAAGCAAAGTTCACCCCAGACTAGACCTCATCTCAAGGTCCTCATGAACCTGAAATCAGATCCACAGAGCATTTCTCTAGAACTTGCTGAATCAACAATCCCCCACTTCAGAGATACTAGCCTGCTGCTTAGCCCTATGGGAATTTACAGGACCGTATTTTCATTCAAACTCTGTTTATTACACATTTTTTTTTCTGGGTAATATGCCTTGAGGCCTGAAGCTGTTTGGTCTTCTGCTCTCTACCTACCCTCCTAAAGATTCAAATGTAAAAATAAATCAAATTAAATGATTTTTTTTCTTAAGAATGGCTTGCAGAAACCTTCAATATGAATGTGGATGTGCCTGTCCACTGTCCCAAAGCTGTTGGTTTTTGATTCCTTCCACGTCCTCTCTTTCCACTTCATTCCCTGACACATACAACAGAACCTGGAGTCACCCTAAAAGCCTTACAAGATTTGTGCTCTGCTCGGGAGATGAGCCCTAACTCCAAATGCACTCTGAAAATAGTTTTCAACATTTTCATGGGGTGTTTCACATTGACGTCTGCATGAGATCATTATCTTTTGGCCCTCGGCCTATTGCCATGAAGTCATAACCTTTGTTCAGGAGCAGCCCAGCCCACTGTCATGATTACAGATTTAACTCTGTTAATAAAGACAATGCAAGTCACTAAAGACTGAGTTCTCCTCTCATAATAAGAAAATGGACTGGATTTTATATTAAATAATCAAACTTTACATGTTAAGTTATAAAAAGCATTGGAATCATAGAACAAGGAACCTGAGATGATAGCCTTTCTTATGAATGATTCCAATAGAATTTGTGAAATGATCTTGCAGCATCTGTGAAACCGAGGGTTACGCTCTATCACAGCTGTTTGAGTTAGCCTTCATTGATTCAAAACAGTTTTAACTGTTAAAATGTTCTATTGCCCCTTAATGTTTAAGATTTACAGTCTCAATTCTATACCTGCTTGTGCATTAGTGAATGTCTAACCATGCTACTACACACCAGCCCTTAAATAGTTGAAGGGAGTGCTCATGTGGCGTGCCTGCTAAGTCTTCCCTTCTCTACACATCCTAGGTTCCCTCAGTACATCTACATGGTCTCACCTCTTGCTGTCTTTGTGCTATTTCTTTAAAAGCTCTGCAGTTTATGAATATCTCTCTTAAAACATATGCTTCCAAATGAAGACAATAACCCAAACAGTCTCTAACAAGAGAAGAGTACAACAGGGCTAACCGTTACCCCATTAAATCAGGTCACTGTACTCCTATACTGGAGCCTGGGGTTCTATTAGCTTTTATAGCCACTCCAACACCTTGTTGGGTTATATTATGATTTGTCAAGTCCTTGCTCAATAAGTGGCCCTAAACCAAGGCATGAACTTTTTCTTCTGTTTCGTGTGCTGTCACAAGTTAATGAATTAAGTCAAGGCATTCTTTCTCGGCTCCATTTTTTTAATAACTGTTCTGTGGGTTCAGTATTCAAACCTTAGCCACAGGTCTTGTTCAGCATCATGCCATATTGGTTAAGGTGGAGTTAATTAAACATTGGGAGATTCCTAATTAGATAATAACATATCATCACTCTGCACCTGCTGTCATTATTCTCTGAAACTGAAACAGCTGTATAAGGTGAGGGTCTGACTACATTATGTCTAACTTGCACAGAATTTTTTTTTCCCTCTCCAATCAAAACATTTTCCTCTTCCTCTTAAATTTGACAAAGTGATTACAGGAATACAATGCTCTGAATAGAAGGAAAACGTAGCAATGCACATCCCATGAAGCAAGATGCCACCCAATTCCCTCTGGGGAAAGTTGGGGGGAAATATGTCTTTTAGTTTTTCTATCTTAATGCTGAAAATAAGCTCTAGCAGTGTTGCTAGCCTGTGGTTTTTCACTTGGAATCGACAATAGTGACACGTCCTCTGATTTTACTTTTTCAACACCATCCCCAAACAAAGCCATGAAATGTAAGATGATGTGAAGGAAACCCTGAAATTTAAGGAGGCAGAATAATGGTTTGCAGGTGTGAACATTATTCATATTTTAAACTAAATTAAATTCTTCCCCATTACTCAAGGAAAATCAATATATTTACCAAGCAGTAAGATACTTCTGATATTTAAAAGATACATTAAGTTTGATGACAGTTTTCACTTGTGTCTATCAAATAGGGTATGTTTATGGGCCTCATATTATTAAGAATATTACCAAGGGGGAAACTTTTAAACTAATCTTTCATCATAGCCTAACAATTTGTGAAATTTTATAAATTCCAAACCACAGAATCCTTTTATGTCCATTTCCTTCAAGTATAAATCAACATGATGGAAGAAGCAGGAAGGAGGATGGGTGGAACTGACATTGGTGCCATTTGTACCCAGACAGTGCTTAGAAGATGTTGGCTATTCTGGGAGATGTTAGACAATGAGTTTTTAGTGAATACAGTCCTGTCTAAACTTCAGGGAAGGCTGTAAATGTTCTCCCTAGGAGGCTGCAGACAAAAAAAGTTATACTCCTTTGCCTTTAAAATCATGTCCAGGGCAGGCGGCTACTAGGCACACTGGCAAAACTTGCTAAACTTGAACATGTATAATCTGTATCTACAACTTCAAGACAGGTCGGAGAAAAGGAAGAAAACTCATGTACAAAGTCCTGTTTAAAATGTTAGCACAATGAGAGATAACAGAAGAGAACCAGTGACCCAAGGTAGAGTCCCCACACACTGCCAAGCTCAAGGCAGAGCACAGGGACCAGAACACCCTGAGGTGGCTCCACCTGCTGCTGGGAGAGGGCAGTTTGTCTCACATGCCTGTCCTGTTGCTTGGGGATTTCTTTTTGTCGTTTTTGCTAAACTGAAGGATAAAGAAATCTGTAACTTCAAACAACCAGCACATTTTGGATGCTTGGTAAATATTTATTAAAAGGGTGATTGGAATTTTATTCTATTCCATTGAACACAATGCATTTTTTCTTTTTTAACAAATAGAAAACTGTGAAAAAATATGAAGTAAAAAAAAAGTGTAGGGATTGGGGTTGTAGCTCAGTGGTGGAGCACTTGCCTCACATGTATGAGGCACTGGGTTTGATCCTCAGTACCACATAAAAATAAAGAATAAAGGTATTGTGTCCATTGACAACTAAAAATACTTTTAAAGTATAATATTTTAGAATCAACCAAGATTCTACTGAAATGAACTGAAAGATTTTTTTTTAACTTAAACAGAACCAAATCTAAAAGGCTCTCCTTCAGATTTAATTCTTACTTGAAGAGAGGTACTACATAGTCTTCTACAAATTATTCCTTTCTAAGACATGAATCACCCAAAATAGTGACATGAAAAATACTGATGAATTTATGCTACCAATCAGTATGATAAATAACTTGTTCTGATGGGGATGACAATTGTGGAAAGGAAGAGGTAAAGCTGAATTAAATATGTGGGCTTCAGGATATACTTAAGCATGGGTAAGAGCAGACTTTGGATTCCCAGTCAAAAGACTGGAAAGAAGAGACCACTTCCCACACACTCAACAAACTCCAAGCCAATCATCTGTAACGTCCTCAACACTAGCTTCTTCTCTTCTCCCAAAACAAGTATACCTTACCATTCTTTCCTCTCCATAAAATGACACACATTGAGAGAGTTTCCATAAAATTCACTCCTAGAACACATGGCACAATCTTAAAGCAGATATGGCTATCTCTTCCCCACTATCAATCATCTATTTATTCAACATGTGTTTGCTAAATGCCAAATCTGTGCCCGGTCTACAGATTCATAAAACATTAGAAGTGGAAGACATACCAGAGGTCGTTCTTACTGGGTGTTGCAATCAATCTGTGGGACCTTGGTGGCAGGGCAGGTAGCATAATGTTGACAAGAGTCAGGTGCGAGATAATAGAAAGTAGTTAAGTCTGTGTGGAACTGAAAACACATGACCCATGTGAGGCACTCACACTTGGTTTCTTTTCTTCTCTACTACACACTGCATCAGCCAGAAACAGTCCTCGGGCTGGGAGTCCACAACCCTGGTATCATTCACCCACATGACTTTTTTTCAAATACTCAAAGGGCCAAATCCTGTTTCTGATATCTTATAAATCCAGTGAACTGGAAGTTTCAAGCCCCTCTCATCTCTCTCTCTCTCTCTCTCTCTGCCATTTTCCCTCATTGTCCCCAAATCATGAAATGATTAGGCTTGTTTTCATTTAGGTTTTTTTTTGTTTTGTTTTGTTTTTCTTCTGTCTCCTTCTGGCTATCTTGGCCTACTGCCAAATTAACAGTTCCCTTCTCAGGAAGAAAAGGATGAGCTTCTAAACAATGAGATCAGACACTGCTGACTATCCAGAGAGGGTCACAAGAACACCTACAAACTGCCGCAAGAAATACAGTTGCTTAAAAAAAGCAAGACTGTGAAGTCCAGGCCACTACAAAGCAATGAAGTTGCCTTCCTGTTTGCTCAGTGGAAGCAATTCAGTCACCTCCCAACCCTAACACATAAGAGAGAGGTTCTGAAGGAATTTTCCAGTCCTCCTACCCACAATCAATTAACTGAATAGAACAATCAGGATAGTTCTTGGCTCAGCAAATAACTTGTAATGGTCAATACAGTTGTGCATTTAGTGGCAGCCTTGATATTTTCAAATAATTTTCTATGTTAAGCTATTTCTATATATTTCTATAACTCACCTATTCAGTTGATGATTTCATAGAAAATTTGTTTTAGTGTTGATTTACCATGCCTTTTGTTCACCTAAGAATAATTCAGCCAAATCAACGCATCTCAAAAATTTTCTGTATCCTCAGTTCCTGTTCTTCCAGATCTTATTGACCTGGAGCCAGTCAGGAAGTAGTGGAATGTGTGGAAACATAAGTGAAATATAAATGGTTTAATATGAGGAGATGGGGACAAAACAGACCATCCTTGTACTCAAGGCCACATTTGTAAGCTGCTGGACTACTCGAATGTCAAGTGCTGTTCTTACATTCTAAACCTAAGTACTACTGGGCCACACAGAGGATAAAATAGAGGATACCTGAAGCATCATTTTACAAAATATTTCCCATCAACCCAATCAGCCACCTAAAAATTCAGATAACCTTGAAAATACTTTGTTACCGTAGGGTCAAGACTAAAATAATTAAGAAAGTTATTTAGCTAATTATGATCATAACTTTGGTGTACTTTTTTCCTGCCCCCGTATCTTTTTGCATTTTCCTTTTACTATATGAGTTAGTTTTTATTTAAAAAACAAACAACAACAAAAAAAAAAAAAAAAATCCCCTCCCGGACAAATTTTCTTTTGAAGCTTGTACCTAGTCCTTCTTAAGTGTCAGGAACTGTGCTAAGGTTCCTGGTTCATATTAGATACTCAATAAATGCTTATCACAATGAGATCTTGAGGGTAGCATAGGATTTCTTTATTCTGTCACCAATAAATTTATTTTATTGTGAAAGCAAAGACATTTCTAATCAGAATGAATGAGGTTAGATTCAATAGGTACTGATAGGACCCAATAAATATTAATAGAATTAGTGAAGGCTCTTTTGAAAATTAAACCCCCTGAAAACTGCATTTTTATGTGTTTATTTATTACGGTAGTTAGAGTGTGCTGAGTAGGAACTACTTAATTCATAATATAATCATCTTCAGTGCCGTTAATTAATTCCAGATTTTATTACATTGCTTGAACTTCCTTAATGCTTTAATCTTGTGATATAAAGAGGTGGAGAAGGTAGGTGTAGGAAGTCATCATGAAAGCCAAGGGGAATTATAACCTGCATCTCAATTACAAGACAAGGACTAATAAATGATTACCTAATTGTGGGGGCCAGAGAAAAATCACAACACGGGGAAAGCCCACAGCCCTTCAGAAGTCAGACCATATATCTGTGTCTTACAGAGGGGAGAAAAAAGAAAGAAAGGAAATCAGGGAGGGCAGTAGGCAGAGGGTGCCTTGCCAATAACCAGGGCTTCCAAGATAATGGTAAACTTATGCAAGAAATAAACCTGTCTTACAATGGACACGTTGACTGTCAGCGCCAGGGCCCAGCCCACTGGAAATCAGAGTTGCTGAAATATATGATTAGTGTTCTGTTTCATGCTCACTTTCATGCCACACCTTTCCGTGGAGGTCATCTTTCGAGTCATTAAATAATCTAAGAGTGATATGTACACAGAAGAGTTTGTTCCTTATCTTTTCCATGTCACACCTGGTGCTTTCCATGGACTCTTTGTTCTTGTTTTAACAAAGTTGTGTAAAGGCTTTTTTTTTTTTTTAACCTTCCCAATGCAATGACTTACTTTAACTCAACATTTTAACCCTATATTAACCCTATAACAACCATAGCTATTGAGGGTGGTTCTCTACCGAGACACAATTTAGTTGTTCACAAATAAAAACATAGAAAAATAATTTATTATTAAATAGTATATTCCAGTTTAGTTAAAGATTTAAAAATACACTTGCATATTTAGTTGCCACTCCTCTGCCCCATTCAAGTAAATGTATTCATCCAATATTACATGGTACCCTAATGCTGACTTCAGTTTCTTTTATGCCACCGACGTGCAGATGTTCCAAGTACAACATCAATGTAATAAAAAATTCAAGCTTATAATCTGCATTTGTAATCATTATTATAGTAAATATCGTACAGAAAATACAATCAGTTTTTCTAGATTAATAGGTACAAAGAAAACATGAATTTGATATCTTCACCATTGCTCATCTCAATCCTGTGTGATAGACAGGGCAGATTTGTCCCATTCCACAGATGAAAAATTAAAAAAAATTCTAAAAAATTAGGTGACTTATTTAAAATAGAAAAAAGAAAAATGTGGTAGAATCCAGGTGACCACTTCCTGGATTCCCATATTTCTCGAAGCACTCTTATTTTCAGAGGCACCTCACTATCTTCCTTTCCCTCTTGCTGCTCTGGCAAAGTATCTATATGCTCTTGAAGAATTTCTCCTTTTCTCTCCATCTCAACACTCAGGCCAGGCCTCCGGCTCCATCCTTTGCTTTGCCCTCTAGCGGGTCCCTTCTACTACCAATATTTTTAATATCATACCTAAGCTGATGGCTCCCAAACTCATAGTTCCAACCCAGAGCTCTTCCTAAGGTGCAGTCTCATTACCAACTGCTCACTTGATAGCTACTCTTTGGGATTCAGCAGCCACCCTGAGTTTACCATTTATAAAAGAGAATTTCTGATTTCTCCTTTCCAAACTGGTTTCTCTTCTAGTGTTCCATATCATGGGCTATGACTCTGCTCATCAATGACATTAGTTTCCCTCCCCCTCTTTCTTCCCTAACATCTTACTCATGATTTTTAGACTTTCTCCCCCCACCCAAATAAATCGTAAATACCCTCCTATCCAATCCACTACCATCTCTTCTAATTGCACCTCACTTCTATATATGTAGTCTTTCTCTTTTAAATCTTGCCCCATCCAATCCATTCTCCATGGGATGCCAAAGCAAATCTTTTAAAACAGAGTTATGTTAAGGCATATCCTGACTTAAAATTGTAAATGACTTCCTATTAGAATTTTTACAATTTCAAAGTATGAATAGATAATGCATCCAAATATTTCTAAATAAACGGTAAAAAGGTAAGCAGTGAAAGCCTTCCTCACCTCCTTGTTTCCCATCTACTGATTTCCTCCTATCCCCATCAGCCACCATGGCTCCTGATTCCTGAAGCCCCGACATCTGGTGCTGTCCCCTGAGCCAGCTAAACAGACTGCTGCTTCTCTACTTCTGTCTCCTTTCACATTCCTTCTCCCTCTCATGACCCTCCACTCCTCTGGCCTTCCTTGGTTTCATGATTTAATCAAATTTTTTCCTGCCTCAGGTATTACGCACATTTTTTATTTCAGCTAGACTACTCTTGCCCTTTCTCCTGGATTCTCCTCCATGGATCACAAGTTGCAATGGTAAGCCAATTCTTGCACTGGTTCCTTGACTGTCTCCCTTGCTAGATGATTAACTCCAGGACAGCAAATGTTATGCCTATTTATTTTGCTATTCTACAGCTTGTACAACTAGGCTCTTAGAAGGGGTACTGCATTTTAGGGGCTTAATAAAGTGAATCAATTAATATTCTCTATCTACATAAACATGGGGACTTCAATTAGACATTTCCTAAATAGTTATATTTGCAGATACAGTGAAACACATTACATAAATTGGGAGTTAAAAGGAAGCAACCCCTATACCTCCAATAAAGCAAGAAGGTTCTTAAAAAAAATAATTCCCTGTTAAAGAATGTCATGGTTTTGTACATGAAGGATGCTCTAGGCAAAACAAATATTCTTTCTACTCTTCAAAAGTTAATGGTAAATAAGAATTACATATTCCTGTGACATCTTACCATATTTATAAATATAAAGCTACTGCATTTAACTGCACACATTGCAACTAAATTTCTTTGTCATTTGTTGCTTGAGAATTTTCTCTTATTTTCATGCACATTTTTGAAATACAAATGAAGGCATTTGAGGCAATAAAATTTTAGGAAAAAACACATTGAAGTGTGCGCAAAGTGTTTATTTCTTCTTTCCTTTTAAAAAAGGGAGGTGTCTAAGGCCTTGCCCCCAAATGAGCTTGTTATGATCAACTTTGAATTCTGTCCCTTATAAGACACGTCTTCCTTCTCATCCTGCGTGTGGCTGTGCATCCACAGATCCTTCCAGACATTTCCCTTTCTGATCTCAACAGGAAGTATTAATCAAACAAAAGATGGGAAATTATGACATTCCACCACTAAGGTTTGACTCAAGTGGCCAAGTTTCAGTTGATCACAGGGTACAGGTGACAATCCATCAAGCGACCCATCATAACACACATTAAAATGTCTGGGGTAATCAGGACAGAAGCCAAAAATAATATCTTTTGCTGACGCTCAATGAAGACTACCAAAGGAATTCCCCTGAAAATGCACTCTATAAACAGGCGGGACCCGAAAAAGAATGACATAAAAGGGAATTCTGCCTAACAGTGTCCCTCAACAAGGCAGCAGTACATCCTTTGGATAAAAAATGAAATTTCTATGACATATATGAGTTTAAATTATAAAAATGTTCAGGCAATTTTGAAAGTCAATATGAAAATATGTATGCATGGATATTCTGACCTTCTAAATTTTTTCAGATGATTTAATAAAATCTTCAAAATATATTAAATAATATTTACAATGAGGCATAAACTCCTGGTGGTATCATACTCTCATTTCTTTCCCAACCCTATCTTCTAAGAATTAACTTTACCTAGAAATCAATGACAGTTACATACAGAGGGGAACAGAAAGCTAAAACTAAAAAAGAAATATATCTCCTCTTTATTTAGGATTCCTATGGCTTTTCAATACAAATATTGGAATTGGCCTTACTCCCATATCTATCTCAAGTCTTGTCCTGGGCTCCTATAACCACTGATACCACCATTTGGCCAATTCTTAGTGGAACATCATGATGTTCCATGAGCAAGGGATTAAAACACCAACCTGTGAATCAAGAACATGAGTCTTGATTTCCATTGTGCTATCGCATGACTACCACGGAGGCCAGGTCATTCAATTTCCTTGAGCTTCAGGCCATTTAATCACTGCAAAATGAGGGTGTGAGGTTGAAGTCTGCAGCTCCCTAACTCCAGTCACAGTGTGCGATTCTATGAAGACTTTGAAAGCAGCTGTTATGATCACTACAAAGCAAAGCCAAATATTCCAGAACACTACATATCTGGCCAGGAGAAGAGGCTGTTCCAAACGTGAGACAGGTAGGGCCTCTCACGGATTTTGTATTCACCGAAAACCACTAATACCTCTAGTACTCTGTAACTCATTGAAACTACGAAAAATAACCAAAGCACTGACCAGAGTCACTTGAGCAATTTTGCAATTAATTTCACAACAACACTGCATCTTAAAAGCACTAAGACATTTTTCTTTTAAAAATCTGTAATTATTTGTCACACATCACACAGTAACACACTTTCAACACTCCGTCTGTGGATGCTGGCTGAGCACCTACTGTGGCAAGCTATGTTCCAGGCATGAGGCTGTACAAAGAGGAGAAATACTCAGTCCCTACCTTTGAGTTACTTATACTAGGTCCATCACATGAAATCACTGATACTCCACCTTTTATGACTTACAAATCGGTAATTTCATGTGTCTTAACCAAATAGTTCTTATAGCAAATTGTGTCATCAAATAGGCTAATCCTTCAAATTATCATAGGCATTTTGGAAAGTCCCATTCATTCTGGAAAGCCATTAGGATGTCATTTAATGATTTCTGAGAGAATTGCCTAACAAGAATTTTTGTTGTTTTTATTGTTTAGGAGGTGTATGTGAGTTGCTATTATTGTTGTTTGGAAACCTGCACTAATAATTAGCCACCTTGTATGCATTTGTTTCAATGACTTTTCCACAACAAATTAGTAATTGATCTAAAGTCTCCTCAATATTATGATTTGCACGTCCAAGTACCTACGCACACATCCAATGACTTGCTCCCTTTTTAATCTTAGCACTCTCATTTTTTTATTCTTAACAGATAACTATATTATATATTCTGTTTTTCACAGTTTATTATCTTAAAAGTACTTTGGGCTGTTTGAGAATATGATCGGCACCTAAGCTTCTATATACGACCCACAGCCTCTATCTCAGGGTCCTTGCTTGCAGTAGACAAAACAAAATTACTAACTGGATGACAAATTAAATTATAAAGGGAGACATCTGATTGGAAAGACACAATAATATCCAAACATGACAGCCATGGGAAAATAGGCACTATGTCTTTGCCAACCATGCTAGTATTTCTCACATGCTGTGACAGTGGTAGTTACATCATGTCCCAATGCTATTCTTCATAATGATGCTAAAAAAAGAAAAAAGATCACGAATACAAGTTCTCAGGAATGTCTAGTACATCAGAGAGCTTTGTCCATTGGATAATCAGCACATTCAGTTATGTCAGTTAGTTCAAGTAAATTTCCAGCTTTGCCTAGGAAAGGAAAATATTTGTCAGGAAAGTGAATAATAAGGTTTGCATTGTGATACAACAAGGGAAAAACCTGGTGAATTTATACAAAGACCATGGACAGTTCAAAATAGCCAACCACAATAAGATTTTCTTTAAATGGGGCTTTCTCTCAAAATAAACAAATAACTGAAAATACCCCAGGTTTGAATAACTGTCTTAAAATTTGAATACTACACCTATCTAAGCAAAATCAAAAACACTTCCCCAAATGATTAGCTTGTAGTGCACATATCAATTGCTTCATAGTGCAAGAAATGTCAAATGGCACTAGAAACAATGCCATGCTTTCCTGTACGGTCCAACCATATTTCTTCTTTAGACACAGTTTACATAATACAGGAAACGGCTTCATCTGGTTCCTGGTCTTTTTTGATCAAGTCAAAAGCCTTAAAGGAAAAAAGTGTTTCTTTTATATTTGCCTCTTTTTTTTTTTTTTTTTGGTACTTGTGTTTTTCACAAATTATATTCCCTAAATTGAAAATGGAAACTGGACCAGCATGGTGAGCCCTCCAAGAAATATTTAACTAAAAAGCAAGCTCATGGCCCTTTACAATGAATTCTGCAGAAAGAAAGAAAGAGATACTGTGATTCAAGAAAGGTTGATTGCATGGTTTACAATAAAATATTCACTTAAAAAATATTAACTCAGTTCCTGGATGTAGGAACTCCTTGGAGTGTTCAAGAAACAAGGTGGCCACTGTGGTTGATTAGACAGAGGAGTAGGTGGTAAGAGATGAGGTCAGAGGGGAGCTGGGGCTAGACTACATGGGGCCCTGTGAGCCTGGGAGGGACTATGCATTTTACTCTGAATGATCTGGGAAGCCATTGGAGAGTTTGGAACTGACTTGTGTTTTTAATCAGTCACCCTGGCTGGCTGCAATGTGGAGAACAGATTGTGGCACAACAAAGGGGAAACCAGGAGCCCAGGCTATTATATGCTGCCTTCCCCAGACAAGAGATGATGGTGATTTGGCCAGGCTAGTGGAGGTGGCCAGAAGCAGATGGATTCTAAATGTATTTTGAATAAATGAACTAATGTGATTTGATGATTAATTAGATGCAGGTGTGACAGAATCTGAAGAAGCAAGGATGATTCCAAGTTTTATGACCTGAGCACCTGATAGAATGAGGAGGGATGAAGAAGGAGGAGATTGGGGGAGAGAGGAGAAAAATAAGCGTTCAGTTTTTTGAGATGGCTATTATGCATACCCATGGAGATGTCAGTTAGGAGTTGGGTCTCCAACTTGAATTGAAGGGAGAAGAGATGTAAACTGGAACAGAGATGTAAACTTGGGAGTCATCAATGTAGGGCTGGTATTTAAAGCTGTGATGTTGAAAGCCATCATCTGCCCTTGGGAATGAGTATGAATGGAGATGAGAAGAGATCCAAGCACTGAGACTCTGGTGTTCAATACTTAAGGGTGGAAAGAGGACAAGGAAATAAAAGATTTGAGAGAAACCAGTGAAACCAGAGAAGCAGGATTGAATTGTTTGCAAGAAAAAAAGCAACTAGAGTTGTTCAGAAAGGGGAAAAAGATTAACTGAGTCAGATAGTCAAATTCAAAAAGTAAATTGAGTAAAAGGAGACCATTGGATTTGGCAATATGGTGGGCACTGATGGCCTTAATAAGAGCATCCCCTGGATGATATGAAATGAGATTGAAGGAAAAAGTTTTAGTTACAGCGTTTTGCTCTGAAGAGGAACATAGAAATGATGCAGTAATTGAGTGCTAAAGAGATTTGTTTTCAAAGCTGAAAGGTAGCACAGAATGTTTGTACACTGATGGAAATGACCAAGTGGAAGAGAAAATCTGATGACTCTGCAGAAAGAGGGCAGAATTGCTGGAGCATGTCTGTAGGTGAGTGACAGAGGATGAGGTCCAGGGCATATGAGAAGGAATTCACCTTAGACTTTGCATCTTAGACACCAGAGGCAGAGTAACAGGAAAGACAGAATGAGAGGGGACAAATATAGTTGGCTCAGCTGATTTGGGTACATGACATGTTGGTACTCAACCTAGTCTAGCTTCTCAGTGAAAGAACAGATAGTTACTTGTTATCCACTGATAATAGAGGAGAGGAAGTTTTGGGGTAAATGGAAATAGATGGTATAAAATGATTCTTTAGGAGAAGTGCAGAAACAGGAGGTGGAGAATTTGATGTGACTAGTGCTTATGACCAGCCAGATAAGCAGCAAAGGATTAAGGGTATATGCAAGAATACTCACAAATGATGAGCTACGACTAACTGGTTAAGACTACTGAACAAGCACAACTAATCAGAACAGTCACTGATTAAAAAAATAAACTTAATTGTATTGAGCCAAGAACTTTGGGGATCTATTTGCTACCACATCCTGACCTAACATAATTCAAATTATGACTTGCTTTATGAACCAATCCCATTTTGATTCCTATTCTTTCAACCTATGATCCACCATAAAACCATCAACTACAGTTCCTAGAACATCCAGAGCATCCTCCTTTCTTGTCTTCTTCACCAAGCCAGCCCCACTTAGTCACTTCTTCTCTCAGGCCATTCTTTCCACAATGATGGGACCAATCACTTCCTCAAGTGGGCCAAGCATGAGCTCACTAATTTGCACTGTAGCTGTCTTCCCCACAAACGGCTGCACAGATCCGGGCACACAATTAGCACTAACCTATAGATGAGTGAATGAACAAATGCTGAAACACCATCCTTCATAATCACTCGCCTCTAGAGACAGAATTACTTAAAAGTGGATTTATATAGTACACAGAGTTCATAACTTAGGTGTCAGTCCACCCTCTGCTCCCCTCTACCACATCAATGTAGCTGGCTCATGAAAATTGCCATTTAAACAGAATAAATGGCTGTTTTCCAATTTCTTTTTTACATTCATTTTCACTGTCTTGATTCTCACAACTACCCTCCGACAAGAAAGTGTGAGAAGAAGAAATGAAAAAAGAACAGAGAGACAACAGTAAAAGATGTCCAAGGAAATGAGGGGAAAGAAGAAAAAAGAAAGGGAAAGAAGAGAATTGAAACAGAGGCAGGGGCCATGGAAAAGAGGAAATGGGGAGAGAGATTAAAGCAAGCATTAGTGGCAAAAACTGGTAGAGAGTAGAAGGCACAAAGGAGATCATAGGGAACGGATATTACTTTTAAGGCAATAAATAAGTTGCGTATAAAGCGCTGGGGGTAGTTTGGTAATTTGAGGAGGAAGCTGAAATACTTTGGAGTATTTATAGTTATCCCTCATTCTTCTAAATGTTTATGAACATGCATGAATAGCAACAATAGGCCACATTTCTTAAGAACTTAACTATGTGAAAACTGTGCAGAACCCTTTCTAGTTATCATGCCTGCAATTCCTCTTGACAACCAATTGTCCTCATTTTACAAAAAGGGAAGTTGAGCCCCCAAGAGACTTGCCAAGATACAGAGTGAGTGGGGTTGCTACTCCTTAAACCCGGGCCCACTGAGGCTCCTGCCCCACTTGCCCATCTTACTTTTCTAATCAGGATCTACAGGCCAGGGTGGATGCTCAGTCAATTCACAGGGTTTCCCCACATCTGTCATCCTTCCCAGGCCAAGTCCAGAGGAGAATGGAAAAGGGAGGTAGGGGAGCCACCAGAATCATCCCTGTTCTCTCTGACCCCCTGGGACCTGAATGTGAAGGAGATGGGACATAAACACTCATCCAAGTCTTGCACTGTCCTGTTTAGCTCTTTTGACACTTTATTTGGATGTATCTGTTTATTCTCTTGAAAATGCATTTGTGCTCATGAGTTGAGGATCAAAGTATACAGAAACCTTTTCTAGAGATGTTTTCCCTCTTTCCTTAAAAGGAAGGAGGATGGGAAAGAGAATTCAGCCATTTCACTGATAGTTGACGGAAAGTCATCAAAAAACTAAGAGCCCATGAGTCTTTTACAATATTTTCTGGGGAGGAATATCAGGAATAATTATGTCCATATATTACCACACGTCCCTCCAGCATCAAGGGCAGTCACTATTTGATCTCAACACATTGTCACTAAACCTGAATAGAGCCTCAAAATCCTTCACAACTTAATACTCTAGGTAGCTATTAACAATAAATAACAATCTATTGTTGAAATAAATTTGTGATTCCTGGCAAAACTATGTCATCCTTAACTGCTATACAAAGACATAGTCCCATGACATAAAAGAAAAAAAATGCCAAACACAGGTAAACCCAAATATTTAACACCAAAAACATTTGTTCTTTGGTACATAATTCTTTCCCAGCATATTAAATAAGATTTTGTTTTCACAATTAAACTTAGAATTTTAGAAATGAATTAAGAAACATTATGTTTAAATTGAGAAATGCTAATGCTTCTCTAATTCACAACAATTTTCAAGGCCAGGCCAGAAAATAGAAAACCATTTGACAGGGTCTGGGCTAAAAGCCATAGATGGCATCCACTGTTTAGTGTTGTATAATTTACAAACTTCTGTTCTTTCAACAACTACTCAGAGAATGAAGTTTCTAAGTAAATATTCAGCTCAGAAACAACACAGAAGAAGTAAGCCACCCCTCACATCTTGCAAAAAGGTGGTGGCCCTAAACGGGAAGACAATATCTACAAACTGCCTGCCAAAAACACCCAGAAACTAAACAGACTCACTATTTTAAAAAAAAAGAAAGAAGAAACTTTTTAAGTTTCTCAGGATGTCTCAGGGAACGAAAAATCTTGTGATTCTATAATTGAGATGCCTCTGGGTTTGAAGCAGTCACTTTGACAAAGTTTGATGTTTTTATTATATGTTTATTAATCTACAAAATGAGGATGGGGCAGAAAAGTCACATGGGCAAGAGGTTTTGTGTGAATCACACATCAAACATTTCCTACTTCAGAGAAATGTAATTTCAATCAAGTCTTCATTCTTACACATTTCACTGGGGAAAAAAAATCCCTCCTTCCTTATGTGTATTTTTGCATCTTAGAACACTCATGATATTGGCAATCAGGATAGTTAATAAATCAAACTCAAAACAGCATGATCCCAGAGAGAGAATTGGACTTAGGCTTTCCCAATGTCAGGGACCTTACAAAGGGATTATTAAACAGTTCTCTTTACTTACCACTGTCTCAGGGACAAAACCCAGGGACAAGTGTTTGAATGCAATCAACAATACTACTGGCACAGCCTTGTTGGAAGAGCTGAATTTGCTTTATCAGATCCCCTCACTAATTCTTGCATTAAACAAGCCACTGAAATGAACACACTGAAAAGAGAGTACCTAAAAAATTGATACTAGAACATTTCAAAACTCCTAAGTTTTCAAAAAGGTTAAACCACATTAGAAAATGTGGTTGGAGATCTTTTTTTTTTTTAATATGACAATCATTGTATGACACTCAAATTAAGGTTAATATCCTTGGAAAAAATTGCCTTTGTCAACTGGTGGTCTGTGGCTTGAGACTTCACTGAAAGGTTTCACTTGAAAAGGCTATGAAAACATCAGCCACTGATCCAGAAGTTCTCAACAGCTCAGAGATGCAAGGTCATTCATAATTGTCTCCATCTTTCTTTCCTCTCTCCAGAGTATAATTACTTCAAGAAACAAAATCCTGGTTTATTTTACTGAAATCCAGAAACTCACCGCTTACACAGCAACAGCTACTTCCCTTATCCCAGGTTTAAATATCCATAACTGTCACCACTCCTAGGTGTATTCCACAGGACAGTGTCTACCCCTGAGTGGCTCTGACTTGCAGAATTTACATATTTACAAAATATCAGCTCACCAGTCTTTAGTACCTATAATAAATTGGTTATATGGAAACAGGTGTTAGCATTTAAGTAGTAAGAAGAAAGAGAGAGAGAGAGAGAAGCACAGTGAAAAAAAATAACAGGATCCATTTTGGAAACCAGAATCTCAGCCCCATCATTTACTGACTGGGAGAAAGTTGGGAAAGGATTCGATTTCTCTCCTGGCCATTGTGTAAAGTGGGGGATGACACCTACATGGGAAGGTAGCGTAACATGACATGGTGCACATGGATGATGGAGCCTGAAAAAATTAACTGTCTTGGTTAACAAGATGAGAGTCAGGAAGTATTTCAGAAGAATAACCTCTTACTTGGACTGGAGCAAGAGCTTATAAACCACCTAACCACAACCTTTCGTCTGTTCAAAGGATTGAGCAAGCAGGTCCCTGGGTGACCTTGGCCAAAGCAGCTTCAGATTAAGTCGTGGATGGATACAAGACCATTGTCCAGAGGGATAGTGGCAGGTAAGGAAATGGAAAATAGGTCTAGGCCTCTGCTCTTGAGTACTGCTGCTATGGAGGGATGGAGAGAGATGAGATCAGTGTGGGTTTGGGAGGTTGGTGTATGTTGGGTATTTTAGGATGGGAGGGTTTGAGCATCTGCATGACTGAAGGTCAATGACAAATAGAAACAAGAGGATCATGCAATTTCTCATCCGAACCAGACACTCTTGAGAGTGAAAGTGGATACTGTTAATAATTATGCCTGGACCACAGCATAACCTAGGACTACCCCAGGCCAACTATTTCTAGTGATTCTAAGAACAAAGGGAGATGTTGAAGGCATAGATGGGAAGAGAAGTCAATGATGCAAGGTCACCAAGGAGAAGGGAGAGTAGAATCTGAGCAGAGGCGCAGTGGGTGAGGGAGGGTAAGACAGCCATTAAGAGGTTAGCTCTTTCCTGGGTGCCAAAGACAGATCTGGAGCCAACTGTATCCCTGTTCTCATGATTATCATGGGGTAAAAGAGGAGGGGAGGAAAAGATGGGGACTGTCTACCAGCAGAAGAACTGTGATATTCACTTTTGAGAAGATAACTTAAAATTCTCTGGGGGAATTTCTCACACCCGAGGATGGTCCCTTCCTTTCTTCCTGTGCCCTTCCCTTCTAATATACTTTGCTATTCTTTTCCATTAAAAAAAAAATCTGTAGGGGGCAAGTATAAGTTTGAAGAGCACAATCAATATTATAATTCAATGTTTTTTATTTCTTTTCTATTGGCTACATAATTTATTATGAAATTTTGAGCAGCATTGAAGGGAAATATTTGTTTGGTTTTTTTCTCCATTATTACAAGAAGATATAGGCTGAAAACAGCTGAGAAATTCTGTCCCAGAATAGCTGAGAATAGCTGCCCTCTTATGAGCATATATTACTTTCTAAGTCCTATGCCAGGTGATATTGATTGATTGGTTGAATTATCATTATTAATTTTATAAACAACCTACAAGTAACTTGATGTGAAATCTGAGACTTGGAAGAGCTAAATAACTTGCCAGAAAATGAACCACATTTGCAACGGTCATCACAATAGAATCTAACAATGGATCTGTACTTCAGGGCTGGCGTGCTGCCTGTTGCTCAGTACAGCCAGACACGGTAGGAAGGTGTCCACTCCAGGGCAATTCTACCTACATTTGTACCTGAGGCCTTGGGAAGATTATAGTCTATAGGTTCTACTTATTAGAGAAAAAAAATTGTAAATCACCAAATTAAAGGTAAGCCATGAAATGCTAAATGGAGTAGAGAATATCCTGCCAGAATACAAGATTTTAAGCCCCACTCACTTGACTGGTTCAATCTCATCAGATCACATGTCACAGAATAGAGGGCAGCCGAGCAAGGTCTTGAAAAGCAGGACAATGATGTTCAGGCACATGGAATGTGTACATGTGTCTTGGTGGAAGTGGAGGAAAAGTTGGAGGAGAGTGATCAGAGGGGGCTTCGGGGACACTTCAGGGACAAGGAAAAATAGAAGTTATCACAGAGACAGCAAGGTACAATGAGGTTCAGAGACAAGTATAGAGACAAAGAACAACTGAATGTTACTGAAACAGGAAGAGTGGAACTAGAAGAAGAGACAGTGGAAGAGATATAATTAAAAAGAGGAAAGACATTCCTAATAGTTGATATTTAATTAAATATCAAATCTGGTATTAAATATCAGATTTCTCTCTGAAGAACACAGGGACCACTGGAGATATTTTTTCTGATTTCCAAGACCATATTTTCAGAGCTAAGATCATTGAGAGCCACAGAGCTTGCCCAGGCATCTTCAGTTTGCTTACATGATCTTACAAAATAATATCAGCTTCTCCACCCATGCTCCACTCACCCCATCAACATGATTTTCTGTTTTTGGTTTTTTGGTTTTTTTTTTTTTTTTTTTTTTTTTTGATGCTGGGAGATGGAACCAGGCCCTCCCACTAAGCTACACTCCAGCCCAACATGATTACTTTTGAGCAATAAAGAGGCAGTTGACTTTCTAATAGAATAACACCACACTTGGATTTAGCATTAAGTTTACTAGATCTGTTATCTGCTTCCTCTTGGTTGGTGCTGAGAGTATCTCTAACACCACGATATTGTTTAGACTCAAATTTTTTTTTCCTTCGATGCTGAGAGGTGATGGAATTTGATAATAGAGTTATAAAAATTACAGCTATCTGACCAGAGCGGGGCTTGGGTGCAAAGGTTCTAATCTTATTTTACACATTCACAGAAGGATCTAGGGCACTGTCTTTTGTCTATTCCTTAGTCCCAATTTCCATGTGACCCCCTGTCAACTCATTAATCTCTCCAGAAGCTCTAGGTATAAGGAACTTCTTCATTAAAAATCACTTCAAGCTCTTTTCCCAAGCCTGACCACGATTGATAGGGATGGAATCAACTGAACAACTTAATAAAGTCCCTTCTTTGAGAAGTGAATGATCATATGTTTAATTCCTTCCAGAAGTATTTCACTATCCTAGGGGAAAAAAAATTCTTAAAAACATCAATGCCAATGAATGCCTACTAAAGATAAGTGAACGGATTCATTCATCAAGAAGTTCATACAAGGGTGAAGGATGTGTTGGAGGGAAAAAAAATAGTTCTCTAGTGAAAATATAACAATATTCTAGGTCTAACTAGTGGGACCCAAGAACATGCAGAGTCATATGAATCCGCACATATTCTTCATGACTGTAACTAACACAGGAGAAGCCACCATCCTGAGGACCCATTTTGACCCCAGAAACAACCAACTTGAGGAGATCAGAAACCAACTCTCAGTAAAGGGCCACCATCTCCTAGCCTATCCTCCCCTGCAGTACTGTGTGTTTTCTCCTAAAGACTTTATTGGAGAGTCTCATTTGTGGAAAAAAAAAAAAACATGAAGTCATTAGAAACCTATCCGTGAGTGATGGATTTCCTTTGGTCATACCACCATTGGATCTGTCTTCCTGTACCCTGAAAGCACATGGGCATCTGGAAGTCGTATGAATTAGGGGAGACAGAGATAGATAGATTATACACGTAGACCAGAAAAAGCTTATCTAGAACAACAGTGTGTGGAGATCTCCATACCAAACCCAGAAATTAATTTATGGCAAGAGTGATGTCTTCCAGTAAAAACCATGTAACTATTTACCAAATGTGACCACAGCCCCTCTGCCCAGGAGGCCACCACCGGACCTGAGCATTGCCTCTGCAGCCTCCCTCCAAACAATGCATCCTTGTTCCGCGGCCTCCCAGCTGTGACAGGCATGATAAAAATGGAGATTGTTTTCCTACTCTATGTGCTGCTTCTACTGACAGCAGCATGGTCATTTGCCAAATAATCAGAGTACGCTGGCATTTTTATAAATAAAGTGCTTGGGTTTGACAGTAATCTGTGCAAGGAGGACTTGGAGGATGGACAAAAAATGTCTTCTTTCCCAGGCATAGGAAAAGAGCTTCCTTGGCTGTTTTTCAGCACACTGAAATTTCTTTTGACCAAAAGGCAGCCAGAAGCACAGCAAATGACATCAGCCCAGCCCAAACTCTGCTCTCTCCGAAAGGACACAGGGAAGTATTTCTTTCCTCCGTGGCTTGCAGGAATGTGTTCCTGGGGCTCCCTTAGCTATACAAGGAGGATTTTATTTCAGTAGCATAGAGGAGTGGGGACGGAGAGGAGGGAGTGCGGGATGTACCACTCAGAGAACCCTGCCGTGTTCTCTGCTCACATGGATTGCCTGTTTCCTTCTCACCCTAACCCTGGGAGATGGGCGTTATTGTTCCCAATTTACCGATGAGGAAACCAAGCACACTCTGGTGTGGTGACAAAGGCCATGTCCCCAGCAGTCCACCCCAGAAGTAGCCAGAAGTGTAAGAGTGGTCGAATTATAAAAAAGGAAGATGCATCTTTCTCCTTTAAGAAAATCACCTCAGAGGCTGGGGGATTTTAAACACGTATGCTCTGTACATACATTTACATCTGTTTTGTCAAAAAAAAAAAAAATATATATATATATATATATATATATATATTTTTTTTTTTTTTTTTATGGGGTTTGAAATATTTGTATAGATAACAAAGTTCATTTAGGAAACTGTCTGTGTAGGAAGCATATTTAATTATCACTTGACAAATGAGAAAACTGACCTTCTGAGAGTTTAGGCAATGTGCCAAAGTCCCAGCTAGTGAGCAGAAGAAAGGGACTCAATGCAGATGTCCAGGTCCTTCTCCCTCTGCTGCAGTGTCTTCCACGTCACGCGGATTCCCTCGTAGTCCTGAGCATGCTAGAAAATCAGAACCAAAACTTTCCGACTAGGAGTGCAGCAAGAGACCAAGGCTTGTTCCATCAATGCAGTTTGCCAGGAAGAACTTGTTCTGACAACTAGAAGATTCAACTCTGGGGACTTTTGACTGAGGGTATTTCCACAGCCTGTCTCTACCACTCCCCTCCCTTCTCTGCCAACTCCCTCATCCCAGCAAAATCAAGTCACACTTGGTATAGATCAAAGCTGCTGTGCAGACTGTGGGTCCCACAGTAACAGCTCTTCACACTACATACAGCTTGATTTTCCAGGCAACAGAGCATTCAGTCCAGAATGATCGATACCAGAGTGTAGAGTCTAACCTAGTATGGCTTTGAGAACTCCCATATGAACAGCAAAAAGCCTTCACTGAGTGTCTGGGCAGGAGGTGCACACAAGCACCCCAAGGTGGACAGTGAGACAGCAGACCACTCACAACATAGGAGCACAGCTAAGGATCCAGTTGTAACATGTTTAGACAGTTGCTGGAATGTATTTCTAGCAGCCACTGGAATCTGGATGAGATGATCTTTGGGCTAGTGGGATACTGTTCTGCTAGCCATATTCCAAATGAATATTTAGAAACTGCTTTCTGCCACAGAATTCAGAAATACCAAATAAGGCCATGATATAAGAATTAAAAATTTAAATCCATTTCTGACCACCACTTTTAAGGCACATTTAATTGTTCAATTCATCTCTTTTCTAAAGGGTAAATTTAGCTCTATTGGAGAGTTCAGGATAAACGCGTCTGAGGGGTATGTGAAGACATTCAACTTTATAGCATGGCTAAGGCCAACAAACCTTGATTCTGAACTGAGATACTGTTGAAGAAGTTGGAAAAATGAGTTCAAATAACTAACTTGGTGTTTGATCCTTCAAGAACACTGAATGCACTGTATCAGCTAACAAATACATCTTCTGACGTCTGAGTGGTCTTTATTTCCTTTCTAGAAGTTGGCTGACAAAGTCTGTTGCTCCTTTTAGCTTCCCTTTAATAAAGGAAGTAAAAAAAAAACTTTGAATATTATTTATGATTGGGTCTGGGGGTGATAGTTGCCAGATGTGAGATACTTCACGTAAACTATATAAAGATAAGATCCCTGAAGATTGCTGATTTCTACAAGCAGAACTAGGAAACAAGGATCAGAACAAACACGGCATCTTCCAAAACGTGTAACAGTGAATCTCCAAATCCCACATGCTGGTGCTGGTTTAGAAGCCAGCAAGGGGGCAGAGGCATCAGGGACCAATAAGGACCACACCAACAGAATGTGGCAGTAGTGCGGAAGGGATTGTTTTGCTTTGGTAAGAGACTGAGGAGGCCTCACCATGGAAGTAACACTTCTACTAGGCTTTAAAGGATGTATAAGATCTTGCTGAAGATCTGTGGAGGTGAGGGGAGAAAAGCCATCCCAGAGAGAACTGAAAAATAGGCAAAACATCATAAGGGAAAGAATAGATGCTCTCGAGCATATGAGACAATATTTTATTCAGAGGGGGGAAAAAGGATTACGACATCTGAACCTTTACAGTATGTTATTTTGAAAAAGTATATTAATTTCAGATGTAAAAACATTTTCCTTGTGTACAAGTAAATAGTGTAATTGAAGTGACAGAGGAGACATGTAGAATTTATTATCTGAAAGAAAATCTAATCAATAGGTATTTCATTTCGAAAAGTTAATGAAATATTATGGAGAGAGTGGCCTTTTAAGCTTTGATTTTTAGATTCAGAGAAAGAGCTTAATTTCCAGTGACAAGGTCAGTACTAGTTGAATGCTCTCCTTCTGCTTCCCACAGAAAGGACCGCTCTTTCGTGCTTGGATTATTTATTAAAATCAGGCTTCTATAATCAGAGTCTACTTAAACTTTTTTTTTTTGTAGATCAGCAAGTTAAAAAATCATATCACCTTTGTTGTTTCTACTAGCTATAAAGGGTTGTTAAAGTACTTATGTGAAATTAAATATGAATTGCATGAACATGTGTATAACAAAATCTTCTCTTTTCAGTTCATGCTAATTAATATTCAGTGCAATAAGTACAGGGGTATTTAATACTATTATCATCAGGGAAGGGCAGAGGGTTCAAGTCATTGCAAAGGACAATGTGGGTATATTTTATCTCCTGCTAATTAGCAAAATTAGATGAACTTCTGGAAGATTATTTGAAAGCAAAGGTTTGCCAAGCCTACTTTCAATAAGCAGATTTTATGCTCCCAATAGCCTAAGACTCAACTCCTAGATGACAAAAATAAATCTTTTGGTACATCCATCATGGTTAAAGCAAGCTACTTCCAAGGTCAACTATAGGGTCAGATACAAAAGGATTGCCAAATAGTCACATATGCAAAATCAGAGACACCAGCTTATCTGAAACAAATGCTGTGCCCTGCAAAAGAAAATTCACTTATTTGTTTGTATTTATGGTAACCCAAAAACAGAGCTTGATTTGGGGACATAATGAAATTTGTATATTATTGCCTAATTGGATACCTTCTCATGGAAGTAAAAAGTGTAAAAACACTGACTCTTCTTTTTGCCAAGATTAGGTCAGTGAGTCAACTATATATCTTAGGTGATGTATATAAAGTGATAGACACTACATGATACTGTCACTATGGAGGCAGTCCCTCTTTCAAAAGGATGTCTTTGTTAAGTACATGTGTCCTCATAACTGCCTTTGAGAAGTAGACATACGCTGATCCTATAACACTCTACACCTTCTTTGAAGCCCTTAAAGACCTCACTTCAAAAACATGTCCTATTTTAATTATATCATCCTGGTACATGAGAGATAAGGTGATTTCTCTACTTCCTGGATCAAAAGGAACAGCAGGATTAGACAGAAACAGCACATCAACTATCATTTTGACTGTCTCAAGATTACGACATTTGAACATTTTATATCCATGCCACAATTCTCCTTTCAGTGTCTAGGCGGAAGTTTCTGCACTTTGTTTGACCCGACTGAACTTTGTCACACTGCCTTCTCACCACCCCTGCCGCAGCAAGCCACTAAATCTTACCAACTATCTCTTTGTTGTCTCTTGTACATTCCCAGCCCCTCCCTCCAATCTTACCAAGCCAGTTAAGTTGCACTTTTCACCTTCTTTGTTGACATACAATGAAGTAACTGCATTTATTTGAATATTGACTGCACATTTGGTCAACATCTCAAATTTTATAAGTCAACTTAGATCGTGTTTCAAGGCAACGTCCTAAAATTTCATAGCTCATCTCTCTTTGCTTGCTCAGAGCAGAGTAATGAAATGAAAAAGCCCAGAACTCTAGAGAAAGTTTGTTTAGTCTTGTCATCATATAACTGAACTAAATTATTCAGCACCATATAAGTGTTTTAAAACATTCTATTATGGAAAAGGAAGCTATTAGTTTGTTAAAATATACTTAAATTTGATAGGCATTTAACCAATGTCTATAAAAGTAGAGTGTGCTGGAATGAAAATTATTCAACATGAGCTCATTGTTGTAGAGAAAGGAGTAGGTAGCTAGGCTAAATGAAAATGTTTGGACTACAGAGTCTAGTTTCTAAGTTCCAACATGGTAGAAAGCTGGGTCATTCTGTTCTGTACCTACAAGGTATAGAGAACTGTTGTACCTGATGTCTGGGGCCATGATCACCCGAGTTTTTAAGATATTTTTCTGCAATATATTATCTAACCTAGTTATTATAAAATTCTGGACTTGAAGCTATCTATGTCAAAGAACTAGATCCCTTACTGTCTGAAACATTGTACTGAATCTACTAGTGGATATCGTTAATTCCTGAACTAACATCCCAAGGTTTACAAGAACCTCCTGTTGACTTTTCCCACTCCCAGGTGAAGAGATGTTACTTGCATCAATATGGAAACATATTGATTTGGTAATCTTTTTAAAAATCAGACATTTAACTTAAGTTTGAGAAATCTAAATATTTTTAAAATTGGACTTTCATTTTATAAGAGTTGATTCTGTGAATAAAGACAATGAATCCAAAAACATTTAGTCAATCTGTTAGCCAGCTCATAAATTATGCCATAAACTGTATTCAGTTGCTGAGTTAGAAAATGATTAGAATTTTCCTATGATATGTCTAGTTTGGAAGCTAATTCAATCTATTGAATGGAACAAACAGATCCATAACTGATAAGAAGGAAAGTTATACAGACTAAAAACTGTGCCTATAAGTTAAACCCTAAGAAGCAAACACAGCATCTGCCTACACAGATGTATAGTACCTGGGGCCAGAGCACGGACCAAAAATCAGATAACCTGAGGGCCAGGGAGGTTAGGATATGACTAAGGCTGACTTTGTGAGGACAGTGATAAGGTTAGAGGCTCCATCGACTGCTTCTGACTGCTGCATGGCCCCAGAATGGGCCCAATGTGGCTTCAAGCTCAGCCACAATCCAAATTTGTTATGTGAAATATTCCAACTATTAAACGTTGGCCATGAAACTCAAAACTTATACACCAAAACACTTTCACAGCTTCTTAATTGTCACCTTTGATCAAAGTTTCAGTGGGGCAGTATTGTAGAATTTAGGCACAAACATGGTTATAAATGATAAATGATGGTAAATTTGGAAACACCTATACCAGGACTTCCATCCCTGTTCTCAGGCACTTACTGGGCACCAGGTGCCAAGATCCAGAGTCAGAGTGAAGAGGATGGAAGGCTCTGTCCCCCCCTCATGTGATTTACAGTCCAATGGATGCACCTGGTTACAATCCTGGCATTCACCAAGCGATTTCCTAGGAAATTCTGTTGGCATCCTAGAAAGATTCAAAGGAAATCCTTCCCTCCCTTTCTTTCCTCCACGCCCACTTGTAGTTTACACTCATTATAGCTCATAGCCAGAGAGGAAAGAAAACTGTCACAGGGTTTCTTTCGTCCCCTTAGGAAGAATTCCTGTAGGGTTCTGGTGCAGATTTAATGTGACATGCAAGAATGTGTAATTTTACCAGTGAGCTCATTTTAGTGTTCCTCAATGTTGTACAGTCTGCTAGTTGCTTAGCTAATATCCTTTCTTCTACCTTTTGCTTTATGAAGGGCAGAAATGAGCTCAACTTAAAAAAAAATGCCATTTCTGAGATTAGGACAGTCACGTGAAATTAAAATGCAGTCAATGAAATGGAAGCAGAAACGGTTGTACGAGACTTCAGGAAAAGTTGAAATGAGTTTTCGTCCTTTACCACCCTTTTTCTGTTGGTTACCCAAATATGAGAACTGGAGCTCTGGTGGCTCCATTGTGATCCTAAGAAAACTTTTAGGAAGGAAGCTACCGACCAAGAATAATGAGGCAAAAAGACTAAAAGAACTTGGGTCATTGATGTCTTCGTGGGGTCACTGCACCAGTCCAGGAGACCAACTACTTCCCAGGGAAGCTGTAAGCATTATCAGTTTAGGCAAATATGCCTAATAAATGGTTTACTGATGTTACATTGCATGATATGTTCAATGTCATTATGGTATGTTCAATTAGCAGTGTATAGTTCTGTGTTCTGTACATAACTATAACTAACACACAAGATTTTAATGTAGCATATCTATCAACCTTTGCACATGCATCTGTGGTAGATTGTCTTAGATGATTTCTATCTCCAGTAGTTTTCTAAAAAAAAAAAAAAAACAAAAAACAAAAAGATTCCTTTAAGATGTTCCAACAATAATCATGAGTTTCAACCTGTTAAGCATAATAGTATTTATGCTTCAATAATTTGTTTACCCTATAGGATTCATGTCATGTGTGAGAAGTAAAACAAAAACAATAGAAAGAAAAAAAAGACCCTCCTAATGTGTTCTAAATGCAATCCAGAACTTATGCAGTATCAATTAACTAACGAGACATCTCAAAATATATGAAATATTCTTATCTTAAAAAACATTTGGAGAGTGTGGGCAAGCACCTATTTGTCTACGTGTAGGAGTAAACCATTTGTGCTTCCTTTTCTAGGATGCCAACAGAATACCTCAATTCCAGGAAACCATTGGCATTCCACTGCATCAAGTCATCTAAACATGTGTGTGTGTTTGTGTTTCTCTCCCCACCCCAACCCCCACCCCCGCCCACATTATATTTGGTCTCACAATCAAGTTCTTATCCATAGTGAGGGTCAATCCTGTAACCTATCCTGCTCCAGTGTGCCCTTATTAAATAAATTGGTAATTAAGAGGAGTTTTATTGCCAATATTTTTAAAGAGAAAAAGTTCATTATTTTGAATTAAAATTCTATAAAATGCTACTACCCATTCATCCTATGACCATTTTTAACTAAGTGCTATATGATAGACAATGAGCATTTAAAACTGAGTAAAAAATTATGTCTGCCCACAAAAATCAACTGAGGTAGATGATTAGCAAAAAATTATCATACAGCATGGGAAATGCCATGGCAGAAATATTATTCCCAAAGTTTTCTATGGCCTGGAAAAAGAAATCAATAAATCTATTTTGAGCCTCAAGAAAACCTCTTAAAAAGAAGATGAGTTGGTGAAATTTGTAAGTATTGCAAGGAGGAAAGAGTCTGCTTGGAGCTCACTTAACTATTTGAAAACATGACATCTGGCTTAAACCCGTGATTTGTTCCACAGCAGAACTCCCAGAAAATACATATGCTGAGCATAGTAGTACACATCTGAATTACCAGCTACTCAGGAGGCTGAAGTAGGAAGATGGCAAGTTTGAGGCCAGCCTCAGCAACTCAGTGAGACCCTATCTCAAAACAAAATAAAAAGTGCTATGTATGTGGCTCAGTGATAGAACAATTGCTTAATTTGCATAAGGCCCTGGGCTCATGCCATAGTATTGAAGAGCTAAAGAGAGAGGGAACACATATCATTACATGTTGTCATATTGTCACAAGTCTGTGTGAAAAAGTCTAAAGAGTAAATAGCAATTTTTTTGTGGTGTGAGGGGACCAGGAAGTGAACCCAGAGGAAATTAACCACTGAGCCACATCCCCAGCCATTTTTATTTTTTTTATTTTGAGACAGGGTCTCACTAAGTTGCTGTTGCTGTCCTCCTGCCTCAGCCTCCCAACTGCTGGGATTATGGGTGTGCACCACCAGGCCCAATGCTAAATAGCAATCTTTAACAAACCGATGATAGTTTATACCGATGACCCTTCCAATATCTCATTCCATAGAAATACACATGGACATCTAAAATGGTTGAGCAAAAATAATTTTTTGTTCATAATCTTAGAAAGTTTCAGGATAATAAATATTTTCCTCTTAATAGAGAATTTTTAAGATAATAAAATAAATGTAATCCATAGACATTTTTCATATACCAAATTAAGTTACACTCCCATTAAGTAATATCTTCTGCTATCAATAACATTTTGCTGAACTTGGATAATAAAGTTTTTGCTGCATCCTCTTACTTAGATGGATAGACTAAACATATAAATTTATATAATATACTGTACACCTACATATATAATTAATAGAGCTATAATTGACCATGGTGTTGTCCAATTGCCTATATATTGGTAACTAAAGTGTAGGTAAATTTCAGATAATGATATCAATTATGATGCCACCACAAATATCACTATTCATACCTCTAATCATAATTTCAATGATAATAAAACTACCCCACCATCTTTATCATTCTTCATGCTTATTATGTTCCAGGCATTATATAGACATCTTCATAACATTTAATTCATATCCCACTATGACCAAGATGTAGATATGAATTCCATTTTGCAAATAAGGAAGTTTAAACCAAAGGCTGAATGTCCTTTCTGATAAGTGGATGCTGGTCCATAATGGGTGGGGGACAAGGAGAAAATGGAGGAACTTTGATTGGGGAAAGGGGATGGAGGCAAGGGAAGGGGTATGGGGGCAGGAAAGATGGTGGGATGCGATGGACATTGTTACCCAAAGTACTTGTATGACTGCACATATGGTTCAAGCTACATCATGTACAATCAGATAGATGAAAAGTTGTGCTGCAATTGTGTACAATGAATCAAAATGCATTCTGCTGTCATATATACCTAATTAAAATAAATAAATAAATTTATTTAAAAAAAAAGATTAAGGGCTGGGGTTGTGGTTCAGTGGAAGAGTGCTTGCCTCACATATGTGAGGCACTGGGCTCCATCCTCAGCACCACATAAAAATAAATAAATAAAATAAAGATATTGTCCATCTACAACTAAAAATTATACATATATAAAAAAGATTAAACAAATTGTTATTTTCCATGCTGTAACAGAGAGGGAAGATTATCTAAATAGTGTGAAACAAGCTCCAAATTTACCACTGGTGAGTGTGTGGGTTTGGTCTTCTCTGAACAAAGATTTCCTCATCTAAAAACTGGATGCATCCATCATGCATATTTAATAGAGTGGCTTTGAATATGGAATTTAATATCATAAAAATGTACACAACCATAAAAGTATTAATTATCGTGCCCATGAAAAGCCTATAAAGGGATTTATGTGATAAAAACTTAAAAACAACACACCTACAAAAACAGCTTATAGTAAATGATAATAGAAGGCAGAAATAGTTTACTGTGGGTGTTTCTTGCAGTTTCACAAGTGTCATAACACACTAGAAGACTTTAGAAAATCTTAGACACATCATTTATCTGAAGTTCCACTAAAGATTGATCTGAAAATACATAGGATGGACCACATAAATTGACCCAACTATAAAAATTCAAAGGGCTTGCCAGATTCATCTCTTTTTTTATTTTAATCTTTTAAAAGCATGTTTAGATTATATTCATTTGATTTTAGTGAAGCTTTTCCCTAAAATAAATTGCCTATACATGCACACACTAACACATGTGGAATTCCTTTTCTGTAATCCTCAAAGAGGCTTTTGATTCTTCTTCTGATTCACCAAGAAAGAGTCAGTGAGCAAGTGAGATGCGTACTGGGATTTGGATGGCTCCGGAGTCACAGCATACGTTTACATAGAAACCAGATGGTTGTGGAAAATTTTCTGTTTTTTCTTTTCTTTTATAAAAAATGAATGGATTATTGAGGTGTTTCTAGAGACTCTTACCCTCAAATGGATAAAAAGTGCAAATCAAAGGAGAACTAAAGGGAAATGGCATTTAAAATAATCAAGCAGCCCATCACAGCTCAGCCACACATCCCAGAGGGGCAAGCCCTTCGAAAGGAACATCGCCAGGACCCAGGACTCTGGAGTAGAAGGTCTGGGGCTTTCATTATTCAGGGCAAGGGGAGGACGAAGGAAAAGAGAAATCTTTTAGTCCAGAAAGTTGAAGGCCTTTAGAAGGCTTACTTTTTTTTTTTCCTCCCTGGAAAATTAACCACCGTTTATAAGATGGGATGTTCAAGGGACTTCACTTTTTAATCTTATGATATTAATCCCCTGAAGCTTTGAACTGACAGGCAGGCCAATGTAAATGAGCCAGAACAAGAATCAGAGCCAGAATTTTTGTTGTACCATGACAAAAAAAAAATGTGTTATTAGTGCTCAGTGATTAATGAACATGCATGAGAAGGGATGTAACAAGTATAAGACTGTCCTGGTATGTACATGGTTTATACAATATTAGGGCAAAATAGAATCAACTTTCCTTCTCTCACACACATACACATATTGTACATGTATATCCACACCATATGGGATATTTCATATGTAAATTTTGTAAATATGTAAATTTTCATTTACACTTAGCATTTCAAAAGATGTTTAAAAAAATTGTTAATAGATACCATATACTTGTGAAATGACACACACAATAAACCCTGCTTATTAACTAATACATTTATTAGTTACCAATAATATATTCATATTTTGTCTTAAATAATTCAGATTCAGTATCTACTGGTAAGTTAATTTCACTGAAAAAAAAAAAAAACAAATTAACCAGATCTGCAGTAACTCATGAATGCAATCACAGAAGATAAATTTAGTAAAAAAATGCTGTTAAAATTCAAACAACTAGGAAAGGGAGAAAAAAAAAAGCATGGCATTAAAAGAAAAAAAAAATCTTTTTTAACAAAAGAAAGAGCATTCTGGGAAAATATGATGCTCTAACAAAAGCAGAGCATGTCATTTTATGAAATTTAAATTAACAACATCCTCTTCCTTTATGTCTGACCACCAAAAATGCTCAGAAGAATATAAAGGCCTGCCCACAAATTATACATGTTTATGAAGCACAAATCTAATGTCAAGTGTTCATCAGGCTCCTCAGCCCTCGCTGAGGCAGAGAAAAAGGAAGTCCAGAGAAAGTTGGGGGAACAGGGAGGGGGAGGGCAGAATCAGAGACACAGGGGCAATCCATCAACCACATCCACTTCTCCACGTCAAAGCCACAAGCAGCTGTGACACGCCAAGGAACAAGAACAAGAAAAGCAGCCACGATATTTTAGGAACTGAATAAAAGTATAGTAAATAAAAGGATAGTGACATAGTAATTACCACAACAGACATTAGGAGACAGGGTCATTTTTATTTGATCAGTTAGTTGTTGGTTGACACCCTTCCCCTACCTTGGCCTCTTCTTATTTTAAAGGCTGCATCCCCAAAATAAATGATTATCCAGCACTACCACCACCACCCCCAGTGAAAAGCAATGTAGTAACTGGATAAAAACTTGGGGAAGATTATTTTCCCACACTACAGACAGATACAATTTTTTTTTAACTTTTGTTTGGTTTTATGATAACTTGTTTTAGAAATAACAATTACAGGTAAAGAACAAACAAAATAACAGTAAGAAAAAAAATAATCATCTTTGTGCCGCTGAAGAAAAGGGGGCTCTACAAAACAATCATGGTTTCTACTTCTTTTCTTTGCACTACTTTACTGAGTTTTATTCTTTCCTCTCTTCCTCCTTTTTTCTTTCCTTCCTGCCTTTTTTTCTTTCTTCCTTCTTGTCTTTAAACCCAAAGGGCACAGCTGGACCTGGTGGCATATTCCTGTAATCCCAGCTACTTGGGAGGCTGAGGCAGGAGGATCGCAAGTTTGAGACCAGCCTAAGTAATTTAGGGAGACACTGTTTCAAAATAAAAGGATCTGGGGAGGGGCTCAGTAGTAGAAATCCAATCCCCTGGGTTCAATCCTCCGTACAACAAGACAAAACAGCACAGCAACCAAAGGGCCAATCCAGTCAGTCAGCACCAATTTCATTTATACTTTTCGAGACATCTCTCTCAACCTCACTTCTGAGCTATTTTCTTTCTTTTAATAACATTTTAAAAATCTTTTTAGGAAGGCATGTTCAAAAATTTTGCTTTCTCAAGTAGGGTTAAATCTGTAAAGAATTATTGTATTGCTTTTATTTAACCCTGGATCATCCAGTAAATTTATGTAACTATGTTTAGCTTTTCATTGGATTTTCTTCTTTTAAACATCAATATTGTTGCTCTGAAATCAAAGATATTATTGTTCTGCTGTTCAAAGGGACATGGTACCTAAGGGAGACAATACAATGAAGAACTTTTTTCTTTGGTGATAAACTAATTGGCTAAAATTAACAGACAGATAAAATAATTGACACTCTTAGGTCAATTTCATCTATAAATGTGGTTCTAAAGTTAGAATCACGTGGGCAGCTTTACAAAGTATTGATACCTGGACTGCACCCACAAAGATTCTAATTAAGTTGTTCAGGGGGCCTTAGGGATCAGAAGTTTTAAACTCCTCAGGTGATTCCAGTATGCAGCCACAGATGGAGAGCTCTGGTTGATGAGAGAGGGAAGGCCATTCCTTGCAAGACAGGAAGCGTAGAAGCTACTGAGTAGACTCCTCCTGCACAAGGAAGGACTATGGAAGGACAAGCCAATATTCCCCACTTGCCCAGGATTTTCAAAAATTGTTCATGGGATTAATCAGGGAGACTAACTGGAAAAATTGTAAATTATTGCCATTTTGTAATGGCAAATAAATAATCATATTATCCCCTTAAGCCAGTGACCCTCTAAAGATGGAGACTGAGGAGAAAATGAGCCATCTGATGGAGAATATGCAAATCTTCCTATAAGGCAGAAAGGCTGTATCTTTAGAATGTAATTACATAATTACTAAATTCAATTAGACTTCCTTCAATAGAGGTAACACAGAGCCCAGAAAGGAGATAAGTACTGTAGAGGTTGAGTATCCCACATCTGAAATGCTTAGGTCCTGAACTGTTTCAGATTGGGACATTTTTGCATTTAGTTGAGCATCTCTAATCTGGAATTCTAAATCCAAAAATTCTAGGTGAGCGCTCTGCCGCTAAGCCATGTGCTCTATCTACCACTTAGCCACAACCCCATCCTGCATCCAAAAATACTCTGAAGTTGGAAATTCTTTGAGCCATTCAGGTTTTGAAGCATTTTGAATTTTGGATTTTCACATTAGGGATGCTCATCCTGTACTCCAATTCTAAAAGGGCCCCAGTTGTGCTGGCCTGCGACAAACAAGAATGAAAAGACTTCTGCTTTCCCCTGGTTTAAAAAAGCAGATGACAAAACAGTCATCAGGGGTCTGTTCTTCCCTATGCATGGGGTGGGATCATTCTGTTTCTCACTGTGAATGTTGGGTTCTATTGACTAGTGGATGGAACAGGATGCCCAAATTGCCTGGGAGACGGAACTACTTGTACACATCAGTCAAGTCATATGAAAACAAAAGAGAGAGACAGTCTCCAATGGAAAATACCATGCTGGTAAGATATTCAGAACTATTTGCTGGGAGTTTGAGATGATGCAGATTGACTTAGTTCTGAAGTAAGAAGGATGGTTTTCTGTATCCTCTGTGCTACTTTACCTTGAGTCCATGATCTTCCCTGGGCCCTTTTCTTAAAGCAGAAAATAACTCTGTCCCTCCATTTGGCCCTTGCTGCTCCTTCAGCAGATCATAAATCAGGGTGAGCTCAGCATGGGCTTGGGGCTTGGGGAAGAATTTCTATAAAATGGACAAAGTTTGTTCCAACGAAAGCAGAGGAGACATTTGAATATTCTATAGATACAGTTCTCAATATGAGTATTTAAATGTATAATTGGGATTCACAGAGAAAAAAAAAAGATGAATTCAGAATTCCACAGTTGGAATGAATTGAAATATCTGAAGCATCTTAGTTTTGTTATGAGGTGTTAAGATATGTTTTTATTATTTATGTTTCTTTTATTTGTTCTAATACAAGATGATACAAGTGATTTGGAAAAAGAGGAGTTGAATAGTCAACATTATTGATATTTCATGCTTGCATTTGGTGTATTATTATAAAATTATATATTATATATGTGTATGATGAACTTATGAAATAAATCAATTTTTATTAAACTATAATTTTATATAGCCAATCTTTTTACAATAAGAAAAATTTAATTCTGACATCCTTTTTTTAAAAGAGAGAGAGCATTTTATTTATTAATATTTTTTTTTTTTTTTTTTAGTTTTTCGGCGGACACAACATCTTTGTTTGTATGTGGTGCTGAGGATGGAACCCGGGCTGCACGCATGCCAGGCGAGCACGCTACCGCTAGAGCCACATACCCAGCCCCTGACAGCCTTACACATTATTCATTAGTTAATTTTAGAGAAATAAGACAATGGCAGAATTTATGCAAAATATTTTGGAAAATTTGCTTTTTTTTTTTTTTGCATTTGGTTTTGTGAGATTTCAGAATGGCTCTCCTGAGTTCATCTTTGGAGGCAATGTGTGTAATGATCACTTTATATAAAATAGTAATTGTGACCCACCTGGCCTGTTCACCCTCTTCACATAAACGTTAAAATTCCAATGAAATCACATACTGTTCTATGTAAGTCACAGGAAGCCATCTTTTCAAAAAATATGACACAAAGTCTTGTAATAACATTTCCTGAGTACAATCTAGGGAGCTTTCAGAGGGACCAAATGAAGTCATGGCAACAGAGCCTCCTATAAAAAGTGAGAAATATTAATAAATACAATGCTTCTCTCTCATCAAATAAAAGCTCCCCACAAAGGACCACCTCATGACCTGGAGAGAAAATATTTAATATCTTAAAGCAATTCAAAGAAAACATAAAAAGTTACACTACTTTTATACAGAGGGTAATGTTAGGCCTGGAGAAACTCAACATAACTCAGTGTTTAAAATAAAATATATGTTTAATAGGCAACAATTGCTGACCATTTATCTTAACACTTTTTAAAAAAATTCTCCATTAAAACACCATACTTATTCCTTAAAAATTTCTCAAGTGGTTTCTAGCTATTTCTTTTATTGCTACATATAAAAGAATGACTGAGCAGGTGATTTACTTAAAGAGATGGCTGCTTAATGAGAATGAACTTTGACTCATTTAAATTAACACGAATATTTATTGTTGCAAGGTTAACAATGTTCTTGGAAATGATTAAGGATGAACCTCTAGAATAAATAAATTTAATAAAACAGACTAAAAAGTAACACACGTCCTATTTAAGAAGTACCTCCCTTCACTGGAAATCAAGAAGCCATACATGGTTTGAGTAGTGTCATGGTAAAATTTGATAGAAACCATCTCAGTTTCTACTTGAGGTAGTTTTACCTAGAGAAATTCAAAGCAAGATACTCTGAAAAAAATGCCTAGAATGACCATCCCAAAGAGAACAAAGTAGTTCAGTCTAGTTCGTAAACTCTTGTGCAATGGGAAATGATTCTATCCTGACCCATGATGGCTTCTCTGTACAAGATTTATCTACCAATGGAGGATAACTACCTAGGTAGACCATTGTTTAATTTAGAAATTATTTTAGTCAGCCAATAAATTTCTACATCCAAGGGAAGAGTACAATGAGACACAGAATACCACCATTGTTAATGCTTAATCTCTGTAAACAATATATAAATTTTTTAAGCAACAAGGAAATGTGGTCAGATCTTGCCAGTGTGGGACATTTCTCTACTCGTACCTGGATATGACTCAGTGATTCACAAAATAAGACCTCTCCTATCCATGGTCCAAAAGCATAAGCTTGGAAGAGATTTCTGCTTATTGATTGATCTCTGCCCCCCATACACACACACACACACACACACACACAGACACACACTTTTGTCAGTTTCAAGAACACATTTGCTGATATTAATACAAACTCCCATCTTTTTAGCGCAAAATGTCACCATCCTAAGAAAAGAAATAATAGATGACCCTAATGCAAACCCCTTGGGGGGTCGTTGTCTAGGGAGTTAGTTTCTGTTTGCTGCATACCAGTGCATGCCTTGTCCAATAGCCAGGAATGTATACTTTTCATCTACAAAGTCCTTGCCTTTGGAACACTCTCCAGACTCTGAAGCCATAGTCCAACACTATATACTCAGAAGGTGCCCAAGACATGCTCCAGGAACTTGTAAGAGAGTATTGTTAAAACAGGACACTGCCCCTTGCTTGACCTCCAGCTTTTTACATAAATAGATGTGAAAAGATGTATCAGTGTGTCACAGTGTATTTTTCACATGGTGACTAATGCTTAATATAATCTATATTCAGCTATTACAGGAAAATAAAGATAATATCGGCAACCAACCCTGCATGATAGCCTATCTGTCCTTTGTGTCTATTTTCAATACTGTTTACCAAAGGAAAACAGGTTTTCAAAAAACCATTCTTTTTATTAAGAATGCAAGTGACAGACTTTGTATATGCTGCATATTCACAAAACACATATGTTTAAAACATAACATTTAGTTGGTAATGACATAATCAGAGGGTGTTTGTACTCAACCACACTGAACTACTCGAATGTCTACAATGTGCCTCTGACACTCCCTCAGGATCTGGGATCTTAAACAAGCTGTTCCTACTGCCAGGAACTTGGGTCTCCCCATTGTCTGCCTCCCTTGAACTGCTACTCATTCTCCAGCCCCCCAGCTAAGATTTCACATCTCCAAAAAGTTTCCCTGGATGCCTAATAAACAGAGCTGGGTCCCACTGTACCTCCTCCTTACAGAGGGTAACAATTATCACCCCACATCTTAACTGCCTGTTAGCTTGTAGGTCTGCTGGCCCTGGACTGTCAGTTCTGGAGAGTTGGGCTGTGGCATGGTCCCCACCATCCCCACCATCCCCAGGTGCCTGTGATGGCAGGCACCTCACAGATACCTACTGAACTGAGATGTTGTCAGTTGGGGCTATGAGACAGTTGGATCAATTTATGTCCACGAAAACCTTTTATAGATAATTTTTTTAAAATTATTACAGATATTTAGGAGGCATGTCTGTGTGCGCGTGTGCACGTATGCACGCTGCAATCATGGAGACTGCAAGAAAGCAAAGCAAAGGGACAGAGTGGGGACCTGATCTCAGTCCTCCATGCAAGGCTGTGGCCCTCTCACTTTGTTCCATTAGGTGTTATACTGCAGACATGTTGGAGAAGTCCTGCCTCCTTCACCAGAGGATAAACTCCCAGAAGGCAGGGAACATTTTCTCCCATTGTCTATATTGTGGCAGATCTGGGGTAGGGAGATGATAAGCAGGAGGGGAAAAAGCTATATTTTTCACATTCTTGGAGTAGAACTTTGGAATCATGTAGGAAGAAATTAGGACAAGAGCTCTATTTTAATGACAGTAGCTATAAAAATTTAGGCTATTCAATATGATATCCAGAAAACAGCCTATCAATAGAGTAGATCCATGATAAATATTAAATAAGTTAATTAGGTGAGACAAATCAGAGTGTAATGCCTGAAACACAGTGGGCACTCAGCAAACATTAACTCTTCTCCCTCATTTAATTATCTGTCCCACCATGTTTGAATGCAAAATTAGGGCTTCCAAAAAGTGGTCATCTGAGAACCTTTCAGAAATGCAAAGTCTGGGGTTCACTCACTGAATCAGAAACTCAGGGGCAGTGGCCACAGCTTGAAGTGACTCTGTTTCACCACAGTTTGAGAACAGCTGCTCTGCACTAATGGGGGGAAATGCCCATTTAACACAGATGCCAGTAATTCAGAGGGAAACCTGATAGAGAAATAACTACTTTCCCTGATATCCCTGGGCCAACCTCAAGGCATCACAGCATCACCTGGATGCTTATTGAAAATGCAGGATTCCAGGCTGGGCACAGTAGCATACACCTATAATCCCAGGGACTATGGAGGCTGAGACAGGAGAATTGCAAATTCCAGAACAGCCTCAGTAATTTAGCAAAGCCTTAAGCAACTTAGCAAGATCCTATCTCAAAATAAAAATTAAAAAGGGCTGGGGATGTGGCTCAGTGGTTAACTACCCCTGAACCTCAGTACCAAAAATAAATAAATAAATAAAAATTAAAAAAAAAATTGCAGGATTCCAGGCCCTAATGGATAGAACTAAATCAGAAACTTCACTTTAACAAGATCTTCATTAGAAGGAAAGGAGCAGTGGGTGGGGAGAGGGAAGGGGAAGGAGAGGTGCTGGGGTCTGAATTAGAGCAACATCTATCCCATCCTTGTATAATTGTGTTTAATGGATTCTGCTATCACATATAACTAAAAAGAACCAAAGAAAGAAGAAGATCTCCAGTTGATTTGTTAAAGTAGAATAAGTACTGGCCTAGTGAATATTTTTAGGAGTTGAAAATGAGCTGTGGAAGAGGAAAACACAAAACAAGTAAAAAAAATACATTAAAATATAACTACACTCAAATCTCTAATCCTCTCTCATGCAATGGGGTTGTGAAGAAAGTGAGGGGTGTTTGTTTTCTTACATGCGTTTTCTCTCATTACATCCTACATTATCTAGTGTATGCCAAATGTGCGGTCGGGGGAAGGCGGCACATTTCAACTCTGTTTGCCAACAGGAGAGTAAGAGTGAGAATGAGTGGGCCACATTTTAAAACCCGAGACATGTGAAATGAATCTACTGTGTATTTGTAGATGGAACACATAAATATCACGAGGGAATTTTTAAATTCTTCATCTTTTGTCCCACATTCCCACATACATGCACATTTTTCACGTATTTAACAAGTAATACTTTTATCACCTCGATTTTGCTATTGATTGCTTCTTTACCAACAAAATGCATCACAAACAAAAATGAATGAAGCTGTCTGAGGAGAAAATTCCACAGTAGCTTTACTGTCAATGCCCATCATAAATAACCATGACATCATAGGAGCCTTATCTACGGGTTGCCGCTACTGATCGATGGCATCACTCCAGTAGTGTAAATAGCTTCTAATGTCCCATCTTCCACCTTCAAATAGGCTCTGATTATTTATGATAGCTGTTAGGTTACAAGTCTGAGCTGTGGTTTGGATTTATTTTCTACTTATAGCTGCTGTGGATTTCAAGTTAGATAGGATTATTTTTTAGTTAAGATGATAAACTGAGATAGAACTGTCATCGAGCCTGGTACACCATCATCTCGTCTGGTTGGTGTCACCATTTGACTATGAATTCACAGTGCCAGAATGCTTTCAGTATTATCATCACCAACGGAACAATATTAAAGGATGGCAGTTAATCACTGGTTGTTACAATGTGAAATAAGAAAACAATACACTGGATACAGCTTTCTACACAATTAAAATGTTTGTTGTTGTTGTTGTTTTTTTAAATACAGTTAGCCATTTGTTACTAAATTGGAAAGAGGTGTATCATCTGCATTGTGCGTATTTTATGATAATGAAAGTGTTTCAGCTCCAATGTGACAGCTCCAGATGATTTAAGGGGGAAAAAGGGAATCCATCAGCTCTTTGCAAGGTATTCTTCATAATCATAAAAGAGCCTGACAGGTAACTTGGGCAAGAATATATTTTTGCAGAGAGAAATAGATATGAGTCGTGTCTACATGAAACAAGCAGGTGGAACATTAAAAAAAAATCTGTCAATTACCCAGATATTTTGTCAATATAATGACAAATACCAGAATCATCCTAAATATTAGATACACATAATGTTATCCAGTAGGTCTGGGTGTTGGACTGTATTTTTCACTTGTTCAGGTTTTTTAAGCAATATATAAATAAATGAATTTTCTAATCCTATTGATCCTGCATTTTTCATAGATTTTACCAATTGCTTGTTTGGATTTTCCCCCACTTTAAGTCATTATTTTTCATCCAGAAAATTGTGCTAAGAATTTAAATTCTGTAAAAACAAGGAACAAAGTTTTACCATGCAAAGAAGAATGAGGTCCATATCCAGTAGCTATGATCTGCATATGTTTTTCAGGATAAGTTTTAAAATAAATTCAAGTAATGAGAATATTTTAAAATAACAGTTTTTAATATGGATCCTGTCATGTCTCATGATTTACCAATTAGCCAATCTTACATTGAAGTATATATTACTTAAATTTCTGTTATGGCAAACTTTTCTTTTAAATTTGGGATTATTTTCTATAAATGTGAAGTATATATAAAATAATGACTGTGTTTAGAATTTCTGAATGATTGTTATCAAGACCTGAAGTAATTAGAAATCATTTTGACCCTTCTAACATTTTATAGACATGTTAACCGTAATTTCTTATCTAAACATCTACTCAAAAATAACCTAACCCTACCAAACTATGAAATTATACTTGTAGCAACCTATCTTTTCATACTATTTATAAAATTTTACCTGATCAATTATACATTGCTTGTATAAAGTCTTTTTGAAGACTATGTTTTAAGTGTTTAAAAAAACTGGAAGAATGTGCTCAATAGGAGCAACTTCTTGGTGTACGAAATGAAAACCAAAGATTTCCCCTAATAACTGTTGCCCTTGAATTAATATTGTGCTAATTATCTAACTCTAAGCTATTTCTTTCTAATGGCAGTTATTTACATATTTCTTCCCGATATGCCTTGCATTGCTAAAAGTCCCAAGTAAACTGAAAATCTCAGTAGAGAGAAAGTGGGAATGTGGCCGCTAGGAGCTGACAATAGCTGTTTTGTCACATCTAGGCCCTACTACTTACTCAGGAAGTGGGGATTGGTCCAGCCAGCTGATGCCAAGGGAGGATGATTTATTGCCTGGTGTCCTCAGTGGCAATTGGACCCTTTCCCACTGTCACTCACAACTCGCACAGATTGTGTCCTAAAGAAGAGGTTCCCCTCAGTTCTAAAGAGATTACAATGCTTGTCATAAAGTGTCTTTTAACGGAGGGAAACGGGTATGAAAATGGGCAAAGAAAGGAAACAATCAGAAGAGGAGAGAAGATGGATGTTCTGTAACCTTTTCTCAGAGACCCATTTCTTCTACTTTTTCTCCTGTCTTTAGCAGGTTTTTGTTTTGGCTGATGACAATGCGTAATAGCCTGATAAATTGATTTTGTGAGTCCTTTTTCTCATCTCTTGAGAAGACACTAACTCGTTGGGACTTCTGAGGGCTCACAGAAGCAGGAGACAACAATTAGTTTGTTGAAGATGTCAGAAAGTAGCTTCAGAGTTTTGCCAGGAGAAATCCTTACTGACAGATCAGTGCTGACAATGTTGGCAGCTGCTTGAAGAGTGCAGAGAGCAGCTCCAGAATCTTAGGTCAGCGGAGGAAGGCCACTACCACACATGAGCCCTCTATGCTGGCTCCCTTTCCAGAGCTCTGAATTCCTCCTGACTCAACAGAATCAAAAGGGAATACTGTACTTAAAAAAAAAAAATGCAAGCCTAAGCTGAAGTCTACAAAACATTTTGTTAAATATCTTCTTTAACAGCTAAACAAAGAGAAAATTGAATCTCAGTATTGCTGTTAATTTAAATTTAAATCAGTGTCTAAATAAACCTCTGTAACTGTTTTCAAAACCTTTTATGTACTGCACAATTTCAAATTTACTTTTCCATATGTGAAAATATATGCCACTTGGCATTCAGCTCTACAGAACATATTAATTTCAATAAATCTTTTTAAGGGACTAACTTGTCATATGTTAAAGAGATAAAATATTCCTGGCCTGGAAATTCTTAAATTAGTCAAGCATTCTGCAGTAGCATCCTTGAAATTACTAAACATTATCAGCAGATTTACGGCTTAAACCCTTTGCTTCAAAATAACCAAATGAGAGACTCAAAGTGTTGCTTTTCTAATGTAAAATAACCTAATTTTTCTAACTCCAAGATATAAATCGGCAATTTCTTTAAGTTTTTGAAAAGAATATAAAATCTCATTACACTTGGTTAAATGTTATAAATATAAGTATTTCTCCCTTGGCGTGAAAAAAAAACAACAACAAAAGAATCAGTCTTTGTAATGCCTAAGAGGAAATTTTTGTGTTTTGGTAGACTTTTTAAAAGGTGCATAAGTTGGAATACTATTGTGTTTGTGTGTGTGTGTGTGTGTGTGCACGCACACGCGTACTTACATATTCGTCTATATAATGCTAATGACATATGTATGTTTTCATGTAAAATTTTCACTTCAGTCACACTGTCCTGGAAGTTGTAATATAGACAGAGCTAAATGTAAACCTTCTCTATATTTTCAAGTAAGCTACATCAACCACCATTTCTCATATTTCTGACAAAAGGATATTAAGTGCTCAAGCTCCACAAATAATGGGAAACATAGATGGAGTAATCCTAAATATTCCACAACAGGAAGCCCCAGTGAAAGTCCTCAGAGTCAAGAAGCCTGAAAGCATCAGCTTTGTAATCTTGAGCCTCTCTGGGCCCCATTTTCCTCATGGGTAAAATGAAGGGTTAAATAGGATGATCTCTCAAAAGGCCCTTCACAGACATAAAGTTATGCAATCATTATCATTGAAAACTACTGATTAGGCAAGATCTGTTCAGCATAATCTATGAGTTTGACCAGAAGGTATTTTCTAAAAAACTACTGCATACACGAAAACCACTGCCACTGTTATAATATTCAGGGAGCAAATATGCAGATTTAGGAGCACCCAGTTCTTTGATTTCTGGATGGTATCGTTACTGATCTTTGGCCACTTCCCTGTATTAAAAGACAGATGGAAGTGGAGTGAGAGGTGAGATTCACATCACACAGATTTTGCTACTGAGCCACTACATGATTAAAAATTAGTGGGAATAAAGGGAGAATTTGGAACTCTGATGGAATTGAGAGGTACTCCCACAGTTTTAGGCCTGCTATAACTCCTGCACATTATCACAGTATTAACATGGCTGTTGGGGAATAAGTGCATTTAACAGTTAATGTGAACTCTGCAGAAATAAATTACGTGGTCAAATTGTTCATTACACGCATTAATCCATCTGTAAGGGACCTGCATCATAGCAATAATTGCACTGTCATTTCAAAGCTTTTAAAAGCAAATCAATCCAAATTATATCATCTTGACTTATACCTTCCCAGCAGCAGTACTTTAATGTCGAGTAACAAATACACAATAAAAGACAGCTTCTGACATATTTGTAAAGCAGTTTAAAGCTTTTTGCATTTTTCGGCTAATCTAAGTTTCAGGGATAGGAAGAATAAAAGGCATCATGTCCAACAGGTTTGACCCAAGATTTTCCCATTTTACTCTCAAAACTAAACTATGTCATTCACTTACTTTACATGCCTTCCTTCTATTTGTCACAAATCCTGCAGCAAATAGATAAAACCAGCACTTCGATCACAACAGTTAACAGAATTCTACTGGGTAACAAAAACTCCTCGGCACAACAGGAGACTTTTAAAATTCAAGAACTCTAAAACTTAGCAGCACCCCTGAGAGCCACAAATTGAGAGAGATTAATTCTGTGTCCCTGCACCCCTCATTACCAGGAGAGCTGAAGTAGGTCAAATGCAAGTTAATCTCCTGAATTCCACTTTTGTACATGCGTGTTAGGCCAGCCATTACTGTGTTCCGACTAATGTCTTTAAGCTATGTGCACACAAAATTAATAAACAGTTTGCCCAGCCAATGTGAAATACAAATAAAAGGAAATGCCTTGAAGTGATTTTACATAATGACATTGCAGGATGAAGTAACTAAGGAAACACAAGCATAGATGCGTTACCACCATGCGATCAAGAGCCAACACTGGGAAAAGCAATAAAAAACAATTTTCCAAAAGTTCTAAACAAGAACACACGGATGAAGAAATTTTACTTGATCCACCTATTTTCAAATATCTATTTTGGGGGGAAAAAACCTGCAAATACATCTGACTCTGCCCCCATTTAGAAGAACAAGTCAGATTGCTCACGTGGAGGGTGATGAAGTTTTAAGCGAAACAAGACTGCCATCATTCTGTGAAGGTACAATGTTTTCCATTCTTTGGGGGCAGGAAAAAAAAAAAAAAACAAGGCACACATGTCAGCATGAAGCTAGCAAAATCAGGATTCTACTTGTCCAGAAGGCCTGGTAACCACCCTCTTAGTCTTACCTCTCAGTCTACAGCCACTCCAGATTCATCATGAATATTTTCAGACGTGATAAAAACATTGTTGGTTTCTTTGTAAAATTAAATGAACCATCATCTTGTATGTTGTAGGCTCTTCTTTTATAAAATATATATTTTAGTTGTAGATGGACACAATACCTTTATTTGTTTTTTAAGGTGGTGCTGAGGACCGAACCCAGTGCCTTCCACATGAGAGATGAGTCCTCTGACATTGAACTACAACCCCAACCCTAGGCGTTTCTTTATGTAGAAAAATCTTTCACATTCTAACTTATTTCATATTATCCAAATAACCCAAGAGAGGCAGGATTTTCCAATGATAGAATATATTGCCCTTACATGTCTTACATAGTAAGAAATATGTTAAAATAACTAAATGATTAAGTTCATGAGAGGATCTGATTTCTAGATGTACCTCTATCACTAACTAGGTATGACAAGAATAAGCCATTTTATGTCCACAAGCCACAGAGTAAAAGAATGCAATTAAATAAATATTTGAGGAATAAAAATGGCCCTTAACTATATAAAAAATAGTCTCAAGAGAAATGTAAATTTGAAATGTTACTTATTAAAAATACAGTTGTCTCATAATAAAAGAAATGTAAACAAGAAATACATTGAAACACTACTTCTTACCTATGATTGGCAAAGTCAAATACTTTAGTTATACACCATGTTAGTATATTAGAAGGAAAATGGCTACTTTCATATGCCGCTTTTGGGGAGGGTTGGCTAGAACAGTTGTTGAAAACTAGCAAAACCTGAAATAATTATAAATGCACATGTCCTTTGACTCCATGTACAAAGTTACTCATTTAGCTTTGTTTGCAATAGCAAAGGAGAAATTGAAAATAAAAACAGCACAAATGTTTAATAATAGGAGATCTCTAAACCCATTATGGTACATCTATTCAATGGAATACTATATAATAAGTAAGAAAGAATGAGGGAAGAATGAGGAGGTTCTTAACATATTGATGTGGGATGATCTGAAGATAAATGGTTAAGTAAAAAAAGGCAACCTGCAAAAATAGTGTGCTTATTGTATACTATTTATATAAAAGAGAGGAAAAAACATGAATTTGCTTCTGTGTATATATCATATATCTAGAAAAATACAGAACAAAAACATTGTTGCCTGAGTCAAGGAAGTGTGGTGGATGGGGACAGGTGTGCTTAGTTAATTATACCCTTAAAAGTATTTAGTAGATAAAGATCTCTAAAATATGACCACAAAAATAAAGCAGGTATATGAATGAATGTATAGCTACACTTTTTCACGGAAAAGATTTCTGTCCACAAACACACCATGGTGTATGTGTATATGTGTGTTTGTGTGTGTGCACATGTTTTCATGTAAATTTTCTGAGATGATATGCAAGAAATTGTTAAAACTAAGGAGAGCCTGGGAATATCTGCCAGGAGAAAGGATATGTATTTATGCAGTGCTTGAATTTTATGATATGCCTATATTTCTTTCTTAATCATATTAATCACAAAAAAATAAGAAGAGGGTAGAATTAAACAAAGGACGTTCATAAAGCAAGTTATCTACCATGAAGGGAACTGCAATGTCCCATAATAAGAGGATTCTTCTACTCTTACAGTCCCATCTTCTCTTTTTGTAATACAGACATAGATGAGTCCACTTTGAAAAATAAAATTTCAATTAGGAATTGTTGGGGGGGGGGGGGAGACAGGCCCCTGAGAATTCATAAGAGCAGGAGCTCAGGGAATGGATTTGTCTGGTTCGCCACATAAACGCCCAATAAATATGTGTTGACTGACTGACAAGCCCAATTGCTAAGCAGGCTGCAGAATATGTGCAAAATAGCCGGCTCGAGCAGCCTGCCATCCCAGGAAGACATTTGATTCCAACAGGCTCGAACTTAATTGGAAAAATATGGGAAGGACAAGATGACAGGACCCTTCTAACAAAGTCCTCTGAAAATGGATGATTATTTCTCTGCTTATCTACAGGGCATCTTCCTGGCAAGACGTTGAGCTCAAAATAAGGGGAAAAAAATCATTTCTGGCAATTGAAATAACTCTATTCCATGTGCTTTTGTCAAAGTCCCTGAGAAAGGAGTGACTGTTTATGTGAGAGGGAGAAAAGAGGGGAATGCGGCAGATTCTACCTGTGTGCACACACACAGGTGCATAAGAACCAGAGAAGGTGAGGCTCTTAGAAAAAATTATGATGTTTTATCCACTGAAGTCAAAAGAGGCTGTTTCTGGGTGGAGAGTGTGAAAAACAGTCTTACTACTTTACAGTCACACCTCATAACATAATCCTGTAACACCTACTGACCCAGGATCTCCAAGAAAGGGATAGTGTTAATTCTATTGCACTTATGGGAAATTTGTGGAATACGTAGCCAAGATCCACCAGCCCTGAGGTCCTTACTCATAGCCTTAACCCCGATGTTTCCTTCCTGATTTAAGGATGAGTAGAATATCCTCACACCTTTTCATGAGAGTTTGCCTTGTTCTTTGAGACTATCAGAACAAAGCAGTCTGTTGGAGATGAATGGTATTAACATTGCAATTACTAGCATTATTTAGTTCATAGAATAAGTAAATATTTTATACATAGACTCCTTGCAGACATTACATATAAAAATATTTCAATTCTGTGTCAAAGGTTAATATATAGCTACCTGTTTCTTGTTATAAAAGATTTTCTTTGCAATCATGTCAAAAATAACCCTTCTTCTTTAAAACAGTCAGATAGTTATGCAAAACAGAGCGAACACCTCCAAATGAGGGCACATCAGCAGCCTGACACGTTACTATTTAGGTCTGTCTCCCTGGTCCATCCAGTGTCATATTCAGGGTTATATTCTTATTTTTCAAACATTGAGCCATTTTACTGCCTGTCCATTTAAAGTCTATGATTGGTTGTTAACCACTTCTCTAAATACTTCAGGAGACTGAGAAACAGAGTAGAATTGCAGGTTTTTGGTTTTTTGTTAAATCAATATAAAGTCCTGCTCCCCCTACACCCCCTCCCACTCTCCCTGTGAATGTGTTTTCCTCCCTCACTTCTTAGAGGCATTTGGTAACAATCAGGCTTTTATTTTAAGGAGCCCTAAGATAAGGTATCTGTGAGCTCCACACTTGGAGTAATTGATCACATTTGTTTCCTGTTCATAGGTTAGACCCTTCAGTCTTGCTCTTTTTTTTTTTTTTTAAGTTGGCATGTTTCTCATTACCCTCTGCCTTGTTAGCCTAGTAGAAATTTTCTACTGTGGAGAGTGAAAACAGGACGATACTATTACAAACCCATCTCCTCCATGACAGCAGCCCCTCTCTTTCTTTGGAACTAGTGGCCAGTGCTTTAGTGCGGGGGCCCTCCAAAGGATGTGGGTATGCGTGTGTATCGGAGGGAGGTTCCTTGACATTTGCTTGGTGCTCACAGGTTTAATTTTCACGGAACTGTGCTGATTCATACGGGGAGACTGTTCCCCAGGATGACAACATTGTTATCATATGACTCAAACTGCCCCACCTCATTTCATCTGGGAATGTCAGCTCAGGTTCAATAGCATCAGCTGCCAATTCTGTAAAAGAAGACCCGTATCTTTCCCATTTATGCTTTCCAGATAAATTGTAATCAGTAGCATTTTATTGACACTGTCAGGTGGGGCTTAATTTCAGATATTGTCTAAGGACAGAAAAATGCAGAAGTATGAACAATCAAGTTTTCTTTTTTGGGTCTGTGGGCCAACGAATATGAGACGAGGACTTGGTAATTTTCCTACCAGGGCTTCAATCACAACAAAGTAAAAACTCTAGTAACTCAATGTCAAATGAAATGAAAGACCTGCCTTTAATTTCCTACTTAGCACTGAGAAAGACACCAAACTAAATTATGGATAGTGGCTAAAAGTAAATGGATCTACCTGCAATATTAGTATTTATTAATAAAAAAAATTGCAGATTTTGATGAAGGGACACACAGTTCAGACAAGAAATTTTAACAAATAATCCTTTACCTATGTGATACTCCCTTAATTCAAAGTTTCAAGAATATTAACAATGCCCTACTGTTTGGTTATTTAATTAGTTTTTGCTGTTTGTTCTCTTACACTTCACATGTTGATGCCTTTGCATAAATCAGAAAAAGCAAAGCACGCTAACAGAATTCATAATAAACTAAAATTCAAAAAGAGATTTGGAACCTGTTCTAAGCTCTGTCTTCAAAGTAGCTGAGTGGCCTTGGACAAGTAACTAACTCCCCCTGACCCTCTGTGTCCTCATTCAAAAAAATTAGTGGGCTGGGTTACAGAGCTCAACCTTGGCTTTCAGAGCTTCCAATTCTACCATAAGTGACTGACTTGATCACACTGCAAATGATCTAGCCCCAAGATTTTCTAAGACTGTAAAATATGGTAGCCACAGGTGGTTACTGAACACTTGAAATGTGGCTCATCTAAATTAGATGTGTTGTAAGTGTAAAATACGAACCAGATTTCAAAGATTTTAGTACAAAGAAGTACAACATTTCAGTAATAATTTTCCTTCTTTTACAATTATAATTGACAATATTTTGGACATATTAGTTAAGTAAACTATATTATTAAAATTAATTACACCTGTTTGTGTCTTTTTTTTCCTTTTTGTAAATTCAACTTTGAACTTTTTAAATTACTTACATGATTCATGTTATATCTCTATTTGATGGTAAAGGAATAAGAAGTCTGTGACTGTGTGTTTACCACGGAGATTGGATTAAAATAGAAAGAATTTGAAATATGTGATGTACTGGGAGTTTATAATAATAAAAGAGTAATCACTTGTTCTCTGGATAAAAATATCCAGTTCAAAACCATGTCTGAAGCCCCAAACATTTAAAAAAATATATTTCTAAAATATTTCATAAGATTACAGGACTAATAATGAACATATAACCTAAAGAGCTTAAAATGATCCTAAACTCATAACTTAATTTTCTCATCTAATCTATGTTACTAATATTATATGCTCATAATTAATGTTAGTAAAAAAATTGTGAAAACATTTTTAACATAAATTATCTTTTATTGCTTAATGCAAATGTATCTACTTTAAGGGTCCCTTTATCAAAAAACTTCTGAATGTGACTAAAGAAAAAGATGTTACATATTTTGTCAATATTTGGATAATTTAAGTAATTAAGGAAAAATTAAAGTTTCATCTACATTAAAAACTATTGCACATCCATACAATAGATATTTCAGTAAATAACTACATTTTATGCCTAAAATGATAAATGCATGCTATAATATATATAGGATAGAAAGGCAGCAGAATACAACAGACACTAGTATGGCAATATGTAAATCAATGGATGTGTAACGGATGTGATTCTGCAATCTGTATACGGGGTAAAAATGGGAGTTCATAACCCACTTGAATCAAAGTGTGAAATATGATATATCAAGAATTATGTAATGTTTTGAACAACCAACAATAAAAATTAAAAAAAAATAAAATAAATAAATTACACTGAGTAGAATATATTATAAGCAAACATATAAATGTGTAATATTTATTGATGAGCAAAATTAAAGAAGATAAATAGATGGAGAGATATGCTAGTACATGGGTTAGAATGCTTAATATTGTTTTGTTGTCAGTTCTCTACAAATTGACTTATTGATTCAATGCAACTTCAATAAAAATTCCAGTAGGACTTGCTAAAATTTTCAAACTGATCTAAAAGTTATATAAATAATCTATATAGCCAAAATAATTTTGAAAAAAGAACAAAGTTGAACTTAGACTTTTGATTTTAAGAATTTCAGTAAAACTACAGGAAAAAAGACACATGGAATAATGAAACAGAATGTGGTCTAGGCATAGACCCACACCAGTATGGTCAGTTGATTTTCAAGAAAGACTCCAAAACAATTCAGTAGGGAAAGGGAAATGGTGCTGGAACACTTTACACACACACACACACACACACACACACACATATCTGCACATATGTATATATTTTTTTCAAAACAGTGTCAGGCCTCACCTAATACAATATTCAAAAAGTAATCTGTGATGGATTATTAATCTCAATATAGAAACTCAAACTGGAAGGCTACTAGAAGAAACATGGGAGAATATTTTCATAACCTTCAGGCAAGCAAATATTTCTTAGGATTCAAAAAGCATTATCTATAAAAGAAGATATTAATAAATTAAACATAATAAAATTAAAAACTTCTGTCAGGCATCATGGAGCAATCCTGTAATCTCAGCAATTTGGGAGGCTGAGGCAGGAGCACTGTAAGTTGCAGGCCGGGCTCAGCAATTTAGCAAGACCCTCAGGACTAGGGAGTAGCTCAGTGACAAAACTCCTCTGGATATAATCTTGAGAAAAAAAAAAAAAAAAAAAAAAATATATATATATATATATATATATATATATATATATGATATAAAGTTATGTATCTTTCTAGTAGGAATAAATACAGTTTACGATACTCATGATATTATATCCTGAAACTGAATCCTTAAATGAAGCATTATCTATTCCATAGTAAATTAATTCCAGAGAGAAATATTTTATAGCACAAGGAAAAATGACAGCAAAATAATAATAATACAGCTGGTAACTGTCATTGTCTCTAATAATATTCAAATGTTTTCCTTATAAAAACATGTGGCCTCATTTTTACCATTCTATTTTTCAAATGTTTGCATCTTTGACCATCTCCAGAACCTGACACCTTGTCAACCTATCACAGGTAAAAGCTTTTGAAGATCTACCACTACTCTTGTCCTAATAAGGTCACTGACCTTTCAGGCTCAACTCCCACCCACCCCCATCTTCATTTCCTTTCCTATCATTAGTCTGAAATGGCATAACCTACCTCTCAATTTTCCCTTATCCCTCAATGCCCCACCTCCTTAGTCCAAATTCACCTAATTAGGAACTTAATTTCCTTTTTGCCCTGATGGAGGAATTGATAATGGACAGATCCTATTCATCTTTGAATCACAGAAAATTGCCTTGATGGCCTCTTATTTAGGAATGATAAGTGTTTATTCTAGAAATTGTTTGGTGGAGGCCAAGCTTCTTAACAAAATATGTTTTTCCAGCCACAGAACTAAGCAAAAATGTTGGGTTTTTTATTTTTTAACTAAAACAGGAGAGGAGAATCATTCAAATATGATAAATTTTTACACTTATTTTATATTTCATTTTATATAGCCATAGTTACTTACATTTAAAACAGGTCAATTTTTCTACAATGCGGCAAATAATTGAGTTCTATGAGAGGTACTGGGCTGAATTCAAAGAGATATATCTCAAGAGGTTAACTTCATAATTCCTTAAAGCTGGTCATTTTCACAATATTATACAATTTGTTACATCAGAAATGGCATATGGGCTAGATATCTATGTCCAAGACAGAGTCATATAATAAGGTAACTTTCTGGGTGATTGACTAACTTTACTAACTTTTAAATTATCACATTCTTGACTGTGATGTGATAATTTAACTGTAGAGTTTTTTACTTAAAAATTTAAAGCACATACATAAAAATATTCCTTGTAATCTTTTTTCCCAAGGCATTACATGACTTTGAAAGTTGGCAGTAGAAGAAAGACCACACCAACAATTTTATTCCACCCTTCAATTCAAACTTTTAATGTCTAATTTCATGTCCTATTCATTCAAGGAATAAAATGATTATCAACATCGTTACAAAGTTTGGAACCAGCTATAGTAACACACAGGAACAAGAAGCCAACTTCATGGTATCCAGGAGGCTTTGGGGCTGATTGTGGGTGCATTGACTGATAAAACATCAAGACAAATCATTTCACCAACATTTTTCCTACAAAAAACAAATCTATTTAATACAGAAGAGTACAATAGATGATCTAAGGAGAAAAGGTAATTTCTTTAGGGAAAAAAAAAATGCCCCTTTCAAGTACAGGATCTCATGGGTCTCTGCTTTTTGGTGGGTCATTCAAACTGAGTGAGGGATAGAGCTTTGCTAGCCAGACCAAAACTGTGTTAACATGATTTAGACTCTCTTCTGAAAAGGGAACTTAGACTCTTGATTTTAATTTGTTCAAAAAAAGCTAGAATTTATTTTATAAAAATAAAAATTACCAAAACAAGTTATCTAATCATGCCCAAAGGTTTTGGCTACTTTCAAGAGATAGCTACTGCTAAAGTCACTCAAATTCAGTAATCAAGAAAAAAAAATGTATGGGATGATGAGATAGAAAGTGAGAACAAAGCACTTTTAGAACATAAAATTAAATAAATAAATAACCCTGAAACGATTTTTGCCCGAAAGTATAATTGCTGAAATCATAAAAATTATTAATCATTTACAATGATTAAAACGGAGAAGTGACTCTAGTTAAGACCAAGCAATTTAGGTTCTGACTATCTTGGAGTCCCATTAAGAATGTTTCTACATGGAAAAAAGAAAATGAAAGGAGAGATCAGTTTATAAGCTGTCATATTTTCTCCCTTATCTGATGTTACTCCAAGTCAATCCTAAATAACTAAATGTGAACAGCTAAATGAAATTCAGAATCTTTTTCAGGAAGCAGCAGTGTTAGAAGACCCAGCAAACCAGCTATGGTATGTAGCTGAAACATTTGTCGGACAGGGAAAGAATAAAGGAATTAAAATCAAAGAGTGTTCTAAACACCAGGGAGATAACCCTATTTTCTTCTCAGGTATCTTTTAAAAACTTACATTTTTACAAACCAATTATTGTCCCTAAACTTCACAGAGAACAACACTAACACTGATGTGTTGTTAGCTGTTGAATTTATCACAACATGTCTACAAAATTTCTTTTCAAATCAGTCAGAGAATATGTCATTTCCCCTACTTTTTTTGTTAATAAGCAAGATAGGCTTTTTCTAACATAGTGGACAAGCTTTAACTTTCTTAAGCCAATGAAAGAATATTTGCTCAGTTCTCCCATAGCTGACCAATAGATCACATAGCTGAAATCTTTTATTGCTTCTTTCCTCTTTGTAAACCTGCTTAAAGCTATCTTAATAAGGACCTAAATTATAAAGTTCTGCAGATTTTCCATTGAGATTAGAACCAATCCCAATGTAAATCAAAATGAAAAATATTGTTAGGAACAAATAAAAAGATGTTATAGCATTTTTAAAATCCTAACACCAAAAATGTCAAATCCAATAATTAATTTCATATTTACATGTTTTTGACACTCAAACTGACAATAATCCCAGAGAGGTTTGCCATCCCCCAAACTACCCGAGGACACTTTAATTCCCTCAAATCTAATGCTTAGTATTATTTTTCCCCTTATTCCAAACAAATCATTATTTCTCTTCCAAAGTGTCAGAAATTTCTCAATGCTTATAAAGCTTAATTTACTACTTCATAATATTTCTACGTTTATGCATTAAGCTACTTTCATGGGATACAAAATATATTTTCCACAATTGGCAGTTTCTCTTTTTAAGTTTAGTTTAGTCATATTACCATAAATGAATTCCTAGCCCAACATTTAATTTGTATCTTAGAAATACTAAACAGCTTGCATCTTTAGGAAATGTGTACAAAATTTAAAAGAATGCATATTTTATGGCTACTCGTAGAAGACTGAGAATAGGTAAAACACAAAGAATTTTGCTAGAGCCTTTGAATGTCAGACCAAGTGAATGGACGCCATGAAAATACAGCTGTGTATGTTTGCATGGGCATATGTTTGTTCAGTTTTCCGCCCCCCCTTCCCTAGCTGGGACTTCAGCTTTAGGTCATTCTGCAAACAAGCCCCAGGAGACACACAATTACACTCCCCTGGAGACTGACCCCTTAGAGTGCCCACCTGTAGCCAAACACAGATAGCATCCCAGCGCAATGAATTAGCACTCTAAGCTGATTAGAGCAGCTCTGCACAACTCTATTTTATTGACACAATGAAGAGAGGACAGAAAAGGGCCTGAAATGAGAAAATCATTTCCATGCTGACTGAATTAAAAGAACAAAAGAGCTCCTTGCAGTTGCAGCATTCAATTTGTCGGGAAAAAAGGAAGCCACTTAATGGCTCACAATAGATCTGAGCAGACAGATGAAATTTAAAACTTCAGCATGAGTGCGATTAGCAGCGAAACATATTCTAAATCATTTCCTCCATATGCATAATTTCGTTTGATTGTTTAGTTCTGCGTTTTACAAAAACACTTGGCTAGATGCTATCTTCAAAATGTCTTGACTTTTCATTTTTCAAAATCACAGAACAGTTTCTCATTGTATGATAATATCCTCGGTGACAATATAAATTGAGCAAAACAAGTGTGGCTCATGTTTTCCTTTCACCTTTGGTTTCCAAAAGTGAATGTATAAACAGAGGTTAATTTGTGGAAACTAGGATTGCAAAGTAATCTTCCACCAAACAATTTGTAATTCAAAATTAAATAGATTATATACAACAGGAGCACTTCAACGTGGGCTAAAGACAATTTGTGGCACCCACAGGCCACAAATAAACTGTGTTAAACTCAAATGTTATCACCACTGTGTGCTTTGGTTTAAAAGATAGCATTGATATCACTAAGAGCAACACAGTTAACACTGAAGTTTCCAAATGTATGCTCTATATTTAATTTTGCTCAGCTGATTATTGTTTTACTTCCCCTGACTTCAAAATTCTGGAGTTAACTTGAATCTGAAATTAATGCCATAAAATGATCACTTAGTAAATGAACTAATCTTTAGATATAATTATACTAAAGTATTGAAGAATCTATAGAATTCCCTCTTTGCTTTTTGTATTTTCCAATTTTATAAGAGAAATCAAAATGTCTAAACCATACATGGAAAACAGACTTGATTTTAATGATCTGATTGAAAGTTTGTTTTCAATGGAGATTTCTCTCCTGCCAATGTTAATGTTCAGGATCTAAAAATAAAAACAGTAGAAGCAAAGATCTTAGTTTTGATGACTCTACACTCACATTTTCATTTTCCATGCTTAAACATCACTTAAGAAAGGTTTTTGTTTAAAATGGCCCTTCAGGCTTTTAACCTCTCATCTTGGCTCCTAATTTAAGTGAAGAAAATTCACTCTTTCTCTTCTTGAAATGTCCTTTGCCAGAGTATTGATATAATGTAAAATTGAGAGGACAGATTGAAAAGAAAGCACTTTAGGATACTTTGGGATTCAATATTTGGGGTGCATTACTACTAATTTGTCTTTTCCCCAGAGAAAAGACCTAAGGTATTCTAAGAGTGATACAAACACAAGAGATCTCCCCAACAGCTCCCATTCTCTTGACTGAATGAGGTAAGAGGGTGTGTGTGTGTGTGTGTGTGTGTGTGTGTGTAAAGAGAAACTATAAAGCTTGTGGATATTTTAGCAAAATCAACGTAGTGTAACTTTGCTGACAGCTTGTCACATTTCACTGACTGTCTGTCTGGGGTCCCGAGATAACATCTGCATTCACTCAGTATGAGAGCTGAGCATAAGACAAAAAAGTAGGCCCTGCCACGGGCGGCTCCATCAGTCTGTCAGTTCTGACATGACATCTGAATTTTTTGAATCACTAAACACTTTTGAGACTCTGGTACTTATTATCTTTTCTTAGTTTCTATACTCGCTCAGCAATGCTGGAAAATGTAAAATCTGCAAGCAAGGTAGTGGGCGTCCCAGGCTTTGTGTTGTCTAATCCGTAGGCCCTCATTCATGCTCACTGTTAATCTCTTAAGACATTATAAAACTGTTAGACAAAGAAATGTGAATACCTCTGCTTCTTTCGAGAATGGGAGGAAACCAAGGAAAATCGGGATCATGCTAAGCTATTCTTTTCACTATGAAAATGGTAACTTAAACCTGTTGCATCAAATTATCTATAATTCCCCATGCTGAGGCAAATGTTTTTGAAGAAGGAACAAGAGTAATGTCACATACGGAAAAAAATGATTACAGAATTTTCAAAATCTGCCACATTGGATGTCAACACAGCACTGGGGTCCTGTTTGCTGAATTTCTCACTGTTTCAATTCTTTATGCCATGGTACATGACATGTGGTTAATATGCTTTTGTGAAAGCTCATAAAAACGTTTACTAATACCCATTAGTCCTCAATAAATAGTTTAGATAATTTTGCCCTTTATTAGGAATACTGGGAACACTAACAGCTACATAACAATAGCCTTAAAAGTGGCTAACATTTATTAAAACTACATATCATAGATTTTAATGAGCAATCTTTGTCTTCGAAACTAGAAAACTTTACAGCATTTTTTTTCTATAAAACCCAAATATAAATGAATCCATGGAGCCAGAAAGAATAGTTAGTTGAACCACATAAAAGACCCAAAGCAGCATTTCTATCTCCTGTTTGCAGTCATTCAGGACATAAAGTTTAAAATATATGCATTTTTTTTCTCCAAATAACTCAAAGATAGGAAAGAGAGAAAATAGTATTCAATGAAGAGGCAAACTACTACTGGACCTCAAATACCTATTCCCTGTTTTATAAGCACATGTTTAACACCTGCAAGTAATTTCAGGTATAGACAAATGCCCCCATAAGTGACTAACTGCAGATGTGCATCCCACCTGCATCCTCAAAATGTCTGACTGTCCCTCAGATGGTCTAATCCTGTGAATGTTTGTCCTGAGGGAAGGTGACATATAGTAGGTGGACATTCAATTAATTTAACCAAAACTATTGGATAAAGGGAGTTAGCTTGACATTTGACTAATGACAAGAAAAGATAAATTAGAAAAAAAATGGAGGAAAGAAGGGAAGGGAAATGGAGGAAGGGAGGAGAGGGAAACTGACATTATTCTCTGCCTTAAAATCCTCTAGGTATTTCCCAAGGAAATACTTGGGTATTTCCCAAGGACTTATGGCAGACAGGCAGTACAAACTTGTGGAGTTAATTTTATTAATTAATTAATGAGGAGGAAAAATATGAATGAATTTTAGAACCATGAGTGATCCTCTGCATTTCACCGGTGCTTTTGTGAAATTCAAATTGAAAAATGATTTTCCACACAAATGAAACCTCCCTAATGTAAGAGTTGGGTAAACTGTTTACCCTGATAAATCCACCACTGTAAGCTCAAGACTTTGTGGTTGTTTCACACTTTTCTTCTTTTGGCATCTCATCGTCTTGTAACTCTCTCAAGAGCTTTGATGTAATGTCCTTTGCTTGATGTTTAGTCTGTGCCTAAAATGTCAGCTGTTTATTATTTTTACATTTCAGCGCTAACACAATGGCACTTCAGAATAAAGGACCGGGTTTCTGACACATCTCAATGACCAAAGGACTTATATTAAATAGAGGTTTCCATTCTTCCTGAAAATACGGAATCACTCATTTTTAAAACTTAGCCCGGTTTTCATTACTACCTAATTTTCTTCTGCCATTTTGGTAATCTACCTGTGAGTGACCCTACATCATACCCTATATTGAGTCAGTTAATTACCTCAAGGATATATGCCTTATCTAAAGCCACACACACACACACACACACACACACACACACAAATCTTTTCTTTTACAGAACAGAAAGCCAATATAGGAAAAGAATTTTGAGCCTGAGGATGACTAGACAAAAAGAGAACTATCCAAAGGCAAGATCTCTGACCTTCTGAAACTTCTAAGCCTTTTAGGGCAAAAAAAAATTTAAGATCTAGACTAGAACGAATAAGTACTATTTAACACATGAGAATAAATATAAAGTATTTCATAAGAATAAAACAAACTGATAAAGGTTAGAAGAAGGTGAAAATATGAGTGGCTTTCAAAATGATGACAGATTCTCAGTGAAGGGCGTCTGACAGAATAAGTGCTACCTGTGGTACACCATATTTAACCTCTCCCATCTAGGCTAATAAATTCTAACATCCTACTATGGCAACTGGTACTCCTTTTCATCTTTTTGTTCCCTCAAATGAAACTAATCCCATAGCCCTATTCCACCTGCATTAACCTGATCTACCTGAACATGGTAAAATAATTTATCACTTTTGCCAATATCCATAGCACGTCACCACAAAATTCCACCTTTTTGACTTAAAAGTCTTCATATTTTTATGTGTCACCTTACCCCAGGGCAGTCCCTTCCTCCTATTCCAAAGAAACTGAAGGTAAAATAATTTCTTTTCCTCTTCTCAACACTACTTTGAGGATGGTGATTGGGGATCAGTGCTTGGAAGTGCGTAGCTGGACAATACATAGAAATTAACACTTTACAATCACACTTCCCAACTGTATCTTATACTCTCCATGAGACTCATGGAAGATTTGTGGAGCACAGACTGAAGCCAATTGGAGATCCATGTCTCCATCCATCAGTTAAAGTACTTGATTAAGAAATCAACCTTCCTATGAACATTCTAGAGTCAAATTCACCAAGTCACATTATGCACCTCCGGGCCACTAGCCCCTTTGTAACCTTCCTGACAAACTAGTGTTCAGAGGTCCATACTGGAGCTCTGTAATTTGAATTACAACAGTTCATGACTTCATCCAATGCTTTCATTATTTTTTAACCTCGTTTGTTTAGAGGCAAACTCAACTACTCTTCAACTTTTATGTTGCTGACAATATCCCTATCATCTTCAAAGGAGAATTCCCATGCTCTGGAAAGTAAATGGAAATTCTCTCATTAAAATCATATTCACATCTGGTTTTCTCAAGATTGATGGCTTCCCTAAGTTAAAAAAAAAAAAAGCTGGAATTTCGTAGAAAATGTTCCAATTCAGTGTACTACTAAAGACACATTGTTCTCAATGGAAGCCCCCACATGAAGAGAGATCTTAGGATATAGCCAAGTTTGTATCAGTAAAGAATTATAGCATGTGGCAGTTTGGTGGCAACTTAGTCCATTCTGCAAATCTTGAAAGACATTACACACAGTTTTAATGATCAAGAGAACCAAAGGGATAAGATGACATGCTCAGTGTAGCAAGGGCTACCTAGTATTGGCCTAGTACTGTAGCAGGCTTCTAGCCACACTCAGGCAAAAGCTCAACTCTGGGCTACTGTTCCTTTCAGCCATAAATCCTCAAATGTGTAATTCAGGTCTCCCCCTTCTAATATCCTGTTAGAGAGTTTGCCCTCAGTTTCCAACACACATTTTGGATTTCTTTGTGAGAAAAAAATACAAATTCTTGTACTCCTCATGTTCAAAACGTTTCAAGGTAATGGAAAACAGCAAAGTTTAACATGTTATAAGTCATAATGGGTCCTGAAGAGCTCAGATCTATGAATTCCCAAATTTGTGACCAGAAAGTCTCAGGGCCCACTGACTCAGCAGGTATTACAAATTTTCAAAACATTAAGAATAAACAACATTGTACAATGAGATTAGGAGATGCATTGCCACTTATCTGAGATACTTTCACATATTTCATTATAATATGTTTAGTTGTGACATTATTGTCAGTGATTCAGAGCCATTCTCATTTAAAAGGCCACTGATGGAGCAGGGTCCAAAGGGGAAGGAAGCAAACTCACAAGATGGCCAAGGTTGGGATTCCACATTGAATAAGGTCAGTGCATGCTTTCTTCACTTAAGATTAAACACTGGTGCCTCAGGAAGACACCATCAGGAGGCATTTGTTCTTAGGGATTCAGAAAGGTGCTGCAATGGCCCTTCCTGGAGTAGAACTAAGGTGGAACAAAAGCATCTGAATTTTCCTGGCTCTACAGAGCAGATGACACCTCTCTCTGCCAGAGAAAACCAGCCCTTCTTCTCTCTGAATGAAGCCTCAGGAGGCAGAGTTTGCAAGACGCAGGAGTGGTAAGGGTGAAGAGGAGTAGTAAAGAAGTAAAAGAAGAGGTAACCCTTCAAAGGAAGCTGCTGGAAGAATATGTCAAGAAAGTTCAAGAGAATGGGGGGCTGAGGGGTCACTTGATGGAAGTTTAAACGTTGAACTCTTACCTTGCTCAACCCCACTCCATGTGCCTCAAAAAATATTGATGAACTAGTCACAAAGGTGAAACCCTGCATGCTCATTCTCTGTGCTATTTAGGAACACTTCTTAAAAGCTTTCAGCGGAAGATCCATTTAAACATGTGCCGGTGTTCTGAGTATGTTGGGTCTAGGGAAGGCCACTTCCCAATGGTATTCAGAAAGGAGACAATATTTAATTATTTGATGTGGTGGTTCTGACAACCCAGGGACTGGGTTCCCCAAGGACTGGGTTCCCCAGACCTTTCTTTACAAGGATACAAGGAATATTCCCAATTTTGGAAGGAGGATGGTAAGGGTGAGGATTCAAACCAGTTTGCTGTAACAAAGCTAGTTAATGGTAGAAAGTTTGAACAAAGGAACCATTTGTCTTTAGCCTTCTATCTTATACTACCTCTTTTCTTTTTTTTAAGTAAATCCTCTTACATCCATGTTAGATTTGAGGGGTTCGAATGGTAACTTTGAATGTTGCATAGGTACACGATGCAATATGGAGACTTTACTTGTAATACCCCCCAAACAGAATGAAATTCATATCTCCATCTGTTCAAAGATGATAGGAATAAAGTCTGCTCTCTACCCAACTTACTTTCCTCTCAAACCAAAGCTTTAATCCCAAGCTAATTTTCTCTGCTCAAATATAAAATCCAAAGAGGTATGCACATATCAAAGGTGCATAATTATGTAAAACACAATTATACACTAGTTTTACATACAGGAAATTGCTAAACATATGTCTATTTTCTACTTAACTAGAAAGTAAAAGTGCAAAGACCAAAACTCTCCCAAACCATGGCAATGTAGAGCATGTTCATTAAGAACAAAAGGAAGTTAAGAAGAAGCATAAGAGACTGAATTGGAAACTCAGAAAGTAGGCCTAGAAGAGACCTTAGTGAGACAACCGAGGAGAGTCGAAGGACTTTTCCAAGGTCCCAAGTCTGACTTGGGACAAGAATTCCAGGTTCCTGGCACCCAGCCCAGCGTTCATTCCACTCTGTCACACAGCCTCCCTGAAACACAAGCCGCTAGACATATGGCAAGGAAGCCATGCCACATGAATGGCTAGATTGTTGAGGAAGGGGGCTGGGGGCGGGGGTGGAGTGAAGGCCTGAAGGATAATATGGTTTTACAGAAATCTATTTGCAAGTAGATACTGTGGTTACCAAGGTGGCTGCCCCAAAGAAAGGACCACTGACTGATAGCAAGTACAAAGGCACGAACAGTCTCCTCATGAAGGGTGTCACCAGAGTCACAGTGCTTTGTGTATACCACAGATACACTCCAAGTAGAGACCAAGAATAAATGCAAGGAAAAGCCCCCGCCCCCCGATGCACAAGGGCCCCTCTATTCTTGAGGCCTTTCTGGTTCACACACCCCTCACCTGGTGAAACGTTAGAACTTGTGCTTCCATTTCTGTGGGATCCTTTTGATTTTTCCACATCCAACTAGCACATTTCAGAGCTCTCGAGCCTTCCTATTTTTTTGGCAAATTAATGTGCTGTGTGCACTGATGACATATTTGGAAGTTAATGAAAGCAGATGAAAATCGCTTAGATTAAAATTTCCCCATTTCTTCACTCTGCTGTATGCCACCTACTGTTCAGCCACGAAATACCGCAGCTCATGCATCAATAAAACTTCATATTAATATTCTCTGAGGTAGAAAGACTCTTATTAGCCATTTTTCCCCCTATCCTGTCCTTTGCTTCCAACTGTGTTTAGCTTTTGGAGCCTTCTGACAAATGGCCATTATTCTCTGGGCCAGTAAAAAATTTCCAAACTTGAGGGGAAATGTAGTTGGTCAAAAGCCCAAGGGAATAGGCTTGTTGAATTAAATGATAAATATATGCATTTAAGGTCATTAGAGACTTTATCTCCTATGAAGGCTATATTTGTCAGATTGATATAATTTCTCTCAACTGAGTACTTAACTCCATTGGCCAACATTATTACGATTATTCCTTCCCCTTTAAGTGGGAGACTCTGGCTAAGAACATGTGTGTTCTCTCTGGTGCTGCTTCTTGAGCGATCAAGGCACACCTTTGTTTCATTTAGTATGCAATTTTCACCTCTGACCCAAGAAATGAGTCCTGGGCTTCCTGAACTTTATTGCCTGTTAATAGACTGCTGGCTCTCTTTTCACTAGTAATAGAAATGGTGGAGAGGCATTTCATTTAAGAGGCTGGCAGGCTGCAGCCTGAAAGACAATGTCAGAATTAAAAGTCAGCCTGGCTGAGAAACAGTATAAAGATCCCAGTGACATGAAAGAGGAAGTTTCCCATATTCCATCCCGGATCGAACACCCAATGGATACATAAGAATGGCTTGCCAACTCTAATGATTTTCCCACGGAACAATGGCAGACACCCCGGACGGTGCTAAGTGATTGATCTAGTAATTCATCTTCAACTTGCACCTATCTACATATTTTGCTTCTCCTCATTAAACTGGAGACATCAGTGACAAACTTATGAAGTGGTAGTCTTTGGCTTCATAAAATACACACAGATGCTCATCAGAGGCTCTTTCCTGCCTGCTTCTTAGGGACACGTGTTTATAATTTTGTCTGTATTTCTTTTGCTGTGGTTTACTCGTAAGTACATCTGTTCAATTAAAATGGAAACGTGTGACATGGCCTGTACTCAGCAACTTTCGAGCTTGTTAATGAAATGTTCTAAGGTTCCTGCCTTAGCTCTTTATTTGCAAAAGGATTTCATGCCACAGAGTTCCAATGATTGAAAAGTACAAATAAAAATACCCTTTAAAACCCATACAAAGAAGTCGACTGTTTTGTTAATAGTTAAGAAAGGACATTATTACTGCATAAGGACATTACTTTACATGAAAAGGCATTATTAAAAATGATTTACTGCTTCATGTTTGCAAACTTACAGGAAAAGTCTGATAATATATTAAACTTGTTTATTACGACTTCATATAATTTTGAATAATACTACTTTTTCCTTTGACAAGTGCAATAAACTCTAGTGGTATAGACATAGGTTGATTATCACGAGTCAACTGTGTTGCTTAAAGAAACATGCCCAAACAATCAGCTTTTGACGGCTGCATCTCCAGTTATTTACACTCGCCATCATGGTAATAACTCACCATTTCTATATTAATAAGGCAGTGAAATTTATTATGATGGTATTGAAAAGTTATTAAGTACTGCATCCCAAGTGACAAAGTACCACAGCACTGTCACTATCCAAAAGCAGTTGCCCATTCATCACCTGCCTTTCCAGATGGTCCTGCATCTTTATCGCTCCCAGGTTGGTGACATCACCTGTTCACCCACTCAAAATTGATGATGAAAGCAAACAGATCTATCTTACTTACATTTACCAAATCAATTTAATTTTTACAGGCCGTGGCTTAGTGACATATTGACTGTTTTCCTTAATGGCATCTACCGTATTTAATGCAAGGATGTCATCTTTGATTCCTGGCTCACATAATATGTCATTTCATAATAAATTTTTCTAACATATTTACTTAATGGAAAGAATTATGATTGCTTGTCAGTTCTCTTATTAAACACAATGATAATTCTTTTTCTTTTTGAGGATCATCCATTGGGCTATTTTTATCCTTCCTTGTTTTTGAAGGGGTGGGGGGGCAATGGCTTGGAGGTAAAGTAAGCTCTAAATAAATGCTGAATATATGACAGAACATTCTCAATCCTGGAGCTGGAGGTAAGGGCTTCATCTCACTTATTTGTTACAACTATGGGAGAATTCGAGTCTCAAGAGATACTATACTTAAAATAATATTTCAGCAACAGCCAAAGATGAATGCACAAAATACCACCATAAAAGGATAACAGCTGGAAAACTGGTCTTAATGGTTTCATATGAGGTTTAATCTTTTCTTCTCAGGATTATTGAAGTCAATTGTCTTTAGCTAGTGCCTCTAGATCAAAAGCATGCAAAAATAAGTACCTGCATTGTAAAAGGTTAAGACACAGGTAGAAAACTATCCTATTGACTCTCAGATATTCACAGGTGATACCCCTTTGCCATAGGTATAATATACAGGTCCCATCTGTTGCCCTTCAAGACAAATGCTTTTCTAACGTATGTCACCATGGCACCGTGGGATATTTGTATTACTTAAGGGGAATAACAACTAGATTTACTCTGGATATGAGGCAAAATAGTATCAAGCTTTTTTGTTTTCCAACTTGACATCTATGTTATTTGGGTATGTTCTATATTCAGAGGGGTGCAGGACCCAGAGAGAAAAATCACTGTGTGGCCTCCCTGCCCACCCTCAGCCCTCATCTGTGAAAGTAAATATACATGAAAGTAAAACGAACATAAAATAAAGCCCGAATGTAACTCTAAAGAGAAAAACTGGGGAAAGGTCTATGAGAGAATAAAACTGAATAGCATGTATTACCTGTTTCTTTAGATATCATCATCTGGCCAAGATAACCATAGTACATGTGCTTAGTGAGGTTCAGGAGGGAAAAGACAGAAAAAGGATAACTGGCCTCAGCCCCACAGGGACTTAGACTGGTGGCAGTTGCTCTCCTTCTCCAGCTATCTGCTTCCTTCAAAGAGTATTACTGTAGCTAACCTCCTCTGAGCCTTTGTGAAGGCTACCCACAGTCTAGAATGATCTCCTGGTTTACCTTGCCCTTTACTGAACTGGTTCAGTCCTAGGATTAGTGAGACGACAGGAAGATGGACGACATCCATCCAGGATTACTTCCCATCTGTGGTCCTACTGTTTAGTCTCGATCAAGTGAGCAGAAATTTCTGTGTCAACAGCAGCATTCTAAGATGGTTTACGTTCCTTGGGAAACAAAGTCCAAGATTTTCCAGATCCCAATAATTGTAATGATACCAGCTCAAATAAGGAAAAAAACCCTACAAACAAACCAAACAAACATGAGGGCAAAGCCCCGTGACTTGCTCCTACCTGCAGTCTAGGTTTACATAAGGAGACTCTTCATGCTATCTGAGATGACTTTATCCTAACTCATTGGCTAGGCAGAGTCTTTCCCCTGGGTGTGAGGTTTCCAGGAATAAAAAAAAAAAAGCGGGGGTGGGGGGGATTCAGGCTGGTAGTGTTGCGAGACTAACAAGAATCACCTTCCCCCCCCCCCCCGCAGGGCAGCTGGCCTCTGTGCCAGGTTAGAGATTCTATGCTGGCATCACACACCTGCTGAATTCCTACCGCAAGAATTTAAACAATGAAAAGAGAAAAAACAAACCATGCACACCTGTGGCTGCCAACCAGTTGAGGTTTCAGTGTCATGCCATGCACACCTGGGAAGCCTAGGAGGTCAGCTGCAGTGTCACAAGGGAATACCACTTGTTGGGAGGAGGCAGAAGGAGCCCACGTCCCATGGGTCTGCAAACACCATACCTATGCATAAGCAAAATCCCAAGTGTGGTTGTTTCAGGAATAAGAGGTGTCAGAGCAGGGGTACCTGCCACCATCTTCGTCTGCATACCTGACCCAAGGAGGAAGTCATCTTTCTGGAATCCACTACTGGGTCCTTGTTTCTGTGAAATCCCAGACACCACGTAACCAAAAGATGGGAAAAGATCATATTGGATAAATTCATCTACACAATGTAAAAATACAAAGATAGAAAGGAAGATTCCTGGATTAGGGGGAGAGTGATGAGAATTCTGAGAGAAGAAAGTCTTTGAAAGCTGGTTGTATGAGATGCTAAAAGAGTAAGAGAATGAATGATGGAAATATCTAGGGAGAAGAGAGTTAAGTTTTTCAGGGCATTACAAATGGAATCGCTTTTGATGGTTTTGAAAAATATGTTATTTGTTTTATTTGGGGGTGGGGAATAGAGGTTATTAGGCCTGTTAAAAACATCTTTATTTTGTAGCACTGCCAAGGTAGAACCAACCATAAGGCACCTAGATTTTATACAGGTACCAGGTACAGTACTGATAGGTCTGGTAGATTTTCAGATGATCAATTTTAAAAGGTAATAAGTCACACATATTTTGAGAGGGATGGGAGTGTATAAGGGTAGGCAAAGTGGGTTCTTCACACATTGATTCTTCAGTAGATGACACCTACACCTGAATTACTAGGATTAGATTAAGAGGTACAAATAAATTATTTTCTGTCTTTGGCAGCATTTGACTGATAGAATAAAAGCCTGGTCTGAAAGCTGCTGTGATAAATGCTTAATAGCATAATAGGATCTATAGGTGAGTAGCAGATATTGGGAGTAGGTAGCCTTACCAACAATAACAGAATAGACTTCTAATGATTTTTAAACCTGCTTGTCTTGTTCCTGGGTGTGATTTTTCTTCTAAGAAGATACATCTGAGCTCTTAATGCCTTACAAAGTAAAATTCAAAATCTACTGACAATCTTTTAAATAATATTTCAAAAACTCAAGTAACTAGTAATGTAAGCTTTTCGGATATATATTTATTATTAGATTGTGTTTCTCTTTCTTAAATACCCACTGAAGACATTCTTTAGGATCATTAATTCTTTCTTCTCTGCTGAAATCAACTCATTCAAAATTAAAATTAAGGTCTTCACTTCTGATTTCTCCAGCTCTAAGGATTTACAACTTGTTGCATGTACTTGCATTCTCAGTAATAAAGTAAATTTTCTCTACAATCAATGTCAAACCAGTTAACATTCACATTTTGCCCAAGCAGATATAGAGGAACATAGGCGGAAAATAATACTACTCAAAGATATCTAGTGCAACTGACATAAAAACAGACACACAGACCAACAGAAGAGAACAGAAAGCAGGAAAAGAATCCCACATATTTGGAGTTAACTAACTTCAGCAACAGTGCCAACAACAGATAATGGGGAAAGGTCAGTCTCTTCCATAAATGGTACTGAGAAAATTGGATATCCACATGCAAAAAAAAAAAAAAAGAAAGAAAGAAAAAAGAAGAAGAAGAAGAAGGAGAAGGAGAAAGAAAGAAAGAAAGAAAGAAAGAAAGGAAGGAAGGAAGGAAGGAAGGAAGGAAGGAAGGAAGGAAGGAAGGAAGGAAGGAAAAGAAAAGAAATTGAATAGTTATCTTACACTGCAATAAAAAAAATCAACTCAAAATGGACAAAAGACTTAAACATGAGACTTGAAACTGTAAATCTACAAGAAGAGGCAAAAGTCTCCCATGATATGGGTCTTGGTGAAGATTTTTTTAGATGAGACACCAAAAGCAGAAATAAACAAGGGAACTACATTAAACTAACGAGTTTCTGCACTGCAAAGGAAACAACCAAACAAAATGGGGGAAAAAAAGAAAAAGAAACCTTTGAAATGGGAGAAAATATTTGCAAATCATATACCTAATAAGGGTTAACACTCAACTCAATAGGGGGAAAAAAGAGGACAAAAGAACTGAATAGACATTTTTTCTAAATAAGACAAATAATGGTAAACAAATATATAAAAAGGTGCTCAACATAACCAAGCATTACAGAAATTTAAATCAAAAACTACATGAGATATCACCTCAAACCTGTTAGGATGGTTATTATCGAAAGGTCAAAAGATAATAAGTGTTAGGATAAACAGAAAAGGGAATACTTATACATTGGTATACATTAGTACAGCCATTATGGAAAACAATATGGAGATTCCTCAAAATTAAAAATAGAACTACCATACAAACCAGCAATCCCTCTTCTGGATAGGAAATAAAATAACCATTCAGAAGAAATATCTTCACTCTCATCTTTGCTGAAGCACTCACTATTCACAATAGCCAAGACATAGAGTCATCCTAAGTGTCTTTGGAGGTGAATGAATAAAAAAATGTGGTATACAAATATGCAATGGAGGTGAGAGGGAATGGGAGAGAGAAGGGGAATTGCACGGAAGATGGAAGGAGACCCTCATTGTTATACAAAATTACATATAAGAGGATGTGAAGGGGAAGGGGAAAAAAGAAAGAAAGAAATGAGTTACAGTAGATGGGGTAGAGAGAGATGATGGGAGGGGAGGGAGAGGAGGGGGGATAGAAAGGGGATAGGAAGGGCAGCAGAATACAACAGACACTAGTATGTATAAACGTGACTGTATAACCAATGTGATCCTGCAATCTGTACACGTGGGAAAAATAAGAATCCATACCCCATTTGAATCAAATGTATGATATATGATATGTCAAGATCATTGTAATGTTTTGAGCAACTAATAAAAAAATAAAGGCAAATATGCAATGGAACACTATCCAGCCTTAAAAAAGAAAGAACTAGGCCTTTTGCAACAACATGGATAAACATGGAGAACATTATACAAATGAAATAAGCCAAGCACAGAAACAATACTGCAGGATCTCACTTGTACATGGAATCTAGAAACCACAAATTAATAGAAACAGAGAGTGAAACTGTGGTTACACCATGAACTGGGAGGTGGGAAACAGGGAGATCTTGGTCAAAGAATACAAACTTGCAGTTATAAGATGAATAAATTCTGGAGACTTAATACACAACATTCTGTCTGGTTAATAATATATTGTATACTTAAAATTTGCTAAGAAAATAGACCATAAGTATTTTCACCATACACAAAAGAAGGTAACTACATGAGGTGATTGTGGTAATCACTTCACTATACACACACACACATCAAAACATGCTGCACATCTTGACTATATACAATTTTTGCTTTCCAATTATATCTCAATAAAACTAGAAAGATAAAAAGGTACTGATATATGTCTCTAAAATCCCAATTTATCCCATTTTTTTTCGTCAATCATATATTATTTGATTGTCAGTTCCCTGACTCTGCCACAGTCTGTTAGGCATCTTGAAAGTTCAATAGTGTTGTTAGTGGTCTTAATGGATATTCATGCTTCAGTTTATATAAAGATTCCATGTTTCAATACCTAAAACATCACTGCAGAACCCAAAATCAAACTTACAAATGCAAGAACTATTTATTGTAAAATGATATAGGAGGCACACCTTCATTGTAATTCTGCACGTCAGGATTACATTGCTAGAACATAATGTATTTTCAAAGCACTGCATCAAAATTATTTAATGAATTTCTGACTCCAGTATAATCTCTACTATTCCTTCCCATCTATTTAACAGAACAAAAGAAAAATTTACTGTCCACTCGTGTCATTATTTTTCTACATATGAATATATATGTATGTTTGAGGAGAGAAAAAGAAAAGCTAAGTTCATACCTGATCAAACTAGTTTGGAGCAATTCTTAGTGAGATGAACACAATAGAGGATTTGGCACACAGTAGGCACATCATCCACTGAGATACATACACTTACAGGGCTTTGTGATGGCCAAAGGGATAGGCAAAAATGGGCTAAATGACAATATTTCAAAGAAGCGAAACTTGACACTATTTTTCCAATGACCTATCTCAGACTATCAAAAACATACCACCCAAATTGTTCTTTGGATTAAAAACAAATTTATAAATCTCTCCTAAATCCTTGTTTCCTTTATTAAATAGGAAACAGTCAGTGCTTCCTTTTCAAATAAACCCAGAGTCACATAATTTGACCATCCCAGAGATAATTGAACTTCCAGGAAACAAGAGGCAGAGAGGGAAGAGGAAGAGTTTGCAAAAACCAATCAGTAAAATATAATAATTGGCCTTTGCCTGTTCTAATGACTCTATGCTAGATCTGTATTTTAGCCAAGTTGCTGTACTTGTTTTGTACATTTATTGTGGGTTTCTACCAGCACTCTGCTACATTCGACACCCAATGTTTAATTCTATCCTCACAACAAACTTAATTGAGTAGGCATGGATATTATCCACATGTTACATAAAAATGAACTGAGGGGCAAAGAAGTAACTTTTGCAAATCACTCCACTAGCACACAGAGCCTGCAGGAGGATCCAAGGCTGGAGAGTCTCCCTCCAAAAGTCTGATTCCCTCTGTTCTGCTCTGCCCTGCGGTTCCCATGTGATCACACAGGTCATCTTTAGAAGGCCACAGAAGAAAGCCTCATCTTGAAACAATGAAACTTAAAAAAAAAATCCATTCCATAAATAACTCTAAAGTTCAGAACCTCAGAAAAAGTGTTCTATCCCTCACTATTTTCAGGTCCTGGAGACAATCATGTACACTCCAAGTTGTTGAAGGTGACCATCACTATCAAACTCTAGTATTATTTTAAAGGTTCCTTTTTCTTAAACCAATACTGGTTTGAAATAAAATCATAAAGTGCCACTTCTCACATATATAGCTTTTTTTACCTGACCATATTTTGTGTATCTAAATGTCATTTTCAAAAACATCCTATTTCTCTAACATACAAATTTAAGGAATATTCCAACTTACCTTATTTGGAAAACAGATTCAGCTTTAAAAAAAATAAAAAATAATTTAAATAATGTTTAGAAGTGTGGCCTCTGATTCTAATGTTATGTTTGATCTTTCTCTTTTAAACTCTTTTAAGGGACTACCATACTTCTTTACTTAATTTTAATTATCTAACAACTAATGATGTGAGGCAATTGTTATTGATAGATCAATCAAATAAAAAAGTAGGAACCAATGCGTTCCAAGCAATTTCCTTAGAATCACAGTTAGTGGCAGAGGTGGATCTTCAATATACCTCGCTAAATTCCAGATTCTATAGTTCTCCGTGGAGCTCCTTCTGCTCCTACTCCTTGCCTCCTCTTTCAAAGTCAGATGATCTTATATTCATTCTTTCTTTCATATGTCCATTCATTCATTCATTCACTCACTTTCTTCATGGAACAATTACTTGTTGACTGTTTGTTTTATGGACTGAATATTCTTGTCCTCCTCAAATCTATATGATAAAGCTCCAACCCCCAAAGTGATTGCATTCAGAGATAGAACTAGGTAAGGTTAAATTTAAATGAGGTCATAAGGGTGGGCCTCAATCCAATAGGACTAATGTCCTTACAAGAAGAGATACCAGATTGTGCTCTGTGTGTGTGTGTGTGTGTGTGTATATATATATATACATATATATATATATACACATATATATATAGGCTTGCATGCATCTGTCTGCTTCCCCATACTCACATCTAGGAAAGGTCATAGGAGGACATGGCAAGGGGGCAAAGCAGTGGCTGTCTCCAAGTCAGAAAGAGAGCCCTAACTAAAAACCACATCAGCCAGAATCATGGACTTCCAGCCTCCAAAAATGTGAGAAAATACATTTTTGTTGTTTAATTCCCCCAGTCTATGGTATTTTGTTATGGTAGCCTGAGCAGACTAATATAATCTACTTATTTTTCTAAAATATGTTGAGCATTGGGTAGAACCACAAAAATTTGATCAAAGACAAGACATTGCACTAGAAAAATGTAGCCTTGCAAACCCTCTAGGAAATCTTTCCCTATTAGGGAATCTAGGCAAACGATCTTGATACTACATGATATTTTAAGTTCTTTAGTAAATCGATTCACCTTTCCAAGTAGGATAAAATTGTGATTAGAAAGGTCATGGATGGTGACAGAGAAGAAGTGAACTTGAAGAATGAATAGAAGTTTTCTAAGGATGGGCAGGACAAGAGATCTGCAGGCAGGAAGAACTGTATTTACAGAATGGGGGCTTGATAGAATATAAATTAGACATTGTTGTTGTGGGACAAAGTTGAGTCAAGATCACATATTCTCTTGTCTTGAACAACTAGATACATGTTGTCCAATTTGTAAAAACAGAAAATTCACAAGAAGAGGAGCTGTGTAGAGAGAAAAAAGCCAGGACAGGACTGGCGATAGCAATCATTTATCCAGTGATGGCAGGCTGAGTTTCTGTAGGGGAAATGTTTAGTGAAGAATCTGATGCACAGTAGGTCCTCAATAATTGTTCACTGAACTGGATTTCCTCTATTTTTGAAAGTGCCTAAGATGTTTTATTTTTCCTTTAATTCACCATTTTAAAGAAATGAAATAGTATCAAAAATAAAGGTCTTATTAGTTTGAATCATAATTCTCTGTCTACCCACAGAGGATGGTAAGTTGGCTGTTAAAGATGGGCAGATGTGACATGAGGACAATCACAAATGGGAACGCAGGAGCAGGTGAGGTACTCTGTGAAAGTGTCTTTGCTGACCATGATTGGATTTTGTAGTAACAAGGGAGACATCAAAAAAGACCATACTTTATATAGAGTCAAACTCCACTGTCCCTTACTCGGTATCATGCGCCAAAATCACAAAAAGCTCTCTGGTCACCTCCACAGCAGACAAGTCAGAATCAATAAATGGGATGGATTCAAACTAAAAGTTTCTTCTCAGCAAAAGAAACCATCTGTGAGGTGAATAGAGAGCTTACATCTTGGGAGCAAATCTTTACCCCTCACACATCAATAGAGCACTAATCTTTAGGGTATACAAAGAACTCGAAAAGCTAAACACCAAAAAAACAAATAACCCAATTAATAAATGGATCAAGGACCTGAACAGACACTTCTCAGAAGAGGATATACAATCAATCAATAAATATATGAAAAAAATGTTCATCATCTCTAGCAATTAGAGAAATACAAATCGAACTACTCTAAGATACCATCTCCAGTCAGAATGGCAGCTATTATGAAGACAAACAGTAAGTGTTGGTGAGGATGCAGAGAAAAGGGCACACTCATACACTGCTGGTAGGACTGCATTGGTGTAGCCAATATGGAAAGCAGTATGGAAATTCCTTGGAAAACTGGGAATGAAACCACCATTTGACCCAGCTATCCCACTCCTCAGTCTATACCTACCCAAAGGACTTAAAAACAGCATACTAGAGGGATATAGCCACATCAATGTTTATAACAGCACAATTCACAATAGCTAAACTGTGGAACCAACCTAGGTGCCCTTCAGTAGATGAATGGATAAAAAAAATGTGGCATATATACACAGTGGATTACTACTCAGCCATAAAAGAGAATAAAATCATGGCATTTGCAAGTAAATGGATGGAGCTGGAGAAGATAATGCTAAGTGAAGTTAGCCAGTCCTAAAAACACAAATGCCAAATGTTTTATCTGATATAAGATGACTGACTCATAGTGGGGTAGGGAGGGGGAGCATGGGAGGAATAGATGAACTCTAGATAGGGCAGAGGGGTGGGAGGGAAAGGTTTGGGGCAGGGGTTTAGCAAAGATGATGGAATGTGATAGACATCATTAGCCAAAGTACATGTGTGAAGACACGAATTGGTGTGAACATACTTTATATATAAACAGAGATATGAAAAATCATGTTCTATATGTGTAATAAGAATTGTAATGCATTCTGCTGTCATTTTTTTTTTAAAAAATCAATTTTTAAAAAAAAGGTGAGGGTAACCAGTAAAAAGGGGAAGAACACTACCAAGTTGGCATCAGCTGAATATGTGAAAGAGAGTGATAGAATGCACAATCTTTGGCCCAAACATCACAAACTATTTTACAAAGGCATCTGGAATTCAAGGTAATAAAAACAACTCAGTTTTGACATAATGAAAGAAATCCTTTTACATTTCTCAAGGTAAATATTTATGTGTGTATATGTTGAAGACATTTGACTCCAAGGAGGAAAAAAAATAATTATTTTTAAATTTCCTCTAAATGCAGAATTTTCTCCAGGTTCATCCCCCAATCCATAGGTATTACGTTTAAAGAGGCACAGTCCTGCATTTACCAACCCTGTAATTGCAAAATGATTCCATTATTAAGCCTCGGTTTATACCAAGCCGTCTGGGTAATCTTGACCAGGGCTTCACTTGTTGTTTAACTCTGGAGATTTTGTAATAAAAGTTTAATGGGTTACTTATTATTAGAATGTTTATAGCCATTATTTTAAGGTGAGCAATAATGACGTAAAGTTCATACGCATTTGGTTTAAAACACATTCAACTCACATATCAGTTAAGCTACAGTGGTTTTTAAAAAAATCTCTTATCAATACACGTGGCTGAAGGTAGTGTAGCTAAACCACAACTTAGCTGGGGCTGCAGTTGTGGCTGCAAACAAGATTAAGGAAGCATTTCTCACTTGCAATCATATTAAATCCTGATCTTAACTTTGGGCATTTCAGAATTTGGATGAGAGTTGTTTTTATTATGACATTTTGAACAGATTTCACAAGAGGACGCATATAAAGCAAGAGGAGAAAAAGTTGGAATTAAGTCCTCCAGGCACTGCATATTTATTTCTATTTAAAAGCTAACCAGATATTCTATTAATGATCATAAATATTAAGAGAACATATCAAAATAAATCTAGTTTATCTGATTTCTGTCTACCTGAATTACTATGAAACCAAAGGTCAATCACATCTCCAAAAACACCTTTTTACCCATGCAGAAATTGCCTCCAAGTTTTTAGCTGTAGACAAGATTTTCCAGAAATGATGATGCTGGGGATTTAAACACTAAGGTTTTCAAATTACAAAAATAAATAGGAAGTTTGTGTGTATCAATATAAATATAGAAACACACATGTAAACAGTTTCCTTTTACTTTCATGTATATAAAAATATGACTGTACACACAAAAAATGCATAGATCTGTTCAAAAAATTATAAATGCAAGAGAATAACAACCTCTCCTTATTGAAATAAAATTCATTTAGACGTTTTGTAATCAGACTGTAACTTCTAATTCTTAGCTATTGCCTGATGGGTTCTATGAGAAGTACTGCTGAAACCAGCAACGGATTTTCAGAACCATTTCATGCTTGAATTATTCGTTCAATAGATTTGAATATAAAGAACTATCACAAATTTCAGCATTGAGTACATGATACCCATTCTAGAAGCATGCAGAATCAAAGCACAGTTATCAAAAAGAAATGAAGTATATTAGGACACAGAGCAACGTGAAAATGCAGGATGGAAGAGAACCAAGTTTGACACATAGCCACAAAACAGAGAAAATGATCAATCCCCCAAGCCTCTTCCTCCTACAAAGAGATAAAATACAATAAACACGGCATGTGATTATGAGGTTTGCTAATGTCATGTGCTATTTAAGATAGCCACATCTGGCATTTCAAAATGTTAACTATAAAAACATATTCTATTTTATTGGTTTATTTCAGTTCCAAAAAAAATAAAATAAAATAAATGGGAAACGTGTGCTTGTGTACAAATATAAATACATAAACACACAAACATTTTGCCCAATTTATTCGATGGGGTTCCCTTTTATTCTGCTATACCTTTAAGTAACACATTGTTTCTCTCAAAAAGTGAGCTTGTAAAGGAGTTTATTCTTAAAGACCTATTTGAAAACATTGCAACAAATGGAACTTGCTTACTTCGAGGACACTTAAATAATTTAACTTTTTTTTTTCTTTCTACATATCTGAATATGTAGATATGCATAGACTCAGAATATGTTCTTACCTCCCATCCACAACTGGGGTCTTTCAGGTTTGACCTCTGTTCTCCCACATAAGGCCCAAACTTTTCACCCACTTCAATCTTCCTTTTGGTCCATATTCCTAGTCCCGCTCCAGGCATATTTGACTCTCGCAGTTCAAACTCAGCAGGAATGGGGATGTCATCAGGGATGTAGATGGGGGCCTTGTAAGGAGAGCCCTCCTTCGGGGTAAACGCGTCGCTGGATGTGGCTGGAGAGCATGGTTCTTGAATGTTGAGGGAGGGAGTGCCGGCTACACCGTCTGCATCTGGCATTTCTTCCAAAGGTATTTCAGGGTAATTGCCATATACACATTCATTACCTGTGAATAAATAAGAACTTATGACTTCCTACTGATACAGAGAGACACAATTCCACCAGGGTAGACACCTTATTAGGTTGTTCTTCTGCAAAGGCTAAAGAGGGAAGACCATTCCCCAAATATGCGTTCCTTATAAATCTCTATTGTTCACAGGTGGCAGAGGCAATAGGGATTATGGTCTCTGTGGTTTATCTGTAGTGAATCCACAGATCAGATGAACTAATCCTTAACTGTCAATACTCACAGGGGCCAGCTCCTTCCATTACACACCTGGGAAATAATCAGCAGCTTAATTTTCAGACTGAATAAAGTAGACATGAGAAGTAAACGTGTGTTTACTCCAAAATCATCCCAGGTTGGGAGCTGACAAGAACATAGAGTTTAGCAGAAAGTTTTATCAATCCCTGGTATCTTGGAACAAACGCAAGAGAGCTGTCAAAGGTTCCAAAGGCTGCCATGTACACAAGGCTTTAATTTGGGTGGGAAATTATTCGCTGGAATTTCAGTCTTTGTTTGTCCTTTCCCTATTTTTTTCCTTTCTCATTTCAAACACTTCACCAAGCCCTTGGTATTTCCTTGCCTCAGTAACCTATGCTGAGCAAAAAGTCGAAGTTACTCAGAGCTAGTGATTTCTCTGGACATTTGCAAAAGCTAAAATCTTTAAAGAAATTAAGTGGATTTTTCTAGAGCAAGGAAGAAAAGGAGGGGCACCTTAGGGTGCACCAAAAAGAGAAGAAAAATTCCTTCAGACTAAGAAGTGATAAGGATCAGAGGCCTCTGCATGAGCAATGTCTCCTGGGGAGGTGGGAAGACCTTGGAGGGGACAGACAGCAAGGTAGAGCAAATAGGAGCCAGCACTGTGCACAGACTCCCAAGCCTTCCCAAAGCAGCACAGCATACACCTGAAGTAAATAGATTCTCTGTGTGTGACCTCAGGGCCTTTACGACTCAGGGGTTGGGGTGATGGAAAGAATTATGGCTGAGCTTGTCTCTTCTACCATTGAAGGGGATTTCAGTTGTCTTGAATGAATACGTGTTTCTTTTCCACCAGGATTATGGACTGAAAGTCATACTTGATTGGTTTGAACTTTCAGGAAAGAACTAAGAAAAATGGGTCAAAATTATAAGGAGACAGATTTCAACCGGAGCCATCCAAAGGTAAGATGAGTGAATTCCGTTCAAATCCCAGGGGTTCTTATATAGCAGATAACCACAAGTTAGTGTCAATATGAAGGAATTTCAGCTTCAGGTTGATGACTAGACAGGTAGACTTAATGATATACCAACCCTGCAGTTCCATGAATTATTAAGGTCGCCCAAGATAGTTTACTGTGATGGAGGGTAGAAGACATGAGTTCTAGCTCTAATTACTTTGCTAATTGATGGTAGAAATTAACTACACTCTTCATTAACAATTGTCCATCAAATCCAGACTCCTGCTTCTGCAAGATTTATCAAGTACAAAATGATGTTATATGCAAAAGATCTTCTAATGAGGTGATAACCAGTTTGGTTTTAACACTGAGATAATGTCATTAAAAACTAAACATATGACAGAACTCCAAGACCCAAACTTATGGTAACTAGGTCCTCAATGTGCAAACTAATTTTCTTTGGAGTTCAGCATATGTCCAAAGCTTGACATTAACATCTGCTCCCACATCCCGTCTCTTGCCCACTTCCCTATTTCCATTAAGAATATTGTCTTTCCCATGATTCTCAATGTTTGGGGCTTTAAAATAACATGAACATTTTCTCTTCTTTACCTTACAGTCTATTCAGTCACGAAATGAAAAATATTTCCTGCAAGATTTTCACCTCCATCCAGTTCTTTCAATCCACATTTTCACACCTGAATTTTCTAATGATCCTCTTATAGGACCTCCAGAATAATCAGCCTCTTTCCACTGTCCCTCAACACTGAGCCTATACAGTGCTGCTGATTTATCTTTCTAGAAAACCTGTCTTCCTGTTCAACAGACTCCAATAATTCCCCATGTCTGCAGGTAAAGTGTAAAACTCTTTGGCTTGGGAAAAAAAAATAATCTATCTAATTTTTAAGTCATACTCCCTTCCTGATCCTCAACACTCCTCAACAAGAGCTCCTGAGCCACAATAAGCTGATCTCTTTCTTGTAAAGTTGTGATCATTTTTTCTTCAGTTCTTCCTGCCTGGCAATCCTACCTCTGGAGTTCATCTGCCCAACCAGCTCCTAACCATCCTCCCAGATCCAGTTCTAACTTGTCCCTCCCCATCCCATTTAACATGAATATCCCCTTTTCTTGAATTCTTACATAATTTCAACCATCAGTTTGGCGATTAAATTGTGTGCATTGCTGCTTAGGGTTTAATGCGTATGGTTGTTTTATTCCCAACTAGGAAATAGCCCTTAAAAAGAGGTGTTAGAATTCTCACTTCTTAGGAATTCTCCAAGTGATCTGCATATAGGTGTTTAATGAATACTTGTTAAATAGATAATTAACCTAACATATAATTTTATTGAGCTATGACACCAAATCAATATTTTTCTGCCAAATATAGGAAACTATGTTGATCCTGAAAAGCACTTTCAAAGCATAGAAATAGAATACAGCAGATTAGACACTTTGCTGCAAACCCAACATCAAAATGAACTATTTTAACAATGCCCCAAAGAAATATTATCAGAGAAATTCACTTCAGGGCCCAAACATACTTGATAAAGCCCATTTAATTTTATCCTTCAGGGAGATTTTGCAATTTAACATAATATCCAAAAGTTACTGCCAGTCTTGGTACAGCTAAAAACATATGAAAACATCTCTAAGCCACACAGTGACATGTCCTAGCTACTCAGGAGGCTGAGGCAGGAGGATCACTTAAGCCATGGAGTTCAAGACCAGCCTGGGCAACAAAACAATACCTTGTCTCAAAAATATTATTAAATAAAATTTCAGAAATATAAAAACCTCTCTAGATTTGCAACAAACATGTACTATGAATACAAAGTTACATTATAAATTCTTAAAAGGCTCTATTTGCCACTGGGAAGATATTGGGTTTTTCAATAAACGCTACAAATTGGAAGATACCATGTAATTTATAAACTTGCCCATGTAAGCGGTAGAAAACAAATAGGCACCTGAATAAGTAGAATGCTATTCTTTCATTAATTATATGTTAAAGGTCAGTAAAATTTTACCTATTTCCTCAAAGAGTGAAATCACTTGTACTGTTTGTTCCAGTAAAGTGATCTCAAATCTTAGAAAAGGGTGGAGACAAATGCATCTCTGCCTTCCCCACTGGCATAGCTGACCCTGTGAACTCTCTGTTACCCACAAACTTTCCCAATGAATAATCTAAATGAATGCATTTAAATTTCGCTTCCATCGGGGACAAACTCACGCATGTGCCCAGGCTGCAACACAGAAGAATTTGAATTTAAAACCTGAATGCAACTCTGTTTACAGTAACAAAAATTTTCTGATTAAATGTGAAGAACCACTTATACAGGTCAAGAAAATCCAGGAGAGAGAGTCCCAGTCCTGTTCTTCCACATGTAGGCACTGTATGTATATGCAAGCCCAGGCAATTTGTTTTCAAGCCACCCTTAACCTCATACCATCTGAGCTACATATGAAAGGGCTGTGGTGACAGAAATGGAAATATAAAGCTGCCAAGATTTACCTATCAAAACATGCAACCCTATTTCAATGTAATAATCTAGCATTACAAATTTTTCAATAGCAAATGCAGTTTATCACACCACATTGAATATTTGCACAAAGCAAAATAAACTAATGCGTCCAGGTACATGACTCAAGAACTATCCAAAAAGCTGCTAAAATATTTCATCGAAATGACAAACTACCTCAATTATCATATCTCCATTAAATCTCTGTTATTGGGGGGAAAATTGGTGGATCCTTTCCCTTGGCTATAACTATAGTTAATTAAAGCATTTCTCAGATATCATGCTGACAGATTGGGCACATTTACAGTTAGGTAAGTATCAGATAAGAAGTGCTCTATACATCAGTGGTCCCATAAAGATAAATAACCCTTGTAACTTCTTGGAGCTGAGCTGCCTGCCACTGTAACTGGTTTCGTGCATCCTTTAGGCATGCCATTAACTGAGTGGGGACAGAATGACAAGCTTATTGTTGGATGTGAGGCAAGTGGCTTGGGAAATGCTCTTAAAAATCAAAATCTTCAATTCTAATGTTAAGTGTTCTAATGTCCCTAGAGACCAAGCAAGCGCCCACACTTCCATTAGATTATGTTTATTTCCATGACTCTGAATAACTAACACAGATTTCCACTTGAGAATTTTCATTTTGAAAACATCAGAATCTGCAAAAGGGAAACTTCAGAAATAATACCAATAATTGTGACTTCTGTAGTTGTGTATATACTTTCTCATTCTGAGACAATAATCCAGTGAGAAAATGACAAGAATAATTTTCCATTTCACACATATGAAACTTGATACTCAAGGATGCTAAACAGTATATTCACAGTCAGTTGAGACTAACCTGTTGTCCAAATTCACTTCTCCCTTTTCCTCTGAAGCCATTTGTTTTGTTGTTATTGTTGTTGTCGTTTTCTTTAGAGATGTACTTCAAAGTTTCTTTTATCAAAATTATGGTCTTACTAAGTGACTAATTTGTTTTTAAGGGATCTTATGTTATAGTTTTTTGTGAACACTTTCATTAAATTTTTTGTTTACTGTTTTTTAAAACTACATTAAATTGCTGTATAATATTCCATTATACAAATCCACAATAAATGAACTATTTGCATATTACTTATATTTCTTCTATTTTATATCACTGATATAAACATTTTTAATATAAATATGTATATCCATCCATTTTAGTTTCCTAGATTAGATTCTTATTAAAACAAAAACTAAGCAAAAACACCTAGTGAATACTGACAAATTGCTTTTCCAAAATCATATACCAATTTACACTCCTACTAACATTACTGACATTTATGCCTTATTTTTCATTATTAAAACAATGATGGAAGTTATACATAAATTTTGCTTTAATTTACATCTCAGTGATAACTGAGACTATATATTTTATTTGTTACTCATATTCCTTCCCTTGCAAATTGTCTGTTGTTTTGTCCATTGGCTTTATATATGTCTTACTAATGATAAACAAATTATCTCTTTGATAGTTTTTAATTTTCCTATCAGATAATTTGATATTTGGTTATTTAATGAAATTTTTAAAAAACTTTTATGGAACTAAATCTATTTTTCCTTTGTGATTTCTTTAATGCATTTTTTTAAACTTTTATGGAACTAAATCTATTTTTACTTTATGATCTTTACACTTTCCTTAGAAAGTCCTTATCCAATCTGTGAGAGGGGATTCTTCTCGTATTTTCCTTGAGTTTCATAGTTGCTTTTCTACCAACCTTGGATTACCAATGATCTACTGCTGAGTGAAAAGCAGAGAAAAATTATTTCATTTATTTGAGCTCCTATGAACGGCAGGCTGAGGAAAAAAAAAGGCCATTTCACTTGTAATTCTTTGGTTCTTATTTGCAAGGCTGGTCTAAAATGCCTTCTCTTTTGGGGAGTTTTATATAGCTCACCATTTGTTTCTTTTGGCCTCTTTGCTTAGTTTAACTGAAAATCTTCTGGACAGATGCCATTCAAAATCCTGAGTTTCATCATTAATAGCATTTAGTACCCATAGTGATGCTTATCACTCAGCATTATCATTAGTGATAGTAACATAAATAATTATTCTTTCTACTTTGCATGTTATAGTTCATTGATAGAAAATATTCAGTAAGTAGTTTAATATTAATATTAAAAGCATGCATATCTGGTTTAACTATAAAGAGTGATTTCTGTAATCACTAAACAAGAAATCAGTTGCACTCAGCTATACACATGTGTACACATAATACACACATCCATGTGCCTTTGCAGAGTGTGTGTGTGTGCGTGTGTGTGTGTGTGTGTGGTGTTTAACAGCTCCCTAATCTTAAAAATAGGCTCAGACAGAAACATGATTTGAGATCTCAGGCAGACTGGTTGAGATCATAACTACATGAAACAACTGCCAAGAGGAGCCCAGCTAGGGAATTGAACAGATTAGGTAACTCAGAAATTTAGACATTTCCCCCCATTATGTTCCTCATTGCAGTTTTGTAATAAAAACACGAGCAAACTTCAAAGGAAGCTCTGTAGTAAAGGTTAATTGCTACTAAAGAAGAGGGTGGGCCCAAGCGCCAGTACTTTGTGCCCAACTTGCAAGCAGACAGGAAGGATTACACGTGGCTGAGAGCAGAGGATGTGTGCCCAGTATTAGGAGGAGAGGAGGCTCGGCCAAACCTCAGAGCCCCACCAGGGACCTCCTTGTAGGACGTGAGCACATGAGCGCCAGTCCTTGAGTCAATGCCTGCTCAACAGTGGGCAGGAGAGGGCAGGGGAAGACACCAATTTCCTTCCAAAATTAAAACCGGACATGCTCTTCTTCCCTCCTTAGGATAATTCCAGAGCGGTGACAGAGGCATGTTTGTGAGAAAGCAGAAGACTACAGGGGCCAGCTCTTCTGCACCAGTAGCCGAGCCAATAAACGCATGCTGGGCTTGGGGAAAAGGGTGGAGCCCAAGTAATGCCAGATGCACAAACAGAACAAAGAAGGGGGCTATGGGCTGGCCAGCGGAATAGTCTGTGAGACTGGCCCCAAGATAATGAAATTTAAGATCCCAAGGAAACGAAAAAAGGAAACTAGTAAAAGTAAGGAAAATGAGTTTCCAGAAAAGTGACTTAAGCAAGCTGTGAAGGACTTACAAAATAGAGGTTATCTAATAGAAAGGGGAGATACTGATGGGTATGATCTTTAATATGCCCATCCTCCAGAGAGGAGCAAAAAGAAAAGACTTCAGTGGAGTGATTAGACTCTGGACTCCATTTGTAGAATCCATGTCTTTGGAGACAATTATGTTTGTGAAATAATTAATCTATCAACATGACTTGGCACATGGAATTGCTTTTGATGACTTTCTAAGCTTCCTTGCACTTGGAGTATTTCTACCTCCTTGTTCCATGTTATTCTGTCTCTTCCTTATGGACATGTTTCCCCCAGTGCTTCCTAAAAATATTTCCTTTATGAGCTAGCTTGTCAGAAAGACTCAGAATGAAAGAGGGTTGCAAGACAAGGTAGCAGGGGAAATGGTAAAAGGGACCAGACGAACCGAAAATAAGAGACTAAATCAATGAGCAAATATTTGTTTTTCTCATAGTTATTGTGGCATAACTCTGGCTCATTCTGTGGCTTTTAAATCTGGTTAAAAAATGTTTCCACTGTACTAGGAATTTCACAAACATTTCACTAAACAAGTAGGGTTTGGGAATTCAACCGGTAGCTCCTGAGCTATTATGAAATGAGCTTGGCCACTTTCAAGAATTTCTCTTCAAAGATGGAACCAAGCCTTTTTTCAAATGGTTATGGAAAGAAATTGCTAGAAAATTCATAGTTGAGGTACAAGTAAAGCCCTTTGGTATCTAGTTACAGAATCTTAAGACAGCTAAAATAAAGACATTAAATTTCTGTGAGCACTATTCCAAGGGAAAACATGACCTGGTTAATGTTTGCCTCATTCTGCTCTTACAGAGCCACAGTCGGCAATACCCACTGGAACGAACAGGTAAAACAGATTTTACGTATCAGATAGTGTTTCTTTTACATTACAACCATGTGCCCCCACTCTTTTAGCAATACAAATTTTTAAAAGACTTTTGGCAACCTCTGACCTGATGGCTTTTTTCATAAGCCTTTTATATCCCCAAAGTGATTTTCCTTCAGATTCACTTAAAGTAAAGTAGAAATGTCGCATATTTACGTTGCAGCAGACTGGGTGGTTACTCTTCAGGCAGTCTGAAATGACCAGGGTACAGCCTTTCAGCATTCAAAGTCATATCTACAGTAATTATTTGCCAGCATATCTAAAAGAAGGCAGGCATTTCCTGTTGCACACAAATGGGACACTCTTATCTAAATTACTGTTTAAACAGGTATTTAAGAAAAGACTATCACAGGCAGGAATTTACTGATGACGGAACACATTAGTTTAGGGCTGGACACATTAGTTGAGGACTAACCATTGTCAAGAAAGGAAGTGCATCAGCATCAGGAAGGTATAGAGAATATTTTACAACTTCCATATGGGTCAAGATGGAGGATCATAAACTCTGCCATTTGCGCTTCGGGAAAGCAGGAGTGGCCCAAACCCTGGCATGGAGGTCTGGATTTGGCAATGTCAATAAACCATGGAGTAACAAATAAGAGAAAAAGTTTGAGAGTCACAGCTGTTTGGAGTTCTTGCTTTCCCAATCCATAAAATAAGCATGGTGGACAAGTTCATCCCCGGGTCCATTCCACTCACGCAATCCCAGTTGTACACAATGAAAACCAAAGGATGGTCAGAGTTTGGTGCACCAGAAGCTTATAAAATGTTATTTCCTGGAAAGACACTTTGAGAATTGGTTGGGTCTCTCCCAATATGTAACCTAGGAGAGACTGTACTCTGGCCGCCTAACCTTGTTCTAACCAGTGAAACTGGAATTTATTCCCAGTAGAGGCTTATAAAACTGGGCTGTTATTCTCACATTAAGTAGACTGCCCTCTGGTGAGGACTGTGGTTTATGTGTGGGCAGAATGTGTGGTTTACTACCTCTAATTTGTTTATGTTGTTGATGGTGGTTTCAGAAGAAGGCAGCACCCCTCCACATGCTAGAGTGACCTGATTTGCTTCCTAAAAAAAAAAAAAAAAAGAGTGTTTAAAGGTGGGCAGAGACATGAGGAAGCATTAATGTGCCATTGCTAATGGAGGAGCAACTGGGATCCCTTTGACCATAGCTCTGCTTCATTCAGTTCTGCATGTGAAATGAGAGCTCCAACTTGTTTATTATAATTACCTAAGTGTGGCTTGGTGGCTTTTGGCAAAGATCCTTCTTGCCTCCAAAGAAAAGACCAAAACTCAGGGACCACAGGCTGAAGAAAGGAGATGGAGGGATGCATACTCCAGAAAGGAGACTGAATTCTAATAGAAATCCAGTGAAAATATTCAAAAATACCCAGAGAAGACAATGATCAAAAGAAAACTGAGATCTAATTTCTGCCACATAGAAAACAAAGATAGGTGTGCAAGAAAACTGAATAGCAGTGTAGGTGTAAGTTCAGATTCATTCTCATGGTGGACTTGATGCAGACAGACACTTTTTCTACTGCTAGGAAAACAGAAGAGCTTTCTTATAGCCAGGAGTCTCACATCAAGGAAAGAAAATAATTATGCCTGTCTGGCAGAAGAGGGAGTTGTAGCAATGACTTGCCGATAAAAAGGAATGCGAACAAGCAATTAAACACTAAGCTAACCATACATCTTGGTTTGATAAAAAGCAGAGTGCCCCAAAGAATGAAATTATGTATGAGTCTCAAAATTAGGGTTTATTTGAAAATAAGCAATGGTCCTTGTTGTCACAAGGTTTGTTAACTAAAAAACAACAATGACCTCTGATCTTAGAGTAATTCTGTGGGAAATTTTCCTTGATTTGACTAATTTCAGTTTGGACTCTGCCCCGTGGCAAATACAGCATCTTTAGTTAAAATAAGTTTAGATATTTCCAAGGAGGGCAATTTGCAGCCCCATTCCAAACTCCAAAGGCCCCCATATTGAGTTTCCCAATACCATATCATATTGAACAGAAAATCATTCAAAACCATAGGGATGGAGAGAATGTCACTGAAACACATAAAGGATTTTTTTTTTCAAATTTGAGAAAACACTGTACACTTTGATAAAGATGTTTTTGGAAAAATATGAACAGATGTGTTATGTGTGTGTGTGTGTGTGTGTGTGTGTGTGTTTGAGCACTTATAATTTGAGAGGGGGTAATTTCAACATTGTTAAGTGGTAACACAAGCTAGGTATTTAAGGGAATGATATAATATGACAACTTCATAGACTATGTATAGTCTCTGGAAATTGTCATTATCAACATGTACAATAACTAGTAGCATTAGGTGGTCTGTACAGTATCCTTCATGTTTAATTGAGTCACACAGTCTGAGACAATTGATGGGCACCAGGCTCTGCCTCCTAATGACAACTGACTTTTTTAAAAAAGGCATTCAGGACCTCTTCTATATAAATTACTATAGTTTGCAGCAAGAGAGGATTATAAATGTTTGCTGGCAAAAACTAAATTTATTTACAAACTGGGTCTAATTTATTTATGGCTCCAGTACAATAGGCTTTTGTCGAAATATTTATGTTATCTGTACTTCTGCCTCACTAAACTCTACCACAATCATAAACACTGTTGAAAAATTATTTGCAGTTAGCAGGATTTAAACTACCCATTATATCACCAGCTAGCGCCAGTAAACTTTTGCACTGGTTGATAAAGTTTCCTCCGTGGAATAAATATACATTTGACTTTCAAAATCTTTGGTGGGCTCCACACTATGAAAAGTGAAGGATTAAACAGATGTTCCAGACATTACCAGTTTTGTGCGAACGCTTCAACTGCACATTCCAATTGAAATTTTGAGCCCAGAATACAAAAGTGCCCATATTTAAATCCTTTTCTAGCATTACAAGGAGAATTAGATGATTAAACTGCAGAGATCATAGTGTTTGCCAAAGATGTTACCACTCAGCTTTACTCATTTATCCATTCCAAAATATTTCTTTGGTATCCCATTGTTACTAGAATTGTGAAAGTTGCTAAGGATAGAGAGAACTGAATCAGATAAAATTTCTGCCCTCAAATATCTCAGAATTGAGTAGAGAAGACAGAGATGGTAACAGGTACAAGGCACTAAAATAGGTCTTAGACCAATGAGGTTAGGAAGAGGGATGCCTGTTGAAATAGTTGTGTATAAGTAACTGTGCAATTGGGCATGCCAATCCATAGAACCTCTAGCCTTAGATTCACTGAAATCATGTACATTTGGCCCTTTGGACCCACAGGTACCACACCCAGAATTTCAACCAGCCACAGATAGAAAAAAAAATGTGGGGGAAAAAATGTCTCTGTACTAAACATGCACACCTGTTCTTGTCATTATTCTCTGAACAATACTGTATAACAATGATTTACATAGCATTTACATTGTATTAGGTATAACAAGTAATCTAGAGATGATTTAAAGTATAGAAGAGTATTGTGTAGGTTATCTGCAGATACTTGGCTATTTTATGGAAGAGATGAGCATCTATCTTTTTTTTTTTTTTTTTTTTTTTTTGCTGTCTTTAAGGACCTGGAACCAATCTTCCCCAGACATGGAGGGACAACTACACACACTGTTTTTGAAGAATAAACCTCTCATTTTGATGTTCCTTGGAAATATAGTTGTTTACATTTATTGCTGAATATCACCAAGTTCACAATAGTGTGAGGATCAAAGAAGGGATTATTTAATCTCGCTGCTGCTTCTAAATAATTCACAAACTATGGAACCAACAGTTTCTAAAACAGCACGCCCATCTTTCCATCACAAAATAAGCCAAAAGAAAACTTCATGGAGAAGTTGATGGTTTCCATGTCATAACTGATAAAAATGTTATTTCCACTTGAAATACTTCACTGAAAAAAGACCCCGAGTTCTACTGTGAATCAGATGAGACTGCTATAGTGTCAGTGACACTCCACCAGCCTACAAGTGACCCACAACACAATATACACCTTCCTGATGGAACTGGAAATTGCTCCAAACAGACCAGAGATAGCTCTGGATTCAGAAGGGTGATGGACTCAGAGGAAAGATGGTCCAGATCAGCTCGAATGGCATCAGTTGGGAGCAAGAGTTGTCAAAGAAATGCTAGTCCTATTGTTTCCTGGTATCCCACACTACCCACCAAATGATGGGTTTTTACCCAAGTCATATACACACATGCCTACAATAGCCAAAGTAACCTAACCAAAAGCCAAAGTAGAAAAATAAAATATGAGAGCTCTGTTTATTTCATGTGGAAGGGGAAAAAGTTTTAAGAGTTTATTCTGATAAATCTTCCCTAACAAACTGCTTATTTTAATATGTCATTGCTCTTCTAATTAAGATAAATAAAATCTTCTGGAATCCTATCGCTTAAACCTCAAGATCATTGACTGAAATATTCATTTTTAAGCCAGGCATAGTAGTGTGCACCTGTAGTCCCAGCACTCTGAAGACTGAGCAAGAAGATCCCCTGATCCCAGGACAGATTGAGGACAGCCTGGGCAATGTAGCAAGACCACATCTTAAAAGAAAAACAAAGGAAGGGGGAAATGAAATATTCATTTTTCATAGCATTGTGGAATCACAGAGCTAAAAAGGCCTGAGTATTGTCATGCTAGTCATCATAATATCTAAGATGCTTGCCGATTGTGGATGAACTTATGTAAATCTAGATGAACCATATCTGCTCAAGAAGAAAAACTGGAAATGATATAATTCTATCAAAAGCATGTCATCATAAGAAAACACGTTGAATGCAGGAAAGATACCTGAAGTGTATACAATAATTACACAATAACTTAGCAGGTTTGAGCTCTTGCTGCTTTTGTTGATTTTGTTGCTGTTGTATTATGTCGACTTCATCCAAATTTTCAACACTCATTACCACTAAGTCCTAGCAACTATGATCCAACACAGATTCAACATTATGCCACAAAATGTTAATCATTCAGTCAACAAGACTTCTACAGGCAAATCTCCATGGGGGGCAACAAAGAAGAATAAAGTGAAATTGCTGATTTCGAAGGACTTACAATCTCGTGGGGGAGATAAGGCAAATAACCAGGAAGAATTAAGTTATATAAATCTGCATTGAACGGAATCAAACGAATCATACAGAAAACAAAGACTGTAATATTGAACTCTGAAAGAAAGTGAAATTCCTTTTTGTTCATAGAAAACTGAAGTGGAAGATGGCTAAAAACTCTACTCATGATGAAAACAGATAATCGAGAGGATTGTAAAACAAAGGGTTGTAGACTGTGGCTGAGCCTTGGAGAGGTAATGACTTTTAATTGGATTGAGTTTATCATATTTGCAGAGGTACGGCAGACACAGAAGAAAGGATTAGAGTGATTTCCACTTTCTATTATTTGGCATAATGAGAAAACAGAGGGTGGTCCACATCCCTGGCACATATTATGAACCATAGGAGATGCTTAATACGTCAGGTTTTGGTAGCATTGAACTCGCCTATATAAACACATTTATTTGGACATAGTTAAGTCAAAATAAGTCACCTGGAAAAAAGGTCACAGGTCATTAATTTGCATAGTACAATGGATTTATGAATTTTTAAATTAATCCTTCTGGATCTCTACACCATTTCAAACCATAGGGCATATCTGCATTTTCCTTCAAAGTTTAGATAGCTTAAAGGGTCAAATGAAAATGCTAGACAGAAGAAAAACCAGCTGAGCAGACGTTGTTTCTTCTAGGTGGAAAATAAGTGCATTAAATATTCCTCTAAGAAACAGCATTATATACACTTAAATATACACCAAAAAAAAAAGAACAGAAAATAAAAACAGCAACAACAAAATCTCGTGTAAATATTTGGTAAGGCACAAAAAGACCATACCATTTGCATACCCCAAATTCAAGTGAGTCCAAGTGGAAAGATTATTAAAGCATACCTCCACCTAAACTCCACTGGACTGTAAGGTAACAAGGGCAGAGAGCAGAGGGGCCCAATTCACCGCAGAATCCCCAGAATCCAGCAAAGTTTCTAGCTCCTGATCATAATTCATTGTGATTGTACTGACTCAAAAATGTCAAAGCAAGCCAACTCTACTGGAAGTACTGAGTGGTACCTCCTTTTCTTTTTGTGAATTGGGAAGTTTTATCCTAAGTATTCAAAAGATATCATACAAATTGTGCCCCAATGACTCAGGAGGCTGAGGCAGGAGGATAGCAAGTTGGAGGCCAGCATCAGCAACTTAGCAAGACCCTAAGTAAAACCCTGTCTTAAAATAAAAAGTTAAAATGGCTGGGGATGTAACTCAATGATAAAGCACCCCTGGGTTCCATCCCTAGTACTGGGGGGAAAAAAAAGACCCACCGAAGGAAAGTTCATACTAATCTACACATGCTTGTACATGCACATCCATGCACATGTGTGCACATGCATATATACATACATACATACACATACTCCAGATGATCAAGTTGCTCATATGTGGAATTAACCAAATATAGTCAGCTCAGAATGTGTATACCATGTTCTCACATTACAACCTCTTCAAGTATATTTGTTATAAGAGGAATAAAACAAAACAAAAAGTCCCCATGTGGATAACCCATATTTATGTCCTTCCCTTAAGATTTCTAGTGAGTCCTCCAAGAGGGAGAATAGTAAAGTCATATCAAATATCGCCAACTAAATTTGATCCTAGCAATATGTGTTGTAGCACTTACTATGAACCAGCCATACCTTATGAGATGTAGAATGCAAGAGCAGGGACTCGGCTTTCTTTACTGATGCCTCTGCAGTACCAAGCACGGTGTCTGGTCCCCAGCACATGCTTAGTAAATACTTGTTGTTAAACAAATTAACAAATATAAGAAGAATACAGAGATGGATCAGAAGGAGTTCAGACACTAGGGCAGCTATCACCAAACCAGGTACATCACAATTTCTTATGGAGCTTGTATTTAAAAATACAATTTCCATGTCATTTCTCGAACCAGCAGTAAAGAAATCTTACATGGCAGAATTTTTATAGCAACTATAGCTCCCTACTCTATAATCTCAACTCACAATATCACAAGAAATTCAACTAATCTGTAAACCACAGATCCTGTTTAAAGGAGAAATTCACACTGGGCTCATGTCCACTGTGTAGTTAGGTCCCCCCAGGAAAGTCCCCAAATCTCTTTGAACTTCTGTTTCTATACCTACCTCTGATGCTGCCCAATAGGGTAGTCACACATGACAAGTGAGTGTTTGAAATGTGGCCACTTCAAATTAAGATATGCTAAAAGTTTAAAGATATATGACAAGTTTTAAACGTGGTACAAACAAATGTAAAACATCTAGATAATTTTGTATATTGATTATATACCAAAATATATATAATTTTGGACTTATTGGGATAAATAAAACATTAATAATATTATTTTCACCTGTTTCTTTTTACCTACTTTAATGTGACTGCTAGAAACTTTTAAATTAATATGAAACTGACATTTATATTCCTATAGGACATGACTGGTTTTAAAAAATATTTATAACACAAATTGCAGTAAAAATCAGAATAGCACATTTGAACATTTTTTTTGGTAAACTTTAGAGGCAAATGCAAATGCCAAAAGCCATTATTATTTTGGGAGGCTCTAATGTCTCTATGTCTTAAGTGATGCATCTTAAAGGTCAATATCTTTCAGATAACAAAAAGTGATACAATGGTTCATGAACAAGTCATTCTTCACCACTCCCCTATCAATAAATCTCTCCATACACACTTATTGGAACAAAATAAAAAGAGAAATCCTTGTAATCATTGACATGGTGCAAAAATTGAACTCATTCCAGAACACTACACAGCCCGAGTTTCTGTGAAGATGCAAGAAATAGCTTGGGCTGAAAGGCTAGAGGAAAGTTTATTTTTGAAATCTGCATTATTGCCCAACATTTGATGATAGACAATGAATTTATTCCATGATTTCAGCCCAAAGTGCAGAGGAGGAAAAGTCATGGGACTGAGTGATCTCTTTCCTTATCTCTTGGGTAGAACAGTACAGTTCCTCCCACAAATCTCATTCTACCACCTAAAAAAGAACAGGTGCTTTGCCCTAATTGTTCCGGTGTTTCAAGACAGATTAAAGGACATGAAGGATTTTCTTTAGCTCCTTCCATTGCTAAGGTGCAGTTGGTGAACCTCCAAAAATGCTTCCTACGTGTGGTCTGATGGATGAACATGAAGACAGATGTTTCCAGGCTGTACCGACAGAACACTGCCATGATATCATTCCCAAGAGTTTTAAGAATGCCAATAGGTACACAGATAACAAAACCCGAAACACTCTTCTCTCAAAACTCTTCTATGTGAAAGTGAAGAATAGCCAAGTTTCCTTTGGGGATAAAATAAAATCAAATTGTCATACACAGTTCATTCAGTGTCCTTACCAGGTCATGCCTCTAGATATTTATGAATATTAATTGATGCATTTACTGCAATGTAAGGCAGTTGCTAACCTAACATTCCAGCCTTTGTTCTGAGCCTCATATCATTTTCTTCCACACTGTTGATCTTGGAGTGATTGTGTAATTCTAGTGAACTGCTAGCAAAGCGTGATCAATCAACACTTTGAAAGCTTCTGGTTCATCCCAATACCTGGGAGCTGCTTTGATAAATAGTATTCTTGGGACTGTGTGAAATTTACATTGTGGGAGTAGTTAAATACATGTGGGAACATGGCAAGCTATTGTCAGTGTTTTTTATTTATATTTAAACAAGATCTTTTGTTGACTATAAAAACCTCACTTGCCCCAAGTTTATTCTGTCAGAAACTCCAAGTCACTCAAGTTCTATGCACACTCATATTAATGCTTTCTCCTCCGTGTCTGTAAAAGATTGCCATGCATTTATACACATTTGGGGATACACAAATAATAATAATAGAAAGAATACTTTCATCTTAAAAGTCTGGATAAAATCATTAAAGAACCCATCACACTATTGCATTCATGAATAAGTGTATGCTACTAAATGTGGATCGGTCTCCCAAGAAAGTTTTAACCTGGGTTATCAAAACTGACACTCATTTTTAGAAATACTTCAGAGAGTTATAGTTCTTTTCAAAAATTGGCCATAGCTTTCTGAGAATCTCATGAAGTTCTTTTATGAATGGTCACTGTTTTAGTCAGCTTTTTAACTTCTGTGACTAAAAAACCTGACAAGAACAATTTTAGAGGAGGAAAAGTTTATTTGGAGTTCATGGTTTCAGAGATCTCAGTCCATAGATGGCCGACTCCACTGCTCTGGGCCCGAGGTGAAGCAGAAGGGTGTAGAAGAGGAAAGCAATCAAGACTTGGCAATCAGGAAGAGAGTAAGCTCAGCTTACCAGGGACAAAATATATACCCTAAAGGCAAGCCCCAAATGACCCAACTCCTCCAGCCATACCTTATCTGCCTATCATTATTGCCCGGTTAATCCATTCAAGTGGATTAATGTACTGATTAGGTTAAGGCTCTCATAACCCAATCATTTCACCTCTAAACTTTCTTACACTGTCTCTCACATCAGCTTTTGGGAGATATCTTACATTTAAAATATAATGGTTACAGTCAATTTGCTCATATTATGCTTTCAATGCATTCTATAACCACTACAACACATTCTGTAATCTGTCCATAACATCCTGCAGAATTTTCTTTCTGTGTTATTTTCATGTCAATCTTCTTATGTAGAATGCCCTTTCCACATTCCACTGTTCCCTGGTGAGGACCTCTACTGTTCCAAAAGCTGGGAACACAGCAGTAAGACCAACAATGTCCCTGCTCTAGTGAAACTTATTGCCTACTGGGTGTAAGAGGAAAGGAGACCAATACATCCATAGAGAATCTGAGATAGTCTTAAAGTACTTAAAAGTAAAGGGAATGGGGTAAAATGTGGGGGTAGGTGATTTCTTTAATTAGGGAAGGCTCTGCAGTGGAGACAGCATTGAGACCCTTTCATCACTGAAGCCTAAATCCACTCTATACATCTTCTTATCTGCTAAGAGTTCCCACTCGCCAGGTTCACCATGGTGAACTCATTCCCTTACAGATCACAGAGCAGGTAAATGGTGCTGTGGGACATACACTTCTACCATTGACTCTGGTGCTATTATAATTAGTTGTTTTCATGTCTGTCTCTTCACTTGGGTTTTCAGCTTACCCTCCCTCCAGAACTCTCAATACAAATTCAGATTGGACTAATTTAAAAAAAAAAAAAAAACACTACTTATGAGATAGTTCCTAGCTCTGAATCTTAAATTAGATTTCAAAGGACTCTGTTATCCACAAAATTCATTCCCTACACTGGAAGAGGTAACTCCTAGACCACTGACCATTCAGAAAACTTGCCCAAGCAAAAACATGTGCCAATTGCTCTTCTAAGAGAAGTTAAAATTTATAAATAATAATCAACTCTCTCAAATATCAGAAATCCTTGGATCTAAAAAAGGAGAGTTTTACAAGATTTCCATTTGAAAATGCTACCCCAAATTGAGGATTTCACCAGTTGAAAAAAACAGGAAAGTAAAGCTTTAAATTAATCAACCAAAGTATTGATCATCTTTTGTAAACTTCTTACACAAAATAAGTGATATTTTACAACAGTCAGTGAGAAGAAGCAGAATTTGAAAATCCTGTCAGAAGTTTTGTTTTTCATTTATTTTGTGTTTTGTTTTAGACCTAAAGATTGTGTTCAATAGAGTTCTCATTCTTTAAGTGACACATATAAAAAGATAGTACGTTATTCATGGGCTGGGGTTGTGGCTCAGTGGTAGAGTGCTTGCCCAGCATGCATGAGGCACTGGGTTTGATCCTCAACACTACAGAAAAACAAAATAAAGATATTGTGTCCACCTAAAACTAAAAAGTAAATATTTTTTTTAAAAAAAGAAAATAAGTTGTTCAGATAGAAGAATTAATAAGACAAGTAATAGGATATCTTTCTCTGAAGAATCCAAATGTTCTTTCTTAGTTAGGATCAGATTCTAAAATCCCAATTTAATAAAAGAACCCAAACCCCCTACCCAAAAAAGGAATGTCTCCAAGTTTAAGCCACGGTGAATAAATACTCCTCCATATTCTACTTCAAATACCAAGAACAAGGTAGGTATTTTCCCTGCTGCTATAATTTGACATCCATTTTAATGATGCTTACTTTATTGCTTGTCAGAAAAGTGAAATGGGCTGTCGATTTTATGAAGTTTCTCCTACCTTTTGGATGGTTATATTACATTTTGAAATAAGTGCATAACTCCCCTCCCCCAACTTTTTTTTTTTTAGCCTAAATGGTGCATGTGTGGGTTTGGTACTTGGCTGCCAGCGGAATGAAGTCATAATTTCAGGAGTCCAAGAGAATAGATCAAAATCACGCCAACACTTTCATGGATGGATATATGCTGCTAAATGGATGTTTACCTAGAAAAGTCATCATCTGGCAGGCAGCACAGTGCGTGTTCCTAAGGAGCTAGCTCATGTATACTAAACAAATTTGGCTTGGCTGCTGTGAGAGCTGCCCTGTGGAAATTCTCAACATACATTTGTTTGATTGAGCCGTCATTCCCAGTTGATCTGCTGATGATCTGTGTCACTTTGTTTAAATGTCCTGGTGTGGTTTTTTATATATATACAGTGAAAAGCCAGTATGTTTCTGTGATGGATTAAATAGAGGTGAAATTTGAGAGTGACTCCTGTTTTTGATTCCTGTGTTCTCAGACAGGTGGGTCTGGAATGATCAAGAATGTCACATTCAAGCACAAGGGAAAATACGGAGCCCTTTTGATTTAAAACACATTACTGTAAAGATATATTTGCTACTGTGTTCTCCCAGTACAAGAAGCCATTTAGGATTCCCCAACTAAACAAACACCATATGGGTTAATTCTCAACATCCCTTGCAAATGTCCAAAATCAAGGGACACAAAACTCTCACTACTGGGAAACCCAGTGTGCAAGAAGCAAGCAAAGGCCATTGCTGAGGCATGCATTCAGAAATTAAATGAAAGGTCAGGCTAGAACCAAAGCTCCAGATCTCAGATATCCAAGTAATGGTTCAGATGGAAACCCAACACCACAGTGCCATACCACGTCTGAGGCACTAATCAAGCGACTGCCTGTTTGCTTGGTGGTTAAAGCACTTCCTGCAGCTAATCTTCCTAGATAGGCTCTCAGCTTTAATAACCTATGGGGTCTGCTGTTAAGTGCTGGGATCTGGGCACCATCAGTGCTGATGTCTCCACTCTGCCAAACCCCAGACACCACGTGACACACATGCACTCCCTCCCCTCCGCCCCCACAGATGTAGTAGACCAGGGCCTGCCTTAGGTGGGCCGCCCCCCCCAAAAAAATATTCCTGACCAACCAGCTATCATACCTGAAATTCCCCCACAGCTAAGACTATTCCTTTGGACTAAGGCAAAACTATCTCCAAGACTCCTGACAGTGAATCAATCATTTATTCCTTTCAATAGGCATTAAAAATCTACCGTGGGTTACAAAGCATTCACTCTAGAGCAAAAGTGATTGGCCCCACTCCTGGCCTCAAAGAGCAAAATTCTAGAAGAGAACAAAGATGTACAAATGGAACACAGAGCCTACAATCAACAACTCTGTACAGGGTGCAGAGAACAGAGGAATTCATCTGAGAGTGGGAAAGTTTAGGGAAGTTGCCCAGAGGTAGTGACACCTAAGAAGGGTAGAATATGTTGAAGAACAAAAATGATTTCAAAAGAGTTTCCTGGAGGAAAGATGGGGAAGGAAGAACATGCCAAGTAGAAGAAAGGATATACTTAGAGATACCAAAATATGGAATAGCTTAGCATATGCACAAGACTAAGAATTTCTTAGTACTGATCAGCATGGGGGAAGACAGTAGATAAAGATGCAGAGAAAGAGGCATATGGAGCAAGCTTCTACTCTACCCTGGAGTTTGAACTTTCTCCTATTAAGAATATGGTGCCACAGAAGAGACTTAGAGAGGAGAATGGCAGGAACAGAATTGTGTTTTAGTGTAATCACTGATTCAAGAACAATTTAAGAAGGATGACACAGAGTGCAGATGGACCAGTCAATGGCTATTTCAGTATGCATGGAAAAGATTATGAAAACTGAAAAAAAAAATGGCAGTGAGAGTGGAGGATGAAGAAGACAGAGAAATTTAGGAAGTAAAATTGAGAGAATCTGGCGAGAGAGTTGGGAGAGGATGATAGAAACTGCAGTGAACCAATATGCTATCTCATGAATTGGTTTATCAGTGATGAGTAAAAGTGGACAATCCAAGGGATCAGAGCACAGAAGGGGACTAGGTTACATAAGGAGGAAAGGTTACAAACTGAACATTGACGTAGGAGTTCTGGGAAATCGGGGGATCACAATATAATTCTGGGTATGTAGGGAACGATGGAGCTGCAGAACCAATGGGCTTCCCCTTGCTTGGAGAATCCATAAAGATTGAAAGATCAGACTGGGGACAGGAGGAAAAACTATTCTTCTTGCATGTTCATATGGAAAAGACACCAGGTAAGGCATTGGAGGATACCTTCAGTTAGTCTGATGTGCTCTTAAGGAACGTCAATTCCTTAACAAGCCTAATTCTTTCATATTAGTCCCCATGCTGTCCAGTGCTGATCACCCTTATGTTCCTACACTTCCCGCTGTTTGAGGCAGCTTGGCAGTCTCAGCTCAGGCACTTGCCTTCACAAAGTGCTCACCAGGAACACACCCTCTACCTTGCTGGATGCTGCCTGAGTTGAGATTTTTAGGGAAAGGCTACAAAACCATTCCTCATCTCAATTGTTTTCATAGGAATTTATTAAGCAAAATTCAACTGACACGTAACTTTGTTCCAACTTTTGGCAGGGGAAGGGGGCAGAATATGATGACTTTAAATATAATTTGTTAAGATCATTTAAAACACTCGTAAGTGAATATGCAAGAATCTTGCAAAATCACCATTCTTCATAGAGTGCCCCTCCCTGCTCATTCTCCCACTAGAACTCTAAATCCCCAGAGTACCTGAGGACGGCTCTTCTCTCTCAGCCCATGTAATTCCTTCCCCATATTGATCTGTTTGGGATTATTTACTTATATATGTGTATGTGTGTGTGTGTGTGTATATACATATATTATTCTGTGTGTATGTGTGTGTGTATATGCAGAGGTGTACACATAGATACATACATACATACATACACATATATATATATATATATATATATATATATATATATATATTTGAAAAAAGAGGAAAAGGAAAACAGGAAGAGTGTAGAAATTTGGTTTTATTTATTGTTGCTAATCATTATTTATGATTATTTTAATTGAGGTCCATCATCCCAGGAATCTTATTGCAATGGTTGCAACAGATACCAAGACAATATCACAACCAAATCCATACATATATTCCTCTAACTTCTCTTTCTTCATGAGTCATATTTTCTCATATATACACAAAGCAAATCCTGTTAAATTTCAATACAGTTCTAGGCATTATGCTTTGGATTTTAATTTTAAGAAATAGAAAGAATGAACTACAAGACACTTATTTATTTTATGGACTTGTTTGCACCATCCAAAAGAGAATGACAGAAATTCCTTTTAGGACAGGCATGTGTTTACCATTTGATAGCCATAAAAGTAAATAAAATAAAATAAAACAATAAAATAAACAAGTTGCAAGGTCTCTATATTAATTTACATAAGCTGGAGTGATTAAAACACAGATTAAATAGAAGGCTCTTTATCATTGTGGTTTTTGAAATCCAGCAATTCTATCAACCCTCTGAAACACAGAAAAGCAAATTTTAAGTACATTTTCTTAGCTGATAGGTGTCATAAAATTTGGATTTACAAGTTTGTTATAATGTGTACATGCACTTAAATTTGACTCTGTCCCTTGTTTCCAGAGGAAAAAACAAAAAGGAAGATGGGTAAGAATTTACATATTTGGCTGCCAAATTTCTTTGCCTGGGAACCAAGAAACCAAATCAGTCATTTTTGAACAGTCCAGTCTTACACAGGGCTCTGGCAGATTGGCCCTGAAGTCATTCTGCTATAAGCATTTTTCTTTAGAACTATATCATGTTCTCCTAATCCAGGAATCCTGAAACATTAAAAAAAAATTACATTTCTTCCTTGGTCAAAAAAAAAAGATTTTGGAAAAAAAAATGTTGCTCATGATATAAGGAATATATAATGAGGACTTTACTCTTTGCCTCCATGCAAAACACATATACAAGAGAGATACACACAACTCTTACAACAAAGACCATTTTCACAATGCACACAGAAGGAAGACCAAAGAGGAAACAACTTGCAAAATCTATTTAAAAAATTATTAAGGCAGGCCAACAAACAAAATAAAGTTCAAAATAAATAAGAAATAAACTACAAACAAAGCCAGCAAAACACAAATTAAGCTGAGAAAATCCAAAGCAAGCAATCCAAAAACACCTTTCAAAGTACAGTACAGTTAGATCTTGTTCCTAGACTGTTGCCTATGGGGACTGCTAGAAGGGGAAGCCCCCCAATTCAGGCTGATCCATGGGTTAGTTCCCCTGCAGCCTCCTCTACCCCTCTCGCTGCCAGGCTTCCTGGAGCCCTGCCCTGCAGACCAGAGAGCTCCATGCAGAGAAGGGCTCTGGCCACCCCACCAGCCCGGTATTTGGCTCCCCAGTCACCCAGAGCACAAGTATGATGGATGATGATGGATCACAGCACCACCAAAACCGTGTGAATTTCCCAAGGCCTCTGATTATTCTAATCGAGCCCCCAGAAGAAGCAAAGGCTTCACAAAAGCCTCCAAGGAAACCTCCCATTCCCCCTGTCTGCTTGACACAGACCTCACTAAATAAAGCAACTGGGCCCTGATATGGCCTCCTCTCTTTGACACACAGATCCAGGCCTTCATGCTCATTGTTCACTGATATGATTTAGCCTTGGATGAATGTTTAATGAACACCCAGAATTATATCACAGTGGAATGGCCCTTCTGGCTTCTCCCAAGGGAAGATAACAGTTTATGAACACTTGTGGGGCACAGATTTTCTCATGTTCTCTTGCTCTGCTAGACAATATGGTCAAAAGACTTTTTCTCCATTGTCTAGTTCTCTCTCTACCTTCTTCTCTCCCACAGCCCCCTCCCCGCATTGAGGTCTTTCTTAAAGGGTCTCTGAGAGACATAACTGTATAAGGTAAAAGCACAATTTTAGAATTTGTTCATAACATATAAACAATATCACAGCTAGACCTAGACATGCATAGTAAATTTTATATGCTGTAGTAATGGAGGCTATAAAAAGGGTGCAGTACTATTTAATTTAATTGAGTTGGGGGTCTTTGACTTATTCAGATTGGTTTTTGTCATGTAGGTTTATAGCTTGTGCAGTGGAAAGAAACAGGGTTTTGTAAAACAAGGATTCAGTGACTGCTGTTGGCTTCTTGGAATGTTTCACATCAACACAGACAAAATGAATAGTACTATATAAGTCAATAAAACTCTACAAACTGATCATATTCTGAAATATGACTAGGTACTTGCAGCAAAGAAAACATCTATTTGGTCCTTTTTAATGCTTATTATCATCTAATTTCCAGTGCTTGGGTATTTAACTTCCCACCCCACTATTGAAATCTCAGAATTTATATAAACACATAGGAAGAAGGTTGGTTATTCTTCTCAAGAGTGACCCCCAAATGCCTACATCATGGTATTGTATGGAAATGGATCTAATTGAGCATGGGTGAGGATAAGGGATAACTTGTGTTCATATTTTCTTTATGTGGGCAAGATATTGTGGTTTTAAAGTCTTACTTTCTCACACGTGAATATCATCTGCCTCATAGATTAGGACCAATGTGATAACATGTGTAAAAGTCTAGCTTAATAGCTAGAATGCAATAAGCATTCAATAAAAATCAGGAAGTATCATTACTATTTAATTATGTCAAATGTCTCCATTCTCTTTCCCTTATGCTTTTCCAGTAAGCCATTTAAATTTATCTAGATATAAATAAGAAAAATTTTAAGTTATGTAAAGTCTGGATATAAATCAGACAAATTTTAAATTATGTAAAGTGAACAATTATAAAATGAACAAAATAATAAAAATGCCAATTGACTTAATTAAACAATTTGGAGAGGAGAGTGAGGAATGGTGAATATTATGGGTTAGCTTAGGAAGACCTCCCTAGCCATGGTTTGGCACCACTACCCATGCTTCTAAACTGCAATATTGCTTACTCATTAATTATATGACACACATACATTTAGAATTATTTTTTCTGACTAGCCAGACATCTTTAAGGACTCTAATGTTGACTAAATATTTTGAAATAGTTCATCCTTTTAAACCCTTAGAATATGCAACCATAATCTTTATTTCCTAAGTCAGAAAAGTGGACAAATAAGAACAATAGATTAGGCTTCTGGAAAAACCAGATCCTGTTCCTGGCACTGTCACTAATTAACTGGGAAATTCTGAACAAGTCTTTTCATCTCTCTGGGAATCTATTTCCTCGTCTGCAAAATTACTGAATGCACAGAGCCCCCAGGGTCCCTTCTAGCTCATATTCTATGAATCCATCAATCCTTGTGTGACTGTGGAAGTAAATTCCTAGGAAAAACCACAACTATATAGTTTTCTTTGTACTGTAATCACCATAGTGTTATGTTCATATAAACTCCAGAAAAGCCATGATGAAGATGGAACTCTCAGCTCACTTCATGACATTGGCTTGGCTAGGGTCAATTAGAAGATGAAAAGCATTAAAGTTTTACTGAACGCCTGTTACGTGCTGAACTGACACATTTTACATCATTGTCCTATTTAATCTCCCCCTAAAACCTACTATATTCATGGGTAATCATCCCATTTGATAGATTTAAAAAAGAAGAAGAAAACTAAGATTTAGAGCATTTATGTTTCTCACTCCATTGATCCCAGTCTACTTGGGTCCAAGCAAAATATTCTCACATAATTCTATTTCAAGGTTATTCTGACATTTCTATCACCTCCTAACATTTATAGTACCCAAACTATCAAAAGACAAACAAACTCATTAAAATTTGGCAATAACCCCCCTATTCTTTTCTTTTGCAACAAAAGACTATTGACTCCCTGGCTTTGCCTGACTCCCTTCTGGAAGCCTGCTACAGTCAACTCCAGCTACTTCTCTAAGCCAGAGTTTTGTACACATTTTATGTGAAAATTAAAAACAAGCTTGTAAAAATCTCATAAAACTTCAGAGCAAAAACTAGTCATCAAAGATTATCTTACTGTTTCACAAAGATGATCTTTGCCATCTATTGTTACTATAACACTTATTGTCCTTATTTTGAACAGACTTCTAAAGATGACATGTAAGAAAAAAAGCAATTAAAAACTACAATAAAAATGTATTCTTGCTGGGTGCAGTGGTGTATGCCTGTATAGTTTCAGCAGCTCAGGAGGTTGAGGGAGGAGGATCACAAATTCAAGGCCAGCCTCAGCAATTTAGTGAGGCCCTAAGCAACTTATATTGAGATGCTGTCTAAAAAAAAATAATAAAAAGCACTGGGGATATGGCTTAGTGGTTAAGGACCCCAGGTTCATTCTCTGGTATTAAAAAAAAGAAAGTATTCTTGACATGCTGACAACCTTCTCAAAAGGTACATGCTGCCTTATACAAGACATATCTCAAACCAATTACAAAATACTTCATCAGATGTAATTCAAAATAAGGACTTTTGAGAATATTTCTACAACCACTCGCTGTTCTTCAGACCCTTCTTTAGGGGATTCAATTTTCCAGTGGTTTGGCCAGAAAGCTATGACACTGACATGCACAATCCAGGTTTGGATCTACCCATCGATGGGTCTCAGAAATTGACTACATTTGGGAAAATTCCAAGATTTGGAGATCTGCACCAACAGAGCTGTTAAAATCAAAGAGCAGAATGTAGTGTGATTTCCATTGCTTCAGTCAGAGTCTGTAAAATGCCAATATTCTGCATATCTTCAAAGAGCAGAATCTGTCTCCAAAAACCATACAAAATAGCCCACTACAAAGGAAAATCCTTCAAGATCTTTGCTATTGAACTAGGACCAGAAATAAGAGGAAAACCTCTGAGAACAGTATAAAAATGACAGATATAAGAGGAGGCCAAGCATGCCATGAAATGAGAGACTTTTTGCTGACAGATGAGCACCTTTGAACTCTAACCAATCAAAGAATTAGCACTCCCAATGTATAATCAGTACAGCAAGCAAAATATGTCAACACGTGATAGGCAGGATAATCAATCGACATGCTACATAGGAAACAGCAGACTAAATAGCAACCCAGTGCCACTGAGCCAGACAGCCCTTCCTGCTGCTGGAATTTCTCATACCTCAGGGACTAGGAATTAATATGCCATAAAGGAAAACCCCTAACAAGTGAAAGAACAGAACAAGGATTTAGAGTCCTCACTAGAAGTGACTCAGGAGTCCCAAAATGAGGGTCTTGATGCTTTGCTTTTCCTTAGCTGTGTTCCTAATGGTCTTTCTCCAGGCAGATAGTAGAAACTTCAAACTTATCAACCACAGCCCTATTTGTTATTCTTCCCTTCCCATGAAGACTTCAGAAATGATAAAAAGAGCAGGAGCTATGGACATAACCAGAGTCAGCTTTTAATCTCGGCGGGCTGTATGCTCACCACTGACCTCAGGCAAGTCATTTAGCCAGGCTGGGCCTCAGCTTTGTAGCCATCTGTTAAAAACAGGAGAATAACACTTTTTTATAGGGAGTTTTGTGATGATGAAAGGAAATGGCATAGGGGAAATATGTTCAGTGAAACCTAACATGGGTAGACAGTCCTATTCAACACAGGCTGAGTGTGGGCAATCCCATCTCCTTGCACCTAGCATCATACTGGAGTGGCAAGCACTCAGAAAATGTTGTGACATCCATATATCTTAAATACTAAACTCACAGACCCAACAGAATGATGTCGTTTCAGATGTGCCCAAACGACAGTGAGTCATCTGAACTCTCTGGGTCACGGTCAACTCCTTTGTAACTCAAGACAAACAATATCTCACTACCTGAAGCCCAATTTGCCAAGGGTGACTCTCTCAGTTTCTTTCAGCTTTCCATCAATAACCACAAATCATCTGTTGCTGGTTTTCCTTGTCTCATGTACTAACTTGATAAAGCCAGAAAGAAATCACTTCAATTCCCAAATCAACATCCCTTGAGGAATTCAGAAATGACTCTTTTGTTTTGTTTGCATTTTTCATTTTTCCAAAAGAGTCACTATAGTGTTCTTGGGGAAAATTCACTCAGCAAGCCTGCAGGATTTCCGTAGTGTGGTTGAGATGATTGTTGGTAGTAATTTGCTTACATAGATTTCCCCTACCAATTCTTCACAGAACTATATAAAAATCATCCCTAAAATTTGTATGCAATCATAAGAATTAACAAAATAGTCAAGTCCATCCTGAAAAAAAAAAAAGAACAAAGCAAGAGGCATTGCCCTCCCTGACTTCAAAATACACTATAAAGCTGAAGTCGTCCAAACAGTATGGGATTGGCATAAAAACAGGCACATATGGGGCTGGGGAGGTGGCTCAAGCGGTAGAGCGCTCGCCTGGCATGCGTGCGGCCTGGGTTCGATCCTCAGCACCACATACAAACAAAGATGTCTGCCGAAAACTAAAAAATAAATATTAAAATTCTCTCTCTCTCTCTCTCTCTCTCTCTCTCTCTCTCTCTAAAAAAAACAAACAAACAAAAAAAAAAAAACAGGCACATAGACCATGGAACAGAAAAGTCTAGATAAATAAACGCTCACAGTCTACAGTCAACTGATTTTGACAATGATGCTGAGAACATGCAATGGAGAAAGGACAGTCTTTTCAATAAATGGTGCTGGGACAATTGGTTTCCACATACAGAAGAGTGAAACCAGTTAACAAAGATCAACTCAAAGCAAGTTAACAACTTAAATGTCAGACAAAACCACTAGAGGAAAATATGGGGAAATACTTCAGGATATTAGAATGTGCAAGGATTTGGGAGACAAGACCTCCCATATCAAGGAAAACAAAAGCAAAAATAGATAAATAGGATAACATCAAATTAAAAAGCTTCTACACACCAAAGGAAACAATCAACAGTCAAGAGACAATGTACAGAGTGGGAGAGAAATACTTGCAAATAGAAATAAACATTTCCCAAAAGAAGACATATAAATTACCAACAGGTATAAAAAATGTTCAATATATGTAATAAGAGAAATGCAAATCGAAACCATGGTGAGAGATCACCTCACACCAGGAAGATTGGCCATTATCTAAAAGAGAAAAGATAACAAATGCTGTTGAGAATGTACATGCTCTTGGTGGGAATATAAATTGGTTCAGCCATTAGAGAAGATAACATGGAGGTTTCTTCAAAAATTTAACAGAACTACCACATAAAAAACACCAGTCCCACTATTGGGTATTTATCCAAAGGAAATGAAATCAGTATGTGGAAGAGACATTGGCATTCCCATGTTCATTGCAGCATTATTCACAATAGTCAAGAAGTGGAAATAACCCGAGTGTCCACCAACTGACGAATGGTGAATGTGGCTCACGTACACAAAGGAACACTATTCAGCCATAAAAATAATGAAATCCTATCATTTGCAACAACATGGGTGGAAATAAAGTCATTATGTTAAGTAAAATAAGCCAGGCACAGAAAGACGAGTACCACAATGATCCCACCCATATGTGTAACAGAAAAGGTGATCTCATGGAAGTTGACAGAAGAATGGTGGCTACCAGAGGCTGGGGACAGTAGGCAGGAGGAAGGACGGGGAAAGGTTGATTAGTGGTTACGAAGTTATAGTGAGGTAGGAGTGAGAAATTCTGGGGTACTAATGCACAGTAAGATAACTATAGTTTGTGATAGTATATTATATATTTCAAGAAGCTAGAAGAAAGCATTTTGAATGTTTTCACCATAAAGAAATGACAGATTTTTGAGAAGTTTGATATTTTTGATATGATTTAAGCATTACACAATACATATCTGTATCAAAACATCACGAGGTACAACAAATATATGTATAATTTTTATGTTTTCGTACATCAGTTTTAAAATAATTTTAATTTAAAAGATAGATTTCCCCAAACTATCTAGCCCCAAACCACAGATATGTATACTTTGTAACACCTTCCATTCATGATACCTATGGATCAAGATTATAACTGCTTTAAACCTACTTTCTGGACACCAATCTGCACCAGACCCAGGCTCACAGTAGGCCCGGGTCCATCCCGCCACCTGCAGACACCCATCAAGCTCAGGCTCCAGCACAGAACCACCTCTTCAGACCAGCAAACCACCACAAGAGCCCAGGCCCAGCCCAGATCCGCCCACATCGAACAGTGCGGGACCCAGGCTCACAGTAGGCACTGGTCCATCCCACCACCAGTAGACACCTGCTGGAGCTGCAGCACAGGACTGCCTCTTCCATACAGCAGACCACCACAGGAGCTCAGGCCTGGCCCAGATCTGTCCAGATCTGCCCAGACTAACATACAGTGGACCCAGGTCCAGGATAGGTCCGAGTTCTCTATCCCCACCTGGGAGCCCAAGCCTAACCCACTTCCCTCTTAGGACACTACCAACGTCACCACAGCCTTCCTTTCTCAGTGGCCCCTACCTTTTTGCCAACAGACAGGGCCTAGAAGCAACTGCATCTCAAAGCAGGCATCCCAAAGACAGTATAAGGCCCAACCTTTCAGCCCCATCTCTGTAAGACATTGCATCCGTCTTGGGGAAATTCCACTATTATCTTGAGTTACCTCGGCTATTGCCACTACCATGTTTAGTTGCAGTAGCATTCATTGAGGGACACCAGCAGGAAGCCTAACATCAAGGTGAGGCACGGGTACTACAAGAATATAGGGTAGAAACTATTATAATATCTCAGATCCACACTGAAAGAAAGACACATAGACAAAATGAAAAAACAAGGGAGGAAAGTGCCCCAAACAAACCAGGACATTACAATAACAGAACCCATGGACAGAGAAGTTGATGAAATGTCAGAGAAGGCATCCAGAAGGTTCATAATTAAAATGACCCATGAATTAAAGAATGACCTAAATGAGCAAATAGAGGCAAAAATTGATCACTCTAACAGAGAGATAAGAGAGCAAACACAGGTAGCAAAATATTACTTCAAGAAAGAGATAGAGACTCTGAAAAAAATACCAGTCAGAAATACTTGAAATGAAGGATACAATAAACCAAATAAAAAACTCAATAGAAGCATAACCAACAGACTAGATCACTTGGAAGAAAGAACATCACATAATGAAGACCAAGTATACAATCTGGAAAATAAATTTGACCACACAGTGAAGATAGTAAGAAACCATGAACAGAACATTCAAGAATTATGGGACAGCATCAAAAGACCAAATCTAAGAGTTATTGGGGTAAAGGAAGGCACAGAGTTTCATACCAAAGGAATGCACAATCTCTTCAATGAGATAATATCAGAAAATTTCCCAAGCATAAAGAATGAATTGGAAAACCAAATACAAGAGGCTTATAGGACACCAAATGTACAAAATTACAACAGATCCACATCAAGTCACATTATAATGAAAATGCCTAGCATACAGAAAAAGGATAGAATCTTAAAAGCCGCAAGAGAAGGAATCAGATCACATATAGGGGGAGACCAATTCATATCTCAGCATATTTTTCAACCCAGACCCTCAAAGCCAGGAGATCATGGAACAACATATAGCCCTTGAAAGAAAATGGATGCCAACCAAGAATCTTATATCCAGCAAAATTAAGCTTTAGATTTGAAATAAAAACCTTCCATGATAAACAAAAGTTAAAAGAATTTACAACTAGAAAGCCTGCACTACAGAACATCCTTGGCAAAATATTTCATGAAGAAGAAATAAAAAACAGTGATGAAAATCAGCAGAGGGAGGGATTACACTAAAGGAAAAACTAATCAGAGAAGAAACTAAGTCAAGTTAAATACCAAAAATAAACAAAAATGGCTGAGAATACAAATCATGTCTCATTAATAATCCTGAATGTTAATGGTGTAAACTCACCAATCAAAAGACATAGACTAGCAGATTGGATCCAAAAAAAAAGACCCAACAATATGCTGCCTCCAGGAGACTCATGTCATAGGAAAAGATATCCACAGACTGAAGGTGAAAGGTTAGGAAAAATCATACCACTCACATGGATTGGGGAAGCAAATAGGGGTTTCCATCCTCATATCAAATAACTTCAGGCTAAAGTTAATCAAAAGGGATAAAGAAGGACACTACATACTGCTCAAGGGAACCATACACCAACAAGACATAACACTTATAAATATATATGCCCCAAACAATGGAGCATCTTCATTCATCAAAAAAACTCTTCTCAAGTTTAAGAGTCAAACAGACCACAACACAAAAATTTGGGGTACTTTAACACACCTCTTTCACCACTGGATAGATCTACTAAACAAAAGCTGAACTAAGAAACTCTAATACAATCAATAACTTAGACTTAACTGACATATAGAGAACATTTCATCCTTCAATGAGAGAATACACTTTCTTCTCAGCAGCACATGGATCCTTCTCCAAAATAGACCATATATTATGCCACAAAGCAACTCTTAACAAATACAAAAAAGTAGAGATACTACCCTGCATTCAATCAGATCATAATGGAATGAAATTAGAAATCAATGATAAAATAAGAAATAAAAGCTACACCAATACCCGAAGAATAAATAATATGCTACTGAATGAACAAGGGGTTGCAGAAGACATCAGGGAGGAGATTAAAAAATGTTTAGAGGTGAATAAGAACACAGATACAACTTATCAAAACCTCTGGGACACTATGAAGGCAGTTCTAAGAGGGAAGTTCATTGCATGGAGTTCATTCCCTGAGAGAAGAAAAAGTCAACAAATAAATGACTTAACATTACATCTCAAAATGCTAGAAAAATCTACACCAAAAGCAGTAGAAGAGAGAAAATAATTAAAATCAGAGCTGAAATCAATGAAACTGAAACAAAAGAAACAATTGAAAAAATTGACAAAACAAAAGTTGGTTTTTAAAAATAAATAAATAAAAGTGATAGCCCCTTAGCCATGATAATGAAGAGAAGGATAGAGAAAACTCAAATTACTAACATAGGAGATGAAAAAGGAAATGTCACAATAGACACTAAACAAATACAGAAGATAATTAGAAATTATTTTGAAAACTTGTACTCCAATAAAATAGAAAATATCGAAGGCATTCACAAATTTCTAGAGTCATATGATTTGCCCAAATTGAATCATTATCCTAAGTACATGTAAGAAGACATGAAGGATGTGACTCTACTTTGTGTATAACCAGAGATATGAAAAATTGTGCTCTATATGTGTGATATGAATTGACATGCATTCATGTCATATATAACAAATCAAAATTTAAAAAAATTAAAATTAAAATAAACTAAAATTAAAAGAATAAATTTACTCTGAAAAAACAAAGGAAAAAAACACTTTCTCTGTGATACATGATTTTTCACTTATTTTAAATATATTTGCTTTCTAAACTGATGAGTTACAAGAATGGCTTTTCAGCTACACATTTTCTAAGCCTGGCAACTGTACTCCCATGACTTCAGTAGCATGTGAAAGGGCAATTTTCTTCATCCACCATGGCAAGCACCTTTTGAATTTGCTAACAATTTTTCTTTGGATTCATCTCATTATAACTAGGTTGATGATTATAATTTTAAAACTACTTAGAGGAAAGCAAACTTAAACTTATAGAAGTAGAACTGTTGTGAAGTTTTCTAAACAACAGGTTAAACTTGTTTGTCTTTTCTAATACATGTGGCTATAGTCAAATTCAAATATTTTAGTTTTTATCATTCACTGATAGCATGGCTACAAAAATGAGATCTGAGGCCTAATTTGCCTTAGAATTCAGAAACTGAAGAGCTTTCAGACAACAACAATACGTCATTTTTCACGTTTATTTTCCATGCACATAAAGACACCGCACTCTGCCATCAACATGTCAGACAAAATCCAAAATGACTTAGCACAGAAATTACCCAAAGAATGGCCATCAGAAAAAGAGCTGTGACAAAACAACTATGCAAAAATTGCACTTGAACTTGAATTATATTTGCATTCATTTGTTTCCTAATACTTTGGGAGAGAAAAGATTGAGCTTTTTGTTTGGTAGTTTTTAAAATATCAAACATTTGTCGCCCATCAGCTACCCTTTCTTGGATGACAGCTTGGGAGAATAAAGGCCAACTTTTGTTTTGAATCTCATTGCCGTGGCCTTTGACAGCTTATGAGACCTGTCCTGGTTTATTGTGGCCTTTGTACATTGATGCCTACTCAGAAGGAAGGGCAATGAGGGAGGCCCAGGACAATATTTCCACCTTTTCCCTAAGAGATTGAAACCCCATGTTTTTTGCAAAATAGAGCAATATTAAAAAAAAAAAAAAAAAAAACACTTGTCACAGAAAAGAGGGAAAATGTTGGGTAAGTCAGAGATGTCATTGGACATTTCTCCTCCACTTTTAATAAATTAAGTGAGTTGTAGAATTAGGCGTGAAAGTGAGTAAGTATCACATCACAGACTAGGTGCAGACAGCCACCACCATTGCTCCCTCTCAAAACACAGCCTCCCTTTGACTTGTATTATGCTTGGGCTGTTTAGAATTCTTTACAATTTTCAATGAACTCACCAAATAGTTATTTCAGGACAAAACAATTGACAATGAAAACATTGTGATTATTTCATCTTATTGTCTTCAGAGTTGTACAATTATTAGAAAAAAAAAATAAAAGGACTTAGCTTCAATTCACAAAAATAGGAAATACTTAGACTTTTATTGAATTGTAAACATAGTTTCTATATATTCTCCTCTACTAAATTTAGCAATCTATCTCTTTGTGAAAACATGCATATACATATGTGTGTATGTATGTGTATATATATATATATATATATATATATATATATATATATATATAATCACCATAGGAGTTTTACCTGGTACATTTTCATTTCTGTCTTCTAAAATGTGGAAAGGTGCTATACTTTTTCAGGATGAAAATCATTAAAATCATATATAAATATCTGAAGACTTTAGTAAGAGAAACTGGGCCATTTCCATTTTCATTTTCCAAAGGACACTACTGCCAGAAAAGAAAGAAAAAAAAAAGTTTGGCAAAGCTCTTTTCTTTCTAAGCATTAAGAAAAAGATGGTCATAAAACCAAAAGAAAGATATGCTCTCCAAAGATCTAGGTCCCAAACTAACCACAAGCAGGAATGTATATAAAAGTGACTTTCTTAAACTCTCTGTAAGATATTTTATGCTATAGAAAAATCCTTCTGTAAAGAAAGCTGCTTTATCATGGATTCAGCCTGCAGGTTAAAACCTAAGGATAGCACTGGGCTGTGAATTTCCCTCCTGACACTATGAGGAAAACTGTTGAGGAGGTGTTCACTTGGGGTCTTGACATCTCTGCTGCAACAGGGTTCCACTGTTCCAAGTTGCATTTTGTCACTGCAGGTGGCATTTCTGATATAAGAACAATGCCCTCTGCTAAGGTATCCAAGTACCCAAAAGTTACAAGGCCAGATGTGCCATCTGTACCTTACATGAATATTCATGTTAAAGAAAATCAGGTTGTTTTCATTGCCTGATCCTACTCTTGAAAACCCAGGCTATTTCCCACAAAAAGGGAGACAAGGCTCCGGTGTTCCCCACTTAGCTTCTGTGACACTCCGTTGGCAATATCATGGGTATGCCATCAAAATAATACCAGGCAAATGCTCCCGACAGCTGGGATCTATCGGTTTTCACAGCAGGTTTCTTCCCCTACAGCTGGCAAGAAAAATAATCATCTTTCACAGAAAATGAAGGTAAATGACAAAATGTCTCATCAATTTCCAGTAAAAAATCCCTCTTTAAATATTAATTGTGATAATGTTTGACTTTAAAAGAAAGGCAAAAGGGAAAAGTTTGTGTGTCATGTGAAGAACATTAGGAACATCATGATCTCAACAACATGATGTAACTGAAATTTATAGGAATGTCGCTAATCTTCATTTGACAGCAAACCAACCACTGGCTTTTCAAAGAATTGGAACAACCTCTTAGTTTGGGTCAAAGATTTTCTCTTTAAAAAGCTTAAACTGTTCCATTCAGTGTATTGAGTTTCAGTTCCCCCAATACTATCTACTGTTGGGCACTTAAATTTGTGTTTTATTCATGGTCAAGAAGCAGCAGTGACTTTAAAAAACCTTGATGCTTTATTTGAATTGTTTCAGAAAGAAAATAAAAACAGGTTCTCTTTAAGAAATTTACAGTTAACAATGAAGTAATCGGGCCAATAACAGTCACAGGAAAATTAGTAACAACATTGGAAAAAGTTGCTCCTGAGCTCAGCCACAAGTAACATGTTGGGTTTCAGTGACCAGATCAGAGACCCTATGGGAGCTGGGAGAGGACCAGCAACTCCTGCAAATCAAACAAGGTGGAAATGCTGCTGGAGGCCACTGACTATTGGTATTCTCTAAAGCCAGTGAAAGGAGACAATGGCAGAAGGATCTGGAAAATCCTATTGGTAATTCATTGGTGAGAATAAGATAAAAGGCTTTTTTTTTACACAAATGTTTAAGTAACTATTAAAAATATTTAATTGCACGAGAACATTTCCCACTACTGCTATTTATTGTAAACAGAAAGCAGAAGGTAACCACTTGCAGGTTATTTTCTCAGTCAAAAATTGCAATTTTATTACGAGGTATTATGGGTTGGATCTAAAATATTCCCCAAAGCCTCAGGCTTTGGGAAGTGATTGGATCATGAGGACTCTGACCTCATCACTCCTGTGAGGGGCGGGCCCAGTGGGAGGACTTAAGTTGGAGGAGGCTGGTCACTGGGGCTGACCCTGGAAGGGTAAATCTTCTCCCCAGCCCCTTCCCAGCCTTCTCTCTTTCTTGGCTGCCATGAGCCCTGCAGCTTTCCTGAATCCTCTGAAACTGTGAGCCAAAATAAATCTTTCTGTCAAGGACTTTGCTCACAGAGACAAAAAAGCTAACACAGGGGACAGAATGCATGAGTGAATGAATGGTGCATATTCTCATGGATTTTTTTTCTGAGATCATTACTTGAGACCAAGTGTGAGGATTCTGGCTTTAAACTCAAAGTACCACCAAGTGAATGGCAGTAACATGAAATGTCAGCATAGTATTGAAGAAGAGTTCATTAAACCACAGTGGGAACCACCCGTCCATCAAATTCAGGAACAGAACATCCTTGTAATCACACCTGTTTCCTCTTCAAGACATGTGGGAATTAGCCTCGTCACTTTGAGTCACAGTGCATCCTTAAGGAAACAAAACCAAAAGCTGGAAGTGGCCCATGCAGTCATCAAATTGAGTCTTCCTTTTATAACTAATGCCCCAAATGATAGAACCCAATCAGACATTAAGTCCAGGCCTTCCATCTCCCAAGTTCATGGTTCTCCCCACCAATCAACTACTACTGGGCAAGTTCAACAGCTGTTTATGCATTGATGATGCCTTAGAAAGAGTTCTGGCCCATGAGGGCCAGGCACCTGGTTCAAGACCCTACAGCAATCTTGCTCCACACCACCATTGTGACATCCATAACCTCTCATGATAAGGTTGGGTTGATAGTCCCCTGAGGAACCTATGGTCTGATATTCAAATTATGAGGAAACTTGAAAATGAGAAAACAGAAGAAACTATAGCAGAGGCTTCTTTCTATCTGAGTAATTAAGCAAACAGCAAACACATTTCCTCATGGATGCTGGCCTGTAGAAACCAGAGCCCAGCAGTTTCCTCTAAGGAAGCAATTATAAGTAGTGAAAATGGAAAAGAAAGCCCCCACTCCTTTAGTTCAACTATGAATCATTTTCAAGGAATAGGCTTGCCGAGTGACTCCATTTTCAGTTCCAATTTCTCTCAAAAATGAATTTGCAATTCTACAAACCTAGCCTCTAATTCCTAAGAAAGGGATCTTTTAACATAAGATGATCACTAAAAAGTTACATGAAGATGCTTTAAATGGAAAGGAATATGCACTTCAAAATAAAATAGGCACAAGAGATACTTTGAAGATAAAATAAAGATTACTTCTTAAATGTTACATTGGACATGACTTTATGGAGGGTGTGTTTTCATCTCCTATAAAGCATATTAACATTCCTTAGAATAATATAATAGGCAGATTTGGCAAAGATGACAGCATACAGTATTTTTCTTGTAACTCCATCTTCTATGAAGTCACTGCAGTCATGACAAATTCCAGTCCTGCTGGAATAAGGTCTAGAGAAGTCACTGAGAGGTGGGACATGGTCTAACAAGAAGAGTCCCTTCATCTGCCACAACCATACAACTGGGTAAGGTTTTGTTTGCTTGGAGGCTCAACTATTAGGTTTCCATTGTCTTTTAAATGTTGACCACATATTATGAAAAATCCTCTTAAAATGTAGTATCTCCCTTATTCATTTTGAGCCACTATTCAATTGTACCATGCTGGAATTTAGCTGCTTCAGGACAATGTCAAGAAATGTGGAATTGTTAACTACGGAGTATTTATGGATTGCTGGGCTGTTCTAAGTGGCATTTCTGCACCCACCCACCCCCAACCCCAGCTGCCAACTTCATGGCTAATCTCTTCTGCCATCTGGTCAGGGTCAATGGTCAATGATCCAGTGACAATAGGTCTAACTCTCATGACCTCTTGGGTACATCTTTTAAATGGTGCCAGGTTTGCCCCTGTGCTTTCTAACACTATCTTCCTTATTTTCCTAAGATTCCTTCCTTTCTTCCTGACACTGTACTTATGTTTTCCTGTTTTCCATAGCCTAGGTTAACTACAAGAATACTTTTCTTCTGGTTGGTAAACCAATTACTTTATAGTGAGTCTTTCTTTTAAAAAAAAAAATTCTATATTAAGTTGGAAGATGTCACTGTTCAGACTCAGAAAATTCTCATATGTTTTTAAGTCAGAACCTTCTCCAGAGAGTAAAAGAAGGAGTCTTAGCAAATAAATAGGAGAGCATGATAACACTTTTCTCATTTCTAACATAGATTATCTACAACAATCCAGTCAAGAATCTAAGCTTCTTAAAAAGAAGGAGCACAAAGTAGAGAATCTTAAGAAGACAACTGATGCCTGATGATATTATCATCTGTATTGTACAAGCATAAAAAAAAATCCAAGTTTTATTTTACTGTTTATATTGGTTTTATTTTTAAAGATAGATGTTTTCCTAGTTAGCAGTAGATGGTTTGTTTGTACAGATAGATATTTCCAATGATATACTTGAAGGTAAGAGTTATAGCTGAGACTTTATTCACATCCCTTTGTGATTTCATTTGCTCTCTGGGTTTCTGTGTGGTGATGTTAGAACTTACCAGGAATTAGTGTAATAATGCAGAGAAGATTCATTGTGTTCTGATAACAGAAAATAAACACTCATAATTTCTATTTCTTAATGGTACTTAATCTAATTAAAGTCCAAGCTGAGTATCAAATATGCAGAAATATAACTAATGCAACTGTGAGTGCACCAGAAATTCAATATTATTAGCAAAGCAAACCACAGCAAAGGGAACTTTTTACCAGATTCAAAACAAGATTTGGTTGTTTCTTTTTACTTGACATAGAACCCAAATCTTTCGTCTAATATTCCATATCACATCAATTTGAATGGAAAGGAATTTGTCATTTAATGGAGTTTTTTTAAAGAAAAAAGATAGTTATTCTCATTTATAATGCTTAAGACACTAAAATTCCCCAAAATTCATCAGCCTAAACTTGACATATGAACCAGTGTGAAATACATCATTTTTTTTTTTGGTACCAGGAATTGAACCCAGAGGAGCTTAACCACTGAGCCACATCCCAAGCCCTTTATTTTATTTTTTTTATTTTGAGACAGGGTCTCATTAAGTTGCTTAGGATGTCACTAAGTTATTGAGGCTGATCTTGAACTTGCAATCCTCCTGCTTCAACCTCCCAAGCCATTAGGATTATAGGCATGCATCACCACTCCTAGGGAGAAATATAGAGAATTTAACAGTCAGAAAACCCTCACTATATCCATTCTCAACAATCACTTTACCTCTCTAAATCTCTGTATTTTTATAAGTAAAACAAAATACCATCAATTGTGTGGAATTTAAAAATGAGAAGTTTGGCAGAGTGTAGAGAAGGCACACAATGAATAACTTTGTCATTCTTATTTTAAAAACTATGCTCTAGGAGGATGTGGAGGAAAAGGAACACTTTTATACTGTTGGTGGGACTGTAAATTAGTTCAACCACTAGGAAAATTAATATGGAGGCTCCTCAAAAGACTAGGCATGAAATCACCATATGACCCTGCTATTCACTCCTTAGTATATATCCAGAAGAATTAAAGTCATCATACTACAGTGATACATGTATATCCATGTTTATAGCAGCACAATTCATAATAACCAAACTATGAAACCAGTCAAGGTGTCCATCAATGGATGAATGGATAAAGAAAACATGGTACATATACACAATGGAATTTTATTCAGCCATAAAGAAAAATGAAATTATGTCATTTGCAGGAAAATGAACAGAACTAGAGACCATCATGTTAAACAAAATAAGTCAAACTCAGAAGGCCAAGGGTCATATGTTTTCTCTTATATGCATGAGCTAGAAAGTCAAAGTAAAAGTAAGGTTGGGGTGGATCTCCTAAAAATCAAGAGATCAGAAGAGGAAAGGTTCCAGGGATCACACCCAGATAGCATGGCTCCCTATGAATCTGGACACCACATGGTGTAGTAATGTCATTGATTCATAAAAGGTAGAAGTATCTTAAAGGAGGACACACACAGAGGCATGGACAGGAAAAAGAGAGCAGAAAGAGCCACTTCCATAAGACAATTAACCTCTGGGGGTTGCAGGAAAGGAAGGGTTTGCCTAAAGTTATTTTCCATTTAAAAAAATTATGTTTCTATAGAGCTTGCAACCATACTTTTATTTTCCAATTTTCTGATTATCTGTAAGGGAGAAACCGTATAGGATCCCTGGCAGACATTCAGCAGCAAACAGAAAATCTCTCCCTATTTTGGAAGAAGACGAAGAAACTATATAAAAAAAATAATTAAACTAATCACAGATTTATCACTGGATGAGAATTCTTTTTCAAGATCTAAAGGTCTTCGACAGTGAGAATATTTTCACATGATTCCTAATAATATATGTCACTAGTAAGGGACATGAGAGGGTCACCAGATACACCTCCATCATGCTCCATGTGAATAGCTGAGGTGCACAGGAAGGAAGAACATGACTTATCCAAGCTCATTAACATCATTCAACTGAACACAAAGACTTCTTTCTCCTAAACCTCATTCCTACTGCCTCCTAAATTTTGAATTATTATTTTCTGACATGGAACCCTTATGATGTTTAATAATTAAGTCATCATTAATTATCAGAGAGGTAATATTTAATCTTGAGCCAAGACCAAGCTGGGATATAAGTGGAAGACAGATGTGCCCTGAAGCAGTCAGATGATATTTACTTGGTTTCCAATGGTCCCAGAGATTTAGTCTAAGATGCAAACAAGCCAAAAAATGTACCCTTCTGCCTCTGCCAGAATTTATAGTCAAATGCTTAAAGCTTCCCTTAAGCCCATGACATTTCATCATCTTCCCAACAGCCGTGTAGTTACTCCAATTGAAATAAAGAAAACTTCAGTGTTCTGGGAGACCACCTCCTGTAGGTATGGCTCAAGAACTCCATTTCTTAGTCTGACCTTGAAAGCTAAGACAAGCATCTTCAAGACTGCTGAGGTTTCGTCAAATTCCTACCGTGCAAAGACCATGATGCTCTGGTTTAAAAGCTGAAAATAGCATCCTTTCAGTGGCACAGCTAAACCCTCCCTCTGATTTTATGGTAGTAAAACTTCAGGACAGCTTTCAAAGTCTCTCTGATCTGACGAGCAGTACATTTCTCTAAGTCTACCACGACTTCCGGAACAAGTTGGCGGTCAATCTCCAGTTAGTCTAAAAAAGTCACAGCTCATGACCCCTCTGATCAGAGAGCTTGGAGACTCGATGGTACAAATCTCCATCTTCTCCATGGTGTGAAAGAAGACGGTTGTTCTGAAGGGTACACAATGTGAAACATGACTGGCAAGATCTCTCCATAAACAGAACAAATCTCTTCCCTCACAGAGCTGCCTTTATTTGAGCAAGACATTTGCAAGGCTTAGAGTCTCCTTGAATCTATTAGAAATCCTTCCCTGAGTGAGGAAACAGACATTGTAAATGAACCATGACTCAGAAACCCCCTTGTACCAGAAAATATCCTACAGATTCCAGAGGCATTTTATGTTCTATTTTCCTGACATACTAGTTCTATCTGATTCATTTATTTTTTGTTTAATGCTTTAACCAGTTTCTGTAGATTATTACAGTTAAACAAGTGATTTCTTTCAGAGTTAGCTTTTTTTTTTTCTTTTTCCTCTTTCTGACTTTGGAAGAGTTTCAGATTCAGTTGAAGGAAAGGCTCTGTTATATACTACAGAAACACCCAAGACCATATATTCATCTTAACTACAATAAGAAAAGCCAGACCCAAATATCCCAAGCTAAACAGAGGAAAATTAAAATTTAGTGTTCATTTGCAGAAACTCCCCACTTTCATGCACCCCTGATAACCAGTTGGAATCAATGAAAATTTATAAGCTTACAGAATAAAAATCTGATTCTCCTGTCTCAGAGGACCTTGCTGCACTTTCAATTTTTATGTCTTACACAGATGACTTCAGTGGCACCAGAATAACTTGCCAATTAAGACAGGAGAAATGTGCATTTCAATTCTTTTTCCACTGGAAAACAGAACTATGATTAACAAACTCGATTTTCTGTACACTTGATCTTATTTAACATGCAAATATTCTCTTAAATTCTGTCCAGATATTAATATGATTTATTAATATGAATCAAAATTTTAAAAGATTATGATCTTTAATTCAGAAATTCCATTGAGAGCCAAGAAATAAGGCTATGTAAGAAAATGAATCGGATAAAGAAACAGCCATACAGAACATTTGTTGAGCATTTATTGTGAATCAGGCACTGTTTTAAGACTTTATATTCCATGTCTTAGAGCAACCCTATTAGGTAGGTCCTAACATTATATTCACTTTACAGCTAAGGAAATGGAAGTTTAGAAAAGGTAATTGCTTGGTCATGCAGTAAGAAAGCATATTTGAAAGCCCACATCCTTAACCACTCCACTTTGCTGTCCTGTGTGTTACTACATTATTTATAATAATGAAAAATTTTAACAATCAAATGTCCAACAATAGAAGATTTGGGAAAATAAACACAATGGAATTCAATGCAGTCATATGTTGAAGAACAATGGTGTCCTACAATATGAGAAAATGTTTGCAATATACTAAGTGAAAAAACAAAGCAGGTTTTCAAACCAGCACAGAGCAATGCCCTTTTGGTAACATAAGATATATTCACAGGAAAAAAAAAGATGAAGATACACACCCAAAATGTTGAAAGTGGTCCTCACTGAGGGTAACTTTATGCATTTTTCTTTGTTTTTTTTAATTTTAATAATATTATTCAATCAATATTACAGCTGCACTTTTCTATTTTAAATTAGTTAATTACTTTATAAAACTGCCATTACTTTATAAAACTCCCCCCAAATAGTTCTGCTAACATAAAAATGTAATTTTGATTGAGTTTGCTCCATCCCAGTTTTTTCCCAAAAGCTCATGGGAAAACTTCAGCTAAAAGATTTTAATGATTGTATAAGGAAGAAGTCACCAGAACTTCCCCATGATTCTGCCAATTAATTGCATGCTCCCCCCGGAGACCCTGGGGACATACGTAGGTGTAAAAGTCATGTACCATGTTGAGGCACAGCCCAAGTTCAAATGTACAGCACAACTCCAAGATGGTGGACACCCAAATGGGAAGAGGGACTTCTGATGCTCAGGTATGTCACTGGGAGGTTTGTAAATGGCACCACTGTACTCACAGCAAGGTGCCAGAAGCCTCCAAACACGGTGACAAATTAATGTTCACCCTCTGTCCTTGTTGGTTCACTCATGCTGAGAAGTATTTTTCACCTTTTGAAATCTATCTGATTTGAAGTCAATGAATAGTTTTCTGCACTAATAGCATGAAACATATGAGAACCAGTTGACAGCAGTAACAAGTTTAGTAATTACTGAAGTAAAAGGGCTCAAGGAGTAATTACAGTTAATAAGAGATTAATTGAGCTACATGTGGAACAGAAAAGATTGTGCCACAGTCTTGAGAATAACTTCCAAACCGGAAGCCATAAAACATTGGTCTTATGAACTATCCAGTTAGCAACTTGAGGCTAGAGGAGAATGTTGAAGAAAGACATCTACGTTTATGTGCCAGATACTGCAGATATATAAATGAAATCTTGGGTGGTATTATTAAGTAGAAATTAATCAACCTGCAAATTTAAAGATGAGGACATGGAGAGCCAGGCATATTCAGTGCCCACATTCTTTCCACCAGACCACATATCTTCAATGACAGGTATGCATGTTCAAGGAATGAACATCTTTTTTGAGCCTCTTATAACATTTTAATTTCTTTCTTTGTATTCACTTTTCCTCAGATGCCACATAGATTTATACACTTTTAAGCTTCTGTTTCTCTTTTTAAATAAAACTCATGCTGTTTAAATGCAAATATTACCATTTAAAGTCACAGAGCTATGCTAGTCTGTTTTCTTTATCAAGTACTATTTCTTTTATTTCTTAATGCAGTACAACAGACTTGAATTTTGTTTGATAAAAGTTTTTCACAGCTTTTAGATGAGTCTGGATAGCAAATGATGTCACAGAAAGAGATTTCATGTATTCTATTAATATTTATGTAGTTTGTACAAATTAACTATTGATCTAAAATAAAAGGAGACATCTTCAGCTATTTAAAAGAAATTTGTTGTCCTTTCCAATGGTAAACAATAATAGCACTGAATTGTGTCAATTTGGAAATGAGACAAAGTGACCAAAGGATGCTGGTGAGTGTGACTCAGTTGAGCTGATAGATGTCTCAGTCCAGATGTGAGCACATCTGGTTCTAAGTGATTTGCAGCCACATCCTGTACAGAAGATGGAATAGGCAGGGACAGAATACTTGTTAAAATAAAAAGCATCCTATCCCAGAGAGGAGTTTAGGGATTATTATGATCTCCTCTGCCCTTGTAACTCATTTTCAGGGGAAAATACCTGTTTGAAAGGTAGCTAAAGTGGAACTAAAGGGAGAAAGAAACTAATAAAGAGGTAAGTTAAATTGTTACAAACAGAATTACATCTCCTCAAAATTCAGATGTTGAAGTCCCATCCGCCCCCTCCTCCCAAAATGTGACTGTATTTGGAGACAGTTTTTAAAGCAATAATCAAGATAAAATGGAATCACTGAGGTAGGTTCTAACCCAACAGGATCGGTGTCCTTATAAGAAGAGGAGATCAGGTCACAGCAATGCACTACACAAAGGAAAGGCCATGGGAGGACACAGCAAGAAAGCAGCCACCTGCAAGCCTAAGAAAGCACCAAACACCTGACACCCTGATCTTGAACTTCTAGTCTCCAGAACAGTGACGGAAAGTTTGTTTCTGTTATTAGTGTGAAATTTTGTTATGGTGGCCCTTGCAAACTAATAGAGTTGGGAAATGGTTGGAAGAGAATGTCTTGGGGAGGTTAGATTTACGTTTTTAATGAAAATAATTTTGCAGTAAAAATTAAAAGCCACCCTGGTTCAGATTCAGCCTAAGCAGTGACTAAACCTCAACAGTGAGCTCCAAAGTGAAGACAACTTATCTATCTTGCTCTTCATCACCAGGCCAGAGGCTGTGCAGGCTGGCACAGAGCACACATTTAACAAACATTTGTTGCCAGAATGTTACACGATAGATACACATGTTTTCCACCACATGATATGTAAAATTTATGGGGAGGAAACATCTTAAAATTCAGTTCTAGAAACAGCCTAACTCATACATGTCTAGTACCTGCAAGTAGTAGCAGGTTTAATGGATCTGATGGTAGATTTGCATTCCAGAACCTTCCTTACCTAACAGTTGTGTTACTTACACGGTCACTAATGCCTTTCCATCTCCATGTCACTACCACTTAAATGGGATCAGTGACACCAACACTTCTGTACATCCATGGATTGTTGTGAAGATCAAATAAAATATTTTGCTTGAAAATAAAGCAAAAGGAATAGTACACATGTATTATTAGGTAGTCTTTATGATATAAAGAGTGCTACTGTCTCTCTTACAGCTCAAAGTTCACAGATAAAGTTTGACTTGTAGGTTGGAAATTTCAAAAGGGCACTTATCCATACAAGAAAAATAAATAAATTTTGAGAAATAAGAAAGGCCTGAGTTTAGAGAAGTTAGAAGTTCAAAGTCAATTGATTCCTGCTCCAACAAGATTCTACTTTGAACAGGAAGCCCATCCCATTCATAGAACTAGCTAAAAAGTAATTTGTTTTTCAATAAATCCTCATTTCCAATATTCTGGGCAGCCTCTGGCGGAAAAATGCTATATAGCTATAATATGTGATCCTTCATCAGGACCATTTTAGGACTTTTGCCTGTCCTAGCTACTTAATTTTAAAAGCTGTATTCTATGTTATATCAAAAATTAAAATGTGCCACATCCCATATTTGGCATAATTCAAACACAGCTCTCAATGAGTTGAACTGTATTCATTTTTTGAAGCCAGTAATTTTTTTCAAGTCTCATATTTGTTGTATGCCCTTCAGAAACCAGTAGCTCTCAGTCAGGGCCTGTAGTGGGAACAGATTAAACCAGTCTATCTTTCATAATTGTCTAATTAGTTACTTTGTATAATTGCACTGGATTTTGAATAAGAAGAAAAAAAGTCCTCTCTCACACAGTTTCCTAGTAATCTAAGTCCACGAGTCTATTTTCCCCACCTGCTCTGTTTGCCTAAGACTGGTCATTTGTTACCTGCTAGTTCCAATTGATTTCCTTTGCCTTTGCCTCCTTTAGCCACGAGTGCAAAGAACAGACTGTACGATTTATACCAGCCATCTCGTACCAATCATTAGATAACAAGACCCTTTACTGAAAGCATTTAGAGTAAAACAATACTTTAAGTTTACCTTTGCTTTCATTTCCTTCTTTATTACACTAGGTTCAAAGTGAGGCCAAAAATGGTATCACAAGGCCTATTTAGACATCCAAGCAAAGGAATGCCAAGTCATTCTAAATAAATCCCTCGGCTCCAGTAGAATTTTACACATTTTCAAGTGCAAGTCTCCAATAACATTTTTTGGGCTTGGTTTTTCCCTTGTCTGTTTCAGTCACTGTCTTTACATATAAAGGGAAATGAGTCATATTAAATTGTGCTCCAGCAAATGTCCTATAAAGACATATCTAAGCCATCCTGTTTGCTAATAAAAAGATAAGATTTGTCCTCTCAAAGAAGCAAGGTTAGACTGTGCCAAAGGGCTTAGAGCAGAGTTAGACAAACCCAAAGTCGTTAGCCAGGGGGAATCTGAACTTGTGGCCTTTCTTCAAGTGGGAGGGGTAGGAAGGGAGTAGCAGGAACCTGTCAGCCTTGGAAAGTCAGGCTTGTGGAGAGAGGCTGGGAACTTCCTGTGGTTACTAAGGTTACTAATATCTTGCATAGATGTCCTGATAATTATTTTCTAAAGTTGGCATTGCCCACTGGCTTACTTATGCTAGTAGAGCATTATCAAGACCAATGTCTTCCAGAATTATAGAACTCTAAGATCCATACAAAAGAAATAAAGATCTCTCCTCCACCTGTTGCCTATCAAATGGTACCAAATGCAAAAATGAGTACAATAAAATCTGTCCATGTTTCAAAATTTGAGTTCAAGTTGACTTCTCTAAATGGTGACTCCCAAACAGATTTCCTGAGTCACTTACCTGATTAGACTCAAAGTCGAACAAACTAATTGCAGTATTTGCCAAGGTAAATACAATTAGGTAGACTAGTCTGCCACAAATTCTAAGCCCAAACACACATGGTTTTGAGATTTTCAGATTATCTTCTACAGGGTTCTGTGTTCATAGCATGGATTGTGCTTACACATGTAAATGGCCACAAAAGTCCATACCAGGTAAATGCGACAGGATGGTTAGGAACTGAGGGAGACAGAGAGGCCATGCTTCACAGGATATGGGCAGCTTCGATTCCACTATGGCTGGTTGTTGTCATGTAGAAAAGTGATCTAATGTGGTCAGATAATCTGATAATTTGAGAGAAGTTAAAAAGTTGGAGTTTTAGGTGAGGTTTCCCAAATTTTTTTATACATATCATAGCCTAATCTATAGTACGTCTGCAAGCCAAAGGTAAACCAGGAGCCAATATTTTGATACCTGGTAAGGATCCTGTTTAACTCTACTCCTTGGGCAGGAAGAAAGTTGTGGCGTGCTAACCACCACTGTCATTTGTTTTCATTATTTTATTTAGCCTTAACTGATCTCAAAGAGTTACTTAAGCATATTCTACAACAAAGAAGTGTGGAAGAGGGAAGAGATCTAGAAAACAGTAGAGCAGATGTCAAACACACACACACACACACACACACACCTTTCATTTAAAAATCACTGAAAATTTTTAACATAGAAAGTTCATCATATGGGGCTGGGGTTGTGGCTCAGCAGTAGAGTGCTAACCTAGCGTGTGCAAGGCCCTGGGTTTGATCCTCAGCACCACATAAAAATAAATAAATAAATAAAACAAAGGTATTGTGTACAACTAAAAAAAATAAATATTTTTTTTTAAAAAAGAAAGTTCATCATATGGATAAATTATTTCAACCTTGTATGTCATTAAAAAAATTCCTGTTAGTCTATCCATCTATTTCATCCATTTTCACTATCAGTGAATTTTAAAATGTGTGCACAATGAGGTGACCCTTATATCAAAGACTACAAACAGTGCTTCAAAATATGCAGCACCTTTTTAAAGAAAGACACACATTCTCATAAGCACGATTGAAATGGGAAAGGTTAAAGGCTACACTAGACTGTTCTATTCTGTGCCAAGATTCTGCTCCAGCTGCAACTAAATAGTGGTTCTCAGACTTAATTACATAAAAGACCCGTGTAAATTCGAACTGTTTACTATGTGATTAGAACTTCTCTGAGCAAAAAAAGCTCATATTTGATTTCCTTGCTGTCTGCACTTGCCCAAACCCTTTACCCACCAGGTATGTACTGAAGCTGTGTAAACTCAATATTTTTCTTTTGGAATCAAGGGCAAGATATAAAAGTTTATAGAAACAGTGAAACCCAATTGTGAAAAATTCATTTTATGTGAATGGAAAAATGAAACTAGTCCATATATGACAACCAATGTTACCATGTTGGAATTTCTCCCTACAACATTGAGAGTATTAGTTCTTAACTTTTGCATAAGAATCATCACAGATGTTTGTTAAAAATACAAATACCTCAGCCCAGTCCCCACAGGCTTACTGTTATTTTGGGGTGAGACCTCCCAAGTGATTTGAATGCAGAGATCTGAGGACCACATTTGAAGAAGCACCAATCTAGAGAAAAATCCTATTTACACATTGAACAGAGGAGAACTATTATCTGAATTCATTTGGGAAAAAATGAACTTATTCTACATAGTTGGGGTGGCAGGTATAGCATCTTCAATTATAACTGTTCTCTATTGTCAAAACTTAACTGCTATTTGAATTTATGTTTCCTTTAATATTTTTAAATTGTTAATTTTAAAACTGTACACAGAGATTTGAGAAAATGTACAAAATACACAGTCAAATATTTTTATGTTTTCATTTGAACCTTCTGTAGAAAATAAGCATACTTTAGATGCAAGCAAATAAAATGCATAATTCGGTTAGTTGTTTTTTTTTTCTGTGTGTATGTGTGTGGGTGTTTTAATTTGTCCTTGGCATTGATGAAGAACAAATTAGCTACTCTCCTTGGGTGCCTACCAGAAATAAGAGTAACAAGTGGAGCTTTCTTCCCCCCTTAGTAATATGTTCCTTTGTAGATAAGCACTGCAGAGAGGTAAAATAATGTCTTTTAAAAGTTTACTGTTTTCTTGTTCTAAGATGTAAATGATAGGGGAAGGACTGGAAGCTATTTCAGAAATATTTATTCCATTGAGACAATAGATTTTGGTCATTAGAAGAAAGAATCATGGACTATCAAAATGAAACAAAAAGACAACAGATTTAACTCTATAGCAAGTTTCCGTACATATGCAGCAGACACGCCTTCTCACGTTATACATTCATTCCCTTGCAAAATGAACTAGGGGTTCAGGTAGGCGGATTATGGAAAGGGCTTTAATGATGTAAGGCACATTTTTAAAAGAGAGATATTTTCATTTTTAAAGGATTCGATAAATGTAACGGTAGAGTTAACAAACGTGTTTTTCTTGTTTTTGCTCTCAAAACTATGCAAACCACTTATTAATCTCCAGTCTGTTTCATCAATCTTTTATGATGTGTTACAAGGAGTTTTTCAGATTTAAATTTCATTACATCATTTTATAGTTATAAACCCTGACCACTGTAATTCCTGGTCTTAAAACGAGGCTAGGAAGAGAGGACGCATTCATTAGGTAAGGACAGTGCTAGAAACCTGCAGTTTAAGCAAGGTTAAAGCAAATAAGAGGCCCAAGTTCATGGTTTTAAGCACACTGGAGAACCTGAGAAAATGATTTAGCATAGCGAATTTCCATTATTAATTTGCCATTGTTTCATCTCTTAGGGAAATGTGGGAATGTACAGCCATGGCTGTCTTTTTCCATATCTAGAAAGGATACCTAAGTGGTTCTTAACAGTAAGAAGTTATTTGTGTTTGGATCTCTTTCGCCACAGCTTCCTTAACTAGCTCCTGGGTAGAATTCATTAATTTTTATTAACAGGGAAAACATTTGTTCCCGTGACAATATTTGCATTGCCTGAATGATTTTCACCTCTGCCACAAGGTGTACTATCGGCTCATATATCACCCGATTACTTGGAGAGCAGAAAGACCCTCAGTCATTAGTGAGTGAATTAAAGATGATCTTAAGAGCTATTAATCACAGTGACAAAAGCCTTAATGTTTCTGTGACCCTAGTGGAGCCTGGGGACTCAAAGGGAAGCAGAGGGAGAGAAAATGGAAACATATGTTTTCTCCAAAATAACCTACCTTAGGAGAACTGTCAAAGAGAGAGTCACATCAAACTAAGAAATTCTGCCAGCAACTGGCCTCTGGATTATGTGTCTATTTATCTTCTTGCGAACCCATGTTTCCTTTTAAAACATATATTTTCTTGCTGTAGACAATTAAGAGAGCCAAAACCATTGTCTTTTTTATCTTTAATTCCTTAATTCAAAGTATATTCAGGAGGACTTCTGCTTCTGCTAAGCTACATTTCTTGAAAAAAAATGTAATGTAAATTTCTTTCAGTCGGCTAACCACATAAATCAGGATAAAAACAAGCAGACAATAGCAGTAAAGCACCATTATAAACATTAATTCAAGCAGATACAATATTCCAATAATGGACCAAAACGGTAACATTATTAAGCACTACAGTAGGTTACAACACTTAATCATTCTTCAATATATTTGGCTGTATTCGTCTGGATGTTTACAAGATTATAATGGCATCCACTGTACTGCTAATAACACAGGCACTTGCTGGAATTTCAATTATCTTTTGCAATATGTTGACATAAGGAACAGACGACAGCCAGCTATTTCTGAGTGTGGCAAGAAGATCCATATCCCTTATTTGTAGGCAGATCTTTGTTTAAGTAGCCTAGGAAATATTACACTGTGCTCATATTTTACAATTGGTTTGCTTCTCTGATTAAAAGAAATAGGAAATTCTGACTAAATGGCTTTTATACATGTCAGTTTCTTTGATATGATTTGGATTAGCAAAAAACATTGCCAAAATCATCTTATTTGCCACACATACACACAAAAAGAAAAAAATCCCTCTCAACCACCTTCCAGTGCCTACTACAGTGACTAACACATAATTGGAGTACAATAACCCACGGGTTAGACTGAGTTGGATAAATAAATAACACTAAACAAAAAACATCACTGTGGCTTAGGAAGATTGAGAATTTTCAGAAATTATTTATTTTCAATAAACTTCTATGTTGTGACTAAAAAGCCCAAATCAATTCAACTGAAATTTGAAGTCCATAAGAAGATTTTTTTCATTATTTATTAAAAATATTTATAAGGATAATTACCTTTCTGGAACCACAGAGAAGACAAGGGGAAATTTACAAAAAGTTATTATATTAAAATAATTCAGAATCATTTAAAAGTCTCATGAATAAAATCTTCTTAAGAACAAATTACAGTATTTGTATTCTGCTTTACTGTTTACACAAGCCTTTCAACTAGATTTCATTATTTTCTCCATCTGCCAGATGAGGAAACCAAAGTTTACAATATGAAAGTAACTTTCTCCCTACTATCACAAATCTAATTTAAGGGGCAGACTATGCCAGCTTCAAATCCAGTTTACTTGCCATGAAACTAAGCTGTGGCCCATATACTCAAAATGCAAGAAAAATATTCTGGTCAACCAGAATCAGTCTATGAAATGAGATCTGTGAAAAAGTCTAGCTTCTATACAGAAAGTCACACTGCTAAAAGTTATGGGAGACATCAGAAACTAACTTCTTTGCAATTTTTAGTCACAGGATGAGAAAAAATAAGAACTCATGTCAGATCCACCGATAGAATATCAAAGATTAGTCAACAAAACGCTCACAGTAGCCACCTTCTTTCATAACCACACACATTCAAATTACAACTCCATCCATTTAACAGAATCAAGCTTTCTGGAATGTTATTTCTGGGGACAAAAACCTCCTTTATATGCTTCCCTCTCTTCTGCCTGCAACCCCCTGCAAATAAGGGTACAACTATTCTTGAGTTATAGGAAAATGAAAAGTATACATTTACAAAGAAATCTGTTTTCACTTGACATTTTTCCTTCTCCCTAGGCACTAATAGGGAGTCTATTATAATCTCAGAGAAGAGTTCCACACTCATGAGATTGAAACGTTTTCCCAAAAACAACTGAAAAATTATTTTTGAATAGTTAGACCAGACTACCTAAGATTCCAGCAGAGCCTAATTGCAATGTCAAATATAGAGTAACAAGAAGTACACTACTATCCATCTTCCTAAAGTGCTCCAAGGGATGGGTATTCATCCGTGGACCCAGGACAGTACATGACCCAACTAACTTCTGGCACTTTTGAATTTTTGACAATGAGCCAAATGCCAATCTTAGCTCTTTGCTTACATGAACTCATTAATGCTCATAAGAGTCCATGAAGTAAATATTACTATCATCCCCATGTTAGAGGTAAGGAAAGTAAGGTAGAGATGTTAGATAAATTAATAAACACTGAAAACACCATGATCCCAACCCAGATAGATTAGCTCCTCATACTGATCTCAAAGCCATATACCATCTTACTCTGTTCCTTACCCAGACATAGGTGCCCAAGAACAGGACAACTGTAAGAATAGTTTTGTTTTGATTTTACTAAAGATGCATTTATTTAATCCTAAATCACAAATATTCAAGTTCTTAAGTAAAAAAAAAAAATTAACATTCATTCACTTTTAATTGCACCAGAGGACCCTGAGAAAAGGATTCAGGAACATATAATTTATTTCAAAGGTGGTCCCAGGGAATCTGAGTAAGGGAGGAAGTGAGACAGAGAAGGGCCAGAAGTCCACAAAAAGGTGTGCCATCAATCCAGTTACCCCTGGAGAGCTGTGAGCATAGAGCTGCACAGCTGAGATGAGGGAACTGGGGGTTTACTCACCAACATCCATCATTCATTTGTAGAGAGCTGATCTCAGGGGATGTGATTTCTCACACTTCTGACCTGCCCCACACTCAGGCCAGGCAGGTTCAGGACAAGCATTTGGAAGTCATGATGGCATGTACGGAGATGAAGAAAGGACAGGACAGGCACTAGCCCACCATAGTGCTAGCCACAACCAGCAGATGAAGAAGTGTTTCAAGTACTGTCTGGGTTTCTTGTTTCAACATGCAAAGTTTTTAATTAAAATCCACATGTGCTTGATGAATAAAACGATTTTTTTATTCATTCTCCTTTTGTATTATTTACTAATTCATTTCTTTAAACAAAAATGTATTGTGATCGTGCATCTAGGTTGGATGCTGGAGACATAGATGAAAATACACTGAAAACAATCTCAAGGAAGATATGTATGGTTACTCGTCACAAAAGCCATGACTGGTAAAACAGACTGCATTAAAATAGGACTGTCTGTTCATTGATGGCATAAAGAAAGCAAAGAAAACACAAGATGCAAACTAGAAAAAGACATTAGAAAAGTGTGCAGCTAACCAAGGATTAGTATCCAGAATATAAAAAGAATCTCTAAAATAAATAAGACTAAACAAAAACCCAACAGAAAAATAGGCCAAAAGCATGAACATAGTTTCACTAAATAGGAAGCACTAAAGGCCACATAAATATGTGGAAAGAAACTCAATCCCTTTAGTTAGGAGGAAAATGCCGATGATAGCTTGCTATGGTTTGGATAAGATGGAACCTGTGGGATGTGAGGGCTTATGGGAGGTCCTTAATTCATTGAGGGATCCCTTAAAGCAGATTGTGGGGCCCTTGCCCAGGCTCTCTCCCTTTTTGCTTCCTGGCTCATGATGTGACCACATTCTCTAACATGTACCTCTACCATTGCCATCGGGCACCCTCATCAGAGGGTACCAGTCTTGGGATTTGAACAAACCAATCTTTGGATTTGAACCTCCAAACAGTGAGCCAAATAAATATTTCATCTTTATAAATGTATTGCCTCACCTCTTTTGCTGTAGTAATGTGAGGCTGACTAATACAAGGCTCCAATGAGATATTATTTCACATCTCCTAGTTTGGCAAATAGTATGATGCCAAGTGATGTGACTCTGTAAAGAATAAGAAAGCTCTTGCACATTGCTGGTGCGTATATAGTTTGGCACAATTATCTTAACACTATATTGTACTATTTATACTATATCCCTAGTATAGCAGTTCTACTCCTAAACAGATACTTTAGAGAAACTGTGTATATATACTGGAAGATATGTTTGAGACTGTTTCTCTTTGGTGTTGCTTATATTAAAAAAAATAAATAAATAAAAATAAACACTGCCACCCCCTAAGGCCTTTCTGCAAAGAATAACTGTGGTATAGTTATGATAGTCATAGAATGAAATATTATCAATGATGAAAATGAACAACATGGATAAATCTTAAAACAACATACTGCATGAAGATAAGCAAGACTTAGAAGATTTCTTTTAGTGGAAAAACTAAACGAACCAAACAATGTATTGTTTAGAGATACATAGATAAATAATAACCATTTTTTTAGATAGAGGACTGATCAATGCAAACTTCAGAGAAGGGATTACCTTTAATTTAATAGGGGAATACGATATAAAAAAATGCACATGGGGAGATGGAAATAATTTGGTTATATTCCACTTGTACATAAGGTATTGAGTTCATTACTTATACATCTGTTTATTATGTTCTTTTGGATGCATCAAGTTTTACATAATAAAAGAAAAATAATTATTTAAAATGATCCGTGGCCTTACACAGCTCACCCTCTGATTGGGAAGCCTTCTTGATGCTGAGTGCTTTAAGAGAAGATGAATCACAACAGAGGGGTTGTGGGATCATGCTGGGTGCAAGGAAGTTTCTTGGAGGAAACCCTGAGACATGAGAACAACTGACCAATCAAGATCAAGAAGAGCTTCCCAGGCAGGACAACAGAGTGAGCAGAGAACTGAAAGAAGATTGAAGCCTGCTGGCTTTAAAGGTGCTGGGGAAAAGAGAGTGGAGGGAAAGCACACTCCAGACAGGTTGCCATTGAGTGAACTGACACCGTTTAGACTGCGTCATGAGAAGGTACAATTCTCACCTTTGGTAGGGGCCTGTTATGGTTACTTCTCTTTTCAGGGATGAACTGCATTCCCTCCAGAGTTTCCAAAGGAAACTTCCATTTTCCAATCAGACTGTTTTTAGAATGGGCTGATAAGAAATTAAATTCAGTGTACCCCTTCTCTCTGCCAGTTCCAACAGCTCACCACAGACCTAAGTGTCCAGTGGACACATAGAGAAATTCATGGTGGTGGTCCTCCAAGGATGAAATGACAGAATTATTGAAAACACCAAGGCTGCAGATTCTCTTATTGGCAGAAGTGACTCTGCCTTAAGTGCACAAGTAATTTCCTGAATAGTTCAAATAACCTAGAGAAGCAAAGACCACTCTGTCAAATGGCATATTGATGACAATGAGTCTAATCATACTGGAGACTCTGAGACACATGCAGCTATTTTCCAACCAACTGACATAGCAGCTTAGCCTGGTGTTGAGGGCAGGCTATCACAGGTCTCCAGGAGAATCCAAGGCCTCTCTGTCTTGGACAGAACCTTCATCTCTGAAGGAATGTGACCAATATATTCACATTCTCTGCTGTGTGACAAAGGTGTTGTAACAAATGACAAGTTATACAATGATAATAAAATCTACCATCAAACAATACTTGAGTATTGGTAAAAAATAAAATATTTTAATTCACTGGTATGGTTTAGATATCAGGTGTCTCCCAAAAGCTCATGTGTGAGATAATGTAAGAAGGTTTATAGGAGAAATGATTGGGTTATTAACCCCTACCCCAATTAATGAATTAATCCCCTGGTGGGATTAACTGAGTGGCAACTGAAGGCTGGTAGAGTGTGGGTGGAAGAGGTGGGTCATTGGGGGCGTGCCTTTAGGGTATAGATTTTGTATCTGGTAAGTGGAGTTTTTCCCTCTCTGCTCTCTGATCATCATGTGAGCCACTTCCCTCCACCACACTCTTCCACCATTATGCTCTGTCTCACCTTGAGCCCTGGGGAATGGAGCTGGCTGTCTGACTCTGAAACCAGAAACCATAAAATAAACTTTTCTTCCTCTACAACTGTCCTGGTCAGGTCTTTTAGTCATAGCAGTGAAAAAGCTGACTAAAACATTCACCCTCATTTAAAAAACTCGGAACCAATGCACATCTGTTATCACATTCACCAATAAATACTATAAGTATATGTCCATTTCACCAAACCCAAGAATTTGTCTCAACTCGAAAACAAAAATATCTAAAGGTATTCATCTTATATAAACTTAGCAAATCTAAGACACTTCAAAATGCAGATAACACCATGGCACTATTTCCATGTAGAAATAATTTTACTTTAAATAAATCATTCTAGTGGGTTTATCAGAAATTATACCCAATGTACAAAGGATTTTTTTGGTTTTTGGCAGATGGGGATATCAGCAATAAAAGATGCATTTAAGAGTTTTCAGCTCAGTTTACACTTCTTAAAAGTAACCTCCCTATGCCATGAAAATATGAATCAGAGAGCTTTAATCTTCTGCTTTTGTTTACTAGTGAGCAGACAGAATATAAAAGGTAGCTGGTAACAAGATATAAAATCCATGGCAAGTAGGCAGGAAAACATCCCAATTGGGTGGGAGTACTAACTGAATTTCTTCCAAGACAGAAAAAGAAGCTTCAGATGTTTCATGTTAATGAATCATATTTTAAAGCATTGTGGAGATAGTAACTACTGATGTTTAGTGAAAGAAGAAAGAAATGCAAAGTAGTCAAACAGTCAAATCGAACAAATAGTATCCTAAAAGCGAGGCTATTACAGATGGAGGTACAGGGCCACTTTGGGTGGTCTCCCTTCCATTCCTGGACTCAAAGTGTACCACAACCTTGGAAAACCCACCATCACTGAGGTTTTCAATTTACATTTTTGACCACACATATAAAATTGGTCAAATGGAATTGTATTTTTAAGGCTCTCATAGATGGCTTTTGAATGAAGTCTATATTCTTTCCCCACACTCCCACAGAAATTAGTCCAGTGTCTTGCATTCAGTAGGTGCTCAAAAACTATCTGTTGAATTTTCAATGGGTGAACCCCTTTATAAAGGACTCATTCCACCATAGTGTCAAAAAACAATTATCCATCACAAATTTGTAAAGATCATCTTGTTTATTGATAATATTTAGAAGTATCAGATCTGGAATCTCCACCACGTCTGCTTATAATTTCTTGACGTCCTGGAGAAAAGAATGAATTGGGAATGGAAGTTATCCCAGGTCTCTTCCCTGTGAGAAAGCTCCTTGACTATCCTCCAAAAGGCCACCATCAGAGATTGCACCCATCCTCCCCTCCATTGCACTCATTCACACATCAAATTTTTTTGAATACCCACTGGGCGTGCAGCATACGGCACTATTTTCTATGGCAGAAAGGGAAGAGGAGTTAGTAAGGCCTAATCCCTCTCCAAAATTAATATCAAAATCAGAGCCATAGGTTTGCATCAAATAATCATGTTTTCTATAATAATCTTGCCCACCTTAGAAGCCATGTTAAGACCCATAGAAACAAAACAACCAATCTCCTACCCGCAGAGAACACTTCCTCTGTCTGATTACAACAGTGCAGGTGAAAAACTGCCTTCTGTTCTCCTAATCCCACTGAAAACCCTTCTCTGACTTTGCCAAAAGCCTCCATTCTATCCAATCCAATGACCTTCATCCTATTCTTCATTTTCCTATTTAACCAGATCTATCTCCTGTCTGTTGTCTCCAGGAAGAAAAGGAACTTTTTCTCTGGACATTCCTTGGTCTGTCACTTCTTCTGCTCACCTGGAAACCTAGCAGGGCTCTGTCTGGGCTGTTCTTTCAGCAGAAAGAACATGGAGACATCCCAGGCCATATGCCAGACCTGGGGAGCAGAGTGAAGTGGTCCAGTTGCTCCAGAGAACAACTTCTTCTCTCCACAAAGACAGAAGAGGTCATTTGGCACTACATGCTTAGCCCTGGCTTCTCTCTCTTGCATCTAAGAGTTTTTTTCATTCATAAATCCCAATGAATAGAGAACTGCTTATAATCTCCCAGTTTTTCCCCCAAACTCACCCTTTTACAGATTCCCCATACTGCACCAAAGGGGTCTTTGTGCTGATAGTTGACAACTTTGGAAATGTATTTAACTTCACCCTTGCTCAGACTCTTGGACCCAGTCTACTTTTAAATCCTTTAACACTTCCTGAAGCATTTTGCTCCTGTCACCCTCACTCTAGTGTCCCACGGGGAATCTCATTTCTTACATCAAAGAAGATGTCTTAAGGCCTTTGCCAGATGCTTCACATCACAGCCCATCCTTCCCTTCATAGAACTCAACACGCACCCCACTGATGGTCTCCACTGTACAAATAATGTTGGTCTTCTCAGAGCCACCTCACTCTGCGTTCATGTCACAAAACTTACCAAGCCACCTGCTCCATTCCTGATCATTTATTACGTGAGTGGTAGTTCTGTGTGCTGTGCTTTCCCTTCATCATCCTATACCACCACCCACCTTGAGGTGGATATTACCATCTCTATTTGCACACGAAAAAATTGAGGCAGAGAGTGTTGTCCATGATCGTACATCTGGTGTCAGAACCAGAGTTTGAACCCCAGTTTTGCTGACTCAGACAACCATGATCTTAACCATCACGTGGTTCTACTGCCCACATGCCCTTCAGGACATATCACTGAGACAGGCACCAAGCTTTAGGCACTCCCTGTATGTGCCCTATGGCTTCTCCTAGTGCAAGATTAATTAAAAGTATTGGTTACTTCTAGGCTGGGGATATAACTGAGCAATAGAGCACTTGCCTAGCATGTGTAAGGCCCTGGGTTCCATCCCAAATACCAGAGAGAAAAAAAAATGTTATTGAATTCCTAGTAGGTTTCTTTGTTTGTTTGCTTTTTTGCTATGTGGTACAACTTTTGTCAATCAAATTCTTAAAGGTCTAAGAATTTTTCATGTTATATATTTTTAAAAAATAGATCCTAATACTTTATAAAAGATTAGAATCCAACTCTCATTTTACCTAGAATCTAGAACATAGCTAGAGGGCACCTCACCTCTGAGATCTAGATGAAATTGTCCTAAGCCAGGCAGTTCACTGACATGTGGCAGCCCAAAGCTCTCTCAGAGAAGTCTACTGACTCCCAGAGGTGGACTAATTTGGTCCTTTTGGTGCCCTCTGAAACCTCGGCTCTAGAGTTTTCCTGGTCCACCTCTGTCTTCCTCACAGTTCCCTCCTGCAAAACACCCTCTCATTCAGTTGTCAGAAGGCGTCCAGTCAAATCAGGCACTTCATGAGTTGTAGTTGACTTGGAATAAGAATAGGTGACTAACTCAAGAGTAGAGGGATGTAGGTTAAGATCACAAGAAGAGTGAGTAGTTGTCCACTATCTTGCAACAGAGAACTTCTCAAAGTCTGAGATGTTCAAAGAAAAGCATAATAATCTTTCACACAGATCCTACATTTATAAAGCATCTTTAAAAAGCCCCTACTGTGTTCTAGGATCCATGTTAATTTCTGGAAATAACATGGAATAAACAATGCTGCTGTCCTGAAGGACCTCCCAACTGGATATGGAGCACATAAGTAGATGGTCACAGCACAACATGGGCTATTACACACAAAGTACTCTGAAAACAATCAAGAAGAAAAAACTACTTCAATCCTGAAAATTGGGGAAATGGACACACCAGAACTGAAATTTGAAATACATCTTGAATAAGGATTTGGCCCTGCCAAGACAGCTGAATGGGAAGAAATATAGTCTAGGCAAACGAAAAGCATGCATGTGACTTACATATTGGAGGACAGGTAAGCAGTTCTGTACAGCTGGCCTGTCGGCATGAAAAAAGGAGGCAAGATATGAAGCCAAAATGGAATTTCCAAGGCATTTCATGGAAACCTTAGTGTTCAATGCTAAATGGCTGGGCATCTAGGACTCACGACATGATCAGATCTTGAGTTTGAAAAGATACTGAAAAAGTGCTGTGGATGGGAGCTATGAGAAGGGTAAAATCAGAGGTTTTTACAATGATAACAGTAACCAATGATGAGGTGGTCTCTATGTCATCATTGAAACGTAACCCACAAGAGACATTTAGCAACTGTTTTATTTCACTAACACCTTGAGCTCATCTACTGAGCAACTGGCCTATGATAACATCTTTCAAAATTGCACCTACATTATGGACATTGAGAATTCTCAATGAGCCTGAGGTTAAGAAGACTTAGTATGTGTCATCTATCACATGCTAAGTATCTTCTATACATTATTTCATTTAGTCCAAACAACAACACTTTATGGTAGTATTTTCACCATTTTGCACAAGAGGAAAATGATGCTTAGAGTAATCAATGGGCAAATTTATCCAACTAGGAACAACTTAAATTTGATGTTTACCTAATTTGAAAGTCATCCATAACTTCTAGGTCATGGAAGCACTAGTAAAGGCACATTCTCCTTGATCAAATATTTTAGACTATAATTCCAAGGAGTGAGGCAAGAGGATGCACAAGAGGAATTTGTGTCCTGGTTTCATTTTTTTATAATGTCTGCCAGAAAACCCTAATGAGTCAGATATTGTCAAAAACAGGTCGAATAAGTCCAACAAAGCATTCACATCTCAACTACTCCTGGTTATTTCCCATTCAGTAATAAATCAAAGAGATCAACTGTTTGGTGAGCCACAGAGGGTAGAAAACTCATTTAACTCTCAAATTCCATTAAATATTTAATGGTATTATCAGGAGGTAATGCCACTTTCTGTAATACATTTGGCTCCAGGTACACTGGAATCCAGTCTCTGACATCCCCATGTACTGTTCCATTTCTGACCCTTAATTTTTATTTGATTTCAGATCTCTGAAATCTCCTTCAGCCAATATACCGGCTGTACCTGCCAACAGAGACACAGAGCATCATCCACATAGACCTTAAAGTTTTAAAAGCAAAGCCAAATGCAGCTCATACAGGAAAGGTCTTTTCTTTCTTTAAGGTGAGAGATGGAGCACAAATGAAGCATACCATGGTAAATAGGAACTGTGCTCGCTTGCAGTCATGCACTATAGCCATTAAGCCTTAAGGTCTTAAGGTACCAAGCAATGCATATGATAAATTTCTCAAAAACATCCCAGCCATAACATAGTTCTTGCTGATTGCTCATTTACCCATAATGCATGCTGTCATAGCAAAGCCTGACAAATGACAGAGAAAGCTCAGGTTATTTTTTACACTGACTGCCAAGCCCCTCACCTCAGATTATTCATTTATTAGGGCAATCACTGAGGTCTGGGTACTTAATATTGTTTTCACCAAATATGAAAATGATCTACTTGCCTATTCTTTAGTTCCTCCTAGGGCAAGCCATTTATCATCAGCTCAGGATAAATGACTGCTTCATTATAGCTATAATTTATGAGGTGTTAGAAGTAAAGAGCCACGCCTAGAGACTTAAAGCTTTAATATGGATTAAAATAAGATAATCAATCAAGCTAATACAAATTTTCTCTCAGCATTATTTCTTGTTTTGAAATAGCTTAATAATTGGGGAGGGGGTTTAAGCCATGTTGAATATCTAATTATCCAACAACATGCAAGTGTGTCTGAGACCATCTGTAAATAAACATAGGGTCTGATACTACCAGGAAAAAAAAAAGTAAAGAAAGCAAAGCCACAATCTGTGATGGACCAAACTACTTGTTTCCTTCAATGGTATCAGATAAACTGGAGGACCAAGAGTTTGCAGAACAGGTGTGAACTTGAGCCATCTATTCTCTCCAATGTCCTCATTTCTCTGTAAGGATATTGTAGAAAGATTGCTGCTTTATTTTTCCCTATTCTTTCCACAACAAAGGACTTACTCTAGGGATAAAAGTTATGTCTCAATAACATTTCAACAATTTTGCTTTCTTTTATGTCTGAAGCAGGGTTTCACAAACCCATAATTTGGACAAGAGCAGCTTCATGCCATGTCTGGGGAATAGAGAGTATTTCCCTCTAACATAGAATTACAGTCTTAATTTTTTTTCTGGTTTGTATCTTGATTTTATAGTTATCAAGCTATGCCAGAACAAATATTATGCCTAAATTATGTGTCATGCTCAAAACACTAACATAAACCTATTTGACCACTTGAGTAAAAAGCTTTGAAGGCTCTAACGGGAAGTTCACCATTTAATGTTTTAAACACATACTACCAGGAAGAAAATCACCACAAGAATTAACAAATAAGTAGTCAAAAGCCAAAGACACTAAGGTGCTAATTTAAAAACCCTCCACAAGTTCTTGCCATTTTCCTAAAACCACGTTCCTTGCAGGTGAGACAAACGGGCCCCTGCTGCCTTCCAGGCAAATCTTGAAGGATACTTCCAGCAAGGCCTGGTGACTGGAAACTACTCAGCCTTGAAATTAACATCCCTAGGAAAAACCTTTTCCTCCCTCTCTAGACAACAGCAGCTTACATCTTCAGGACAAAACAGAAAAAAAGAAAAATGATGACAAAGAAAGGGGCCAGAGAAGACAGTTGGAGTAGTCACGCTGTGTTCTCTTGAAGGGGCCTTCATTTTTTAACTTCAGAGAGAGCGTGGAAAACACACAGATCCTGGTAATGGCTTTCATCAACGTGGCCAATCTCCCTACTTCCTTACACACACGTACGACTGAGTTTACCTTAAAGGAGAAAAGCCTGGGCCTTTGACAAAGGCTCCGCATCAGGAGCTGTTATTACACATCAAGCCAAGACTGTGTAAGAAGAAAAGGATCTTTCACAGGCCCAGAATGGGAACTGAATGCAAAAGCCATATAATTGTAATCTAGAGTATGGCAACCTGTGATATAAAATATTTCCACTTAGCATAACTGTTTTCCATTCAATATTATTTCCAGCAATAAAAGCCTCTGGAATATCACTCAGGCTGGTTTAAGTTAAATTCCAATCTAGATATGTTAGCTAAAGGACATTTTTTAGTCCAGCCATCTTTCTGTACCTTACATACATAATTCAACAACAGCACTTCAACAGGGATAAAGCAATTTAAGCTCTGCAGTTTTTCTGTGCAAATATCTCTGAGCCTTTCATGCCCTATGGTATTGGGTATTTGGGTAGAAAATGCTTCTTTCTTCTCTCTCTCTCTCTCTCCTCTAAGAAAATGCTTCTCCCCTCCTCTTTTTTCATTTTGATCTTAAAGTTGAGATAGTAAGGGAAAAATAAAATTAAAAAACTAGAGTTCACAAATACATAGCATCTTAACTCCAACTTGAAAAGTACTCCTAAAGAAAATCTGTCTTAGATACACATAAAAAGAATTCTAGCTATGAAAACCCATAGTGATGAATGCTACAAAAATACTGTCTGAGCTGGGAATTGGCTTCTAGTTATTATAAAAAAAAGAGAAAGCAGGTAGAAAACTTTAGTGTAACTGTTGGGTCTTCTGCTTGATTGTTATGTGTTTATTTGCTTGTTTAACACTACATAGATCTCCAGGTACTGCACCATCCGCATTGCCAAATATGGCAAACCTCCCTGTTCTTCCTCTTGCTCATTTCTATCAGGTTTCTGATAGGGAAAATATTCGAGGTCTCAGTGAACAATGTTATCCTCAATTGCTTTTCATATGTTACTACACTCGACAGAGATGTCTTTGGTGGGTGGCATCATTGATCAATAGTGTAATTTCTATGTTAAATACAGTTGGCACAAAGTACCTATTACTTAAATGGTGGCATATTAATCAAATAAGAGAAAATGTTACAGAAAACATTAAGATATTTGCATAATAGCTGTGAAAAAATATTCTCATAGGTCTGTGTAAAATAGACAGCTACCTTGTGTCGGAAACATAATGTCCCATCACTAACTGAACATTTTAAAGCACAGAGATGAAGAATGATTTTCCCCCTTCTACCACTTCTCTGTTTATGGGATGAATTTTCAAATAATTCCTCTTTTCAAAATACTAAGTCTCTTAGTAAGGCTTTATTATATATGTGACCCCACAGGGTGGCCCTTCCCAAGTACGAGTCTTCAATAATAAAATTAGCAACTGTTCAATATCCGCTATTGGTAAGCCAGATCAGCACCACACATGTGATAGGCCAACTACAGCCTGGTGTTTCACCAGAGCTAAGAAACTTTCTTGGGAGGGCCATCTGTCAGAGTTAATGATTTAGTTAACTTAAGAAATAGACCTTTTCCCTCATCTGTAGAAAAAATGACGCAACCATTTAAAAAAATTAAATAAGCTAATGTATGGGAAAGTGACCATGAACTGAAGTGGGCTACATGAACCCATGACAGATCAATGCTGCTGTTACTATTATTTCTCTTTATTCACACCACTCATCTTCCTTCATGAGTGGACCAGAATTCAGAATACACTCACACTGTATTTGAATGTATCAGTTCAGTTGTTAAGAAAAGAAGTGGAGCATCTACTGGGTAAGGGACACAGGGCTTGTCAGGAAGGGGGCGTGCACTTTGGATGTGCAGCTCACAGTTTAAATCAACTACAATTCAGTTCTGTGTGGGCTTCAGATAGGCCTAGAACTGACCAATAACTGATCACATGCTCTTGACAGGATGTATTGAATGAATGAGTGAATGAGTGAATACTTCATTTGACGAAGCTTCAACAGCATCCTTATACTCATCATCTACTAAAAATTAGATTTGAGTGTTTCCATTTTCCATAGGTTTGGAAAATAATATAACCTATCAAAAATTATTTTTAATAAGCTGGAAAACAAAGCAAATGCAGGCACATATTTTTCTCTAGCTTCCACTATCCTAATAATTTCTTGCAGGTTATATGGGCCCTAAGATGCTGGCTTTCTATGGGAAATTTCTCAAATGCAAATAAATATATTTCACTGAGTCAAATCCTGACATGAATGGAATGAGAAATAGTAACTTAGATGTAAACTGCTAAGTTACCAATTAGCTTCTTAAAACAATTGAAAGTCACAGAGAGCCCTCAATACACAGAGGCGGTTAATTAATTAACATTAGATGTGATTAATAATGAGTCTCGTTTAATAGCAAATATCTGCCTGCAATGGCTGCATGACAGAACAAAAAGCCTTCAGAGAGCAAGGAACTATATTTATCCTGATTGTGTTTGGGATTTTAACATGTTTTGTGCAGGCTGACAAATGGCCTATTAATTATCTAATGTTGTCTGACAACAACAGCTTGATAAAGATGTATGTTTTTGAATCGCTGGATGGAAACTGCTGGAGAAGAGCCCCAGAGGGGCCTTGCTGTCCTAAAACTGGGCTCCAAGCCACAATGACAGGCAAGACAAAGCCCTATCTCCCGCCACAGCCTTCGCAGATAAAATATGGCTTGGCATTAGGGACATTTTTTTTTTCCTTCAGAAAACTGCTTCTGCAATATCTGATTAGGAAAAGGAGGAGTAGGTCTTTACTAAATTGGGGTTAAGGCATAATCAATATCATATATGGAGTGTCTGGCCTATTCTGCATAAACACAGGCACTTCATATTATTAAGGAGTCTATAATACGGAGGAAGCATATGGCAGGACACTGCAGCTCCCTCTATTCTTTTTATTTAGAAGTTTATCTTCCAACCTGTTTGACAGCTGCTCCTAAGTGGTTTCACAGTGCCAAATTATTTTTATGATTGTTTGATGTTTTATTCTCCCATTTCAGTTAATGAGATAGGATCCCACAATGGCCATAACTCAGGGCTGTCAGAACTAAAAAGCATGCTTGTGGCAAGAGAGCCTGATGGTAAATAAGGCTAAAAGCAATGGATAATAAAAAACTCTGTTATCAGAGTCGCCATTGCAATCAAAACTTGTTGGGGTCAGAGCCTTCCTTTCTTTGTGTGGCTTCTGGATACTCCCAGCTCAGTGCGAGGTCCCTGTCTACCCTACTCCATCACCCATTTCAACTCTGCAAACAAGTCCTCATCTCCTTGGAAAGGCTCATGAGAAATAATATTAACTAAGAAATGTTAGAAGGTCTTAAAGATATCGAGTGCTATATTCTAATTAAAGGGCTTGTGCATCATTTATGGTGCCAAGCGAGTAATTTGTCATACACTGTTAGAGAGAAATTGTTCAACAAATAACCTTTACAAGAGTCTTGAGAACAGCTTCATAATTGAAATCCCTAATGGTTTTTCTGGGAACTTTTATTAAGGTTTGAGGGTTTTTTTTTCCCTTTTCCTCTCCCTCAAGAGTTTATAGAAACTTATGGTTGTAATGTAGCGAAGGTCAGAAAAGGAAGCCCTTTTAAAATTATATTTAGAAATGCTGTAAGTATTAATGAGGCCACTTCTGCTAATAAGCAAGAGGACAGTGGTTTGCCAGAGGAAAAGGAAAGCCTCCTTTGGCTCATTTGTGTTTTATTTTTGCTTTTGTTTTTTCCTAATGGTGAAAGAAGCTTTAAGAGAGAAGAGAACGGCTAAATTTGGATTTTTTTTTATTATTTTACAATGAAGTTCACAATCTTTATTTTAACGTAACATCATCCCTGAAAATGTGACAAGAAAGAAAAATTCAGCATCCCTACGAGACGGAGTCTGCAATGTAAATTATTATTCAAAAGTTTAAAAAAATATAGGAAAGCCTACCACTTTCCCAAACAATATTTCTTTCTTCTTATTACACAGTTAAAATAATGGTCCTTCATAGGCAGAAAATAGCGTGGCAAAAACTCAAATAATAGTAAGTCCCATAACTAATTATAAAGCCTGACATGCCTTGTGCAGAAATACTCCCCAATGAGTACCAAAGATCAGTTGCTTTATAAATATTTAATGCTTGCCAGGAACCCCAGTTTTTCTCTCACATCTAAGCCTAAACCATTTGTCTCCTCTGACAGTCAGCCATGTCTACATGGTATCATCACACCTAAACAAGTCTGACTTACTTCATGTTTTCCAGGATATATAAAATTCAGTACATGACACATCTCTATAATGTCAATGGAACAATTGCCCAACAGTTGAAGAAGGATGGAAAAAAAAATTTAAGCAAGTTAGGTGTCATTATGAAGTTAGCCCCTGAACACTTGAGTCAAAAAAACTGAACATGAGGAAATAAAGAAGAAGGTGTGGACCTATTGTGATGAATGGCTGAAGATGCAGCTTTTAAAATACTCTCGTCTTGACCTTGAATTCCCTTCTGCAACCAGATAAAGTTATATAAAGAAACAGCACTCCTCACCCAATTTAGGGATATTCATATCCACGCTAAAATCATGTGTCTGTCTTCATTTGTACTGAGCCACTTCTGGGGAAATTACAATGGTCTCTGATCAGGGCTGGTGATGTGGCTTGAATCCATAGAAAAACTGACACTTGAAACAGTGGCTCCTACTCTAGACACCTTAGGAAGAGTTAAAAGGTAAAGATAATGACTCTGTGACTTATGAGTTGTCACTGCTTCCAACTATCCTAAGAGCTAGGATACCTCTGTGAGAATGACTCACAGTTCCCGAGCATCTCACAGGTGAGAATGGCCACCTCCAACACTGGAAGCATGCCTGGCAATTATAAACCCCAAGAGAGCCCAGGTAACTGCCAGTGCTCAATGAATAGCCTCTTCCACCCAGCTTATACATGAGACTCAGGAACACCCAAAGCCCTGAGACACTGGCCACTTCCAGACCACAGTTACAGCCCATGTGTTTCATCCATCATAAATGTTGTTCTCATTGACTTGACCTGGCCACTGTACGTGGAAGTAGTTTTTATGTGTGTGCTGGAAGAAACCCTTTGAGCCTGATCCAGGCCAAGGGCTGCAAACTAGTGGAATCTTTGGCTGCCGAAGTCTTTTATTTCATTATCAATGTATTTCTTCTCTATTAAAAAAATTATCTTATTTATTATCATTGAGATGATAGTACATTTATATTAAAAATCAGATTTCCAGCTTCTTGAAAATGTGTAAGTTCTAATAACACAACTTGACGCTCTGGGAAGGAAAAAAAAAGTCCCTGGAGCTCTGAAGATATTACAGGCATCTTGGATCCTCCATGATACCAACATGCGCTTTTCCCTCATTCACATCTCTCATGTGACTCCTACTGTTGCTTTTCAACAATCCCCCAATTCTAGCACAAACCCTCTCCTCTCTCTCTCTCTCTCTCTCTCTCTCTCTTTCACACACACACACACACACACACACACACACACCCCAAAATAGGTCTAGGGGATTTCAGTGGAAGTTATCAATGTGTCACAAAACTTGTTTGCAACATAAATGGGTTTAGATCCCAGACCTCCTATTTGCCAAACCAAGGCAATTTATCATTATATATTCACAAAGTCAATCACAGCCTGTTTTCAAGGGGCTTGATGCCTGGTGGCAGGGGAGTAGGGGGTGAGGACAGAGGATACACCTGTAAATGGCAAAGGGCTGAAAAGTTACCATGAGAAAAGACAATATAAAATGCCATGGACTTTCAGCATCCATATCACCGAGGAGCTGGTTAGAAATGTAGAATTTTAGTTCCCCCAAGAACATCTACAAAATCCGAATCTGCATTTTACCAAACCCTGTCCCATGATTCAAACCCCTTGCTCTGAGGGAAGGACACTTCTCCATTCCTGAAGTGCTTCCCACCAGCCTCTGTGTGAGGGTGGAATCCCATGGCCACATGGTTCTCTTGGAACCCTATGTCTACCACAATATGCACGGAAAGTTTAACCAATATTAGTAATAAACAAACTATGGCATTAGGATCCGTTCCTCCACCCATAGGAAAAAGGATCCATGTGTATTCTCACTGGTTGTGTTCAGAAGAACCACTGGAGGCAGATAGGACTTGGCATGGGGCAGGGCGCTGACCGTGTGTCTGAGAAGAAAGCACATCCAGGGGTTGGGCCCGCTGCTGCTGGGGCTGACACATGTCCAACACTCCCTTCCAGGCCCCTCATCCCTGACCAAGAGGACAAGGGCCTCCATGACTTCACACAGCGCATCACTTAGAAGAGGTTCCTAGTGGTTGAGTCACTCAAAAGGATTCCTTTCTCTTTAATTTAGAAACTCAGGTGGCTTACTTGTTCACCACAATTGCTTGGGTGGGCTCTCTGGGTAGTAATCCAGTCAAAGCACTAATAACTAGAACCAGGGCCTGAAGATAAGGTGATTAATTAGTATTGGACTTAAGGGGGAAAGAGATGCCTCTTAGAATGTGAAGGGGAAGAGAGGACAACTTAAAAACTATTCAGTTCCTCTTGTCTGATCAGATCATACCAATTTGTATGTGTCCTATAATATATATAAAATATACATAAAAGAGTAATACAAAAATATGAAACACAGTCATCTTTTGGGGCTCCATCATTGTGCTTTGGACATGAAATGAGACTATCCCTTAAATGGAATCTCTGATGTCCATGTTTGAATAATAGATGTTCCCAGTTGTTACTGCAAATGTCATCTCTGAAATATGAGGACCATGTACCTGTGATGCCACCAGCCTTCCAAGCACACACTGTGGAACAGGATTTCGTGTTTTGTCTTCCCTTATCTTTCCTCCTCCTTGGAATAAAAGCACATGTCTCCATGTTGCTCAAAAGCACGCACACGCACTCGCACCCACACACACACACACACACACACACACACACACACACTAATGTGATGTACCCTAAGCTAGGTTTTCAGGTGTTCCTTTTTCGAAGCACAAGGAAAGAAAATAGATGACACCACAAGTTTAATACTAATTGATTTATTACCTGCCTAAGCAAATCCCGGGCTGTACAATGGCAGACTCGGACTTAAAGCAAATGATTTACAAGATAATGTTTGACTCTGGGAAAGGGTAATCAGATCCAGATACAATGGATGATAGGATAATTGAGAAGAAATAAAAGAGGATAAATTGCCATGTGCTAATGAGTTTACAGGCCCTAATGGGAAGGACATCAGTTTTAACACTCAGGTTATGAGCTGGGAGCCAGTCTTTTTCTCCCCCCTACCCCCATCACTGCCTTCAACGGCTAAAGATGCAGTGCTGAAACAAACCAAGATTAATGGGATCCCACTCATTTACCTAACTATTCTTTACACCTCAGATAGCATTCTGTATTCAACACCCAGGGCTGCAGTGTCCTCTATTAAACATACAGAGCACTTGTCTTTTAAAACCAACTTTTCTCCCAGCGCTTCCTGTCAGCAGATACTCACTGGTGCCCAGATAGAAATGTTTCTGGCTCAACCACTTTGAGCAACAACTCTTGTGCCTCCCAGTTCCCTGGGGGCGTTGGTGGGGGGCCTGGGAGTCTGATGAGTCGATGCTGTTATCTGAGAGCCTTTTGGCCTAACAGAGAATATTCCAAACCCTTTATGCAACCCGGGTGCACTCACATTTGGAAATGGTTGCCTGAGCAGCAATCATATCTCGCCTCATGATTCATTTTTATATCTCACTCACCCGCCATCCCACATCACCAGCGAGGACTGGTGACACTTTATTGGTATTTTTGATTACTGCTATAGCCATCTAAATTTTTCACAGGATGGGGGCCTCTGGTCCAAATGTAGCCGCGTGCTGGACGAAGGGTCTGGGCTACAAAGAAATAAAGGGGCAATGGTGAGCAGGGCGATTGGGAAGTAATGGAGAGCGGAGGCACTTCCTAGGAGACTGAGAACCTATTCCCTTGTAATGTTTCCACCAAATGAAGTTTAATATGATGAATCGTGGTGCCGCACCAGCACGCCTGCGCCTCGCGGAAAGGCAGCTCAAGTGCAGCATTTAAACATGTCTGAATGATGACTCGATTCCCCTACCCAGAAGCCGAAGGAGTGCATATCCAAAAAGGCCATTTCTACCTGTATGGGGGAAAGTTGCTTTAGAGCCTTTCCCATTTCCACATTTGCTTGGGAAATCCAAGCCCTCGCTGCATGTTTACTCATGTAATCCCAGCCAAATAGTGGTCTCCTTCCTAGGAGTTCGTTCACTGCCGTAGTTACATCATAAAATGTAATTGAGTGATTCCTCCTTAAACCATCATTATTTTGTTGACCTGGTAGTTCTGGAAGTGAGGTTCTGGGGGTTGGTTTGAAGCTGACCACCTGGCTATTTCTGACTCCATCGGTGCCACTATGAACCTCTGAGCAATCTTATTTACCCACTCAGCACATGAGATTTTTTTTAGGAAGCCCTGGGTTGTTTCAACTACCCAACCATAGTAAAACTTCACTGGCTCACATCAATATAGAGAAACCAAGGCAATCACAGCAAGTTTGCTATACTTGCTTTGCAATTTACTAAGTACTTTGATGTGAAAAGTTGGCCAGATAATATAGGAAGGCTGTTTCTAGTTTTCAGTGATTACTGACAATGTTTGCGCAATCTAATCAATAGCTAAGATGTGCTTTAATTAAGAGAGTGACTGTTTATGTAGAAAGGGATACTTCCAATAAAACTCTTTAGGTTGTTTTCCCCTTATTCCTTCCTCTGTCCCCTGCCCCTAAACATGCAGATTCATTCTCATCTTGAAACTTTATTTGTTAAAACTCTGCATAGAAAAACCTGCTCTCAGGTATACAAAGGATCATCCCCAGTTCAAGCCAGCCCCATTTGGGTTACAGTTTCCGAATTAAGGCTATAGTTTTATATCCTGTACTATTTGTGCAGAAGCTTCTATAGCTAGGCAGTTGAGAGACATCAGAGATTGGGATCATTATATGCTCTGAAAGACCAAAGTTGATCATTTAAACCCTTTAAGATCCTATAATTATTTTCCAAAAGTTTAAAAATAGGTTTTTCCCTGTGTTAAAGAAATAGGAGCCCAGTGTCTCAGGCAGATAAACTGAGTCTTAAGAGTTGCTGTTTGGGTTCTGAAGGTCACATAAGGAGCAGAGAAGCTGGGAACCAGTCGTGGGATCTCTGACTCCCACGTCCCCTTTGGGAACACTAGACAATACTGACACCCTCCATGAACTGAATCCAAAAATTGTAAAAGATAAGTTGTTTCCTTATATTGTTCAAAGAGGAAAAAAAGAATAGCTTTCCCACAGAGGGCAAACAAATAGTGAATGGGCCCTCTCTTCATCCTATAGAACACCATGTGAGAATTTTTTTTTTCTTATGTGAATTCTTAAAAAGTCACTTTGGATGACTGCCTAACTTACAGAACACTTCAGAACAGACCTATTTATTTGTCTGAACAATAGACATATCAGGTCATAGAATTTTAGAGTTAGAAAAGACCTTGGATATCACAGAGTTCAACACCCTCACTTCACAAACTAAGAATCAGAAAGATTAGATGGCACGTACATGTTTACAATTAGTTTATAACAGAGGCAATTAGATAAATAACAAGGAGACAATCTATTTGCTTGAATGTTCCAATTAGTCTACAAGCAGTGCAAGGATGTGTCATCTGAAAGGCAACTATTGTTTCACATGGCAAGACGTGACTTCTGTCTTCTCAAAGAGCCAGAGCAGATCTCCCTGATGGTAGACCAAGTCTTGATGCAAGAAATTGAACAATTACCAACTGGACCCTCACCAAACCACTCCATTGCAGACTCCATGGATCTAAACCTTGTCCCTAGCTAAAAGAGATTGGAAGAGATTGTCCTGATAGCAAAGTGTGGCACAACACATAGATTCAGTAAGAAAAGGGTCAAGAATATCCATGGCAAAGACTGGGTCACCTGCAGGAAAGTCTGATATCATGTTCCAGATTCAAATATCAGTTGGCCAAGGCCTTTTGGAAAATAATCCTTCTTGTATTCTATGGCCTCCTGACTTTCCTGTTCCTTCTCATCTTTGGAAGCCAGCTCCTGAAGAAAATCACCACTTTTTCTGAAACACACACAGGGTTGTACCAAGAGGGCCTTCTCCCAATGACATGGCATATTAATGATGTCCAATATTAATACGCCATGTCATTGGACTGTTCAGTTCTGTAGAGGCTGAAACTTCTATTTGGCCCAACTTCTTCATTATCCTATTTCATCTACTATAGAGATTCATTAAAAGACCATAAAATGAGTGACTTCTACGTGATTTAATCTGTGGTTTCATCTGACTCATCAATGGGGACAGAAATAATGGTGTAGCTGAATATTCAAATGGATGTTTTTACAAAGCCATTTTTACATGAAAGAATATCAACAAACATGAGGCTTAACATTACAGCCCAGAGAAAGCAGACATCTGTGGCTAAGTTTTGAAAGAAAATTCTTGGATTTTAGGACTATAAAGAAATTGATGGCTCTGCTCATTCTGAATCTTTATTTTTCAAATGAGAAAATTAAAATTTAACTATTCAGAGATTTGGCCAAGATCACTTAGCCATGAAAAAATGGCAAGGAAAAGCCCAGCCTTCTGGGTTCCCACTGCATTTAATTTCCAGCAACTGTGGACCAGCTCACATGGATCTAAAAAGATGACAGCAGAACAACAACAAAACATCCCTCTCCATTTTGGAAAGACAGGATTTTGGAAGTGACAATATATCAGTCACAGCTGCCTGTGGGTTCAGCAGTAAGAGTAACCAAGAAAATATAGATGATAAGGTAGTTCTTTAGCCATTAAAGGAAGACAATAATTAAGGTATCCTATGGGAAATGAAAGGCTTCACCTAATTCCAAGGATCTTACAGACGAATGGAAGCTGTGGTAACCCCAGTGTACTTGTGAATACCAGGACTATCAAACCCATCTACAGTCACACACACACACAAAAAAATGGGACAGTGGTGTTTTTTTAGCAGAGCTTCCTTTCTACTCTTTGATATGAAGTTTTGTTTTTCCTCCCCAAATTCACTCTGGATTGGGCTCTCCATCACCAAGCCAGAGTGGCATTCCAAACAGTGGATCTTTAACACCTCTGAGTGGATTTGCCACTGAAGACCCATTGAGGAAACATTCTACCAGCAACTAGATTCCCCAGCCAGTGGGGGTGGCCATGGCACCAGTGACAGCCTATATTTTCAATCGTCAGGGAACAGCTCAGCGTGCCAGATTTCAAGAATTGTATAGCTATAATTTTATTCTTATACCCAAATGCTAAGCTGCTGATGAGAAAATTATGCCCATGCTGAATGATGGTCTTAATGTCAGTTGTTCCTACTTGAGCTCTTTCCCATCTCTGCTAGTAGGCAGGAGAGGAAGGAAGGCAAGGTTCTAGACTAGGAGCTCTCCAGAGTAGGGACAGGGAGGAGTCTTTACATCATTATGTCGTCAGAATCTACTGCAAAGTCTGGAACCAAGTGCACGCTCCATCTGTAGTTCTTGAATTCATACTATAGCACTCACGCACGCCTGCATTCCCCGCGGCTTGGGAAGCTGAGGCAGAAGGATCGTGAGTTCAAAGTCAGCCTCGGCCACTTCACAAGACCTTGTTTCAAAATAAAAAGGGCTGGGGATGTGGCTCAGTGGCTAAGCGCCCCTGGTTTCAATCCCTGGTACCAAAAAAATTTTAAAATAGCACTCAAATCAGTTAATTTTCCCATTCAATTGAATGAAAACAAAATTTTGTGCTGTGTTAATTTTATCTATGCACATTATACTGGAAGGGCATCATTGGAAAGAACTGTAGATAGTGATTTAGTTTTTTCTTTCAAATCCAATAAATAATATTGCTGCTATAACAGGCACTATAAAGGTAGTCTTTGTATGTGTATATGCCAAATGCAATTATAGCTCTACATTCTAGAATTTAATAGAAAAAAATTTTGAAAATGTCTGAAAAACAAAGTTTCCCAGTCCTAAATTATTTGCTCATGAAATCTCAGTGAAAAAGAAAATCAAACTTTTAACAACATGCTTATATGAAAAGCAAACAGAATAACTCTTTATTTAATAAATAAGAAGCTGAGATAGAAGGAATACTGGCTTTCAAAGCCCAGTTCAATAGGACAGAAAGTTTTCTTGTTGATGAGGAAAAAACAAAAACTAATTTCTTCAATTAAACTAATGAAGCGCTTGGACAAATGCTCAGTTTGAAATATTTCACAAACAATGTGGACACATGTTTATATGTCATTGAGCATACAAAATAATGCACAATGTAATTTTATAATGCAATGTAAGCATAAGGAAATGGACTCCTTTCCCCAAACACAGGGCATTAAAAAAGAAACCAGCCCAGTGGGAAATGGAAGGATTAAGCAGAGATTCCTACATCACATCATTCATCTTGCACAGATATTAGCTTGATGTTCATGTGAAAACATAAAATCTCCATCTGTTCCAGAGCTGACTTAGTTTCTGTTCATGGGGTTTGTTTTAAAGATTAATATGCAATGGTTAAGTTAGTTATTTGCACTGAAAAAAAAAGTGTACAAAGTAGATCTTTGCATCTGGTTTTGCTAAAAGTGTTAAGCCATACTTAAGCAGGTGGGTGATTTCCAGATCAAGGATCAAATGAACCAATGAGCTAGATTCTGCCTCCAGACAGATGGGCTTCAATCAGTATAAGGAGAAATCAAAATTAAAATAAGAAAATAATTTTAAGCCCTAAGATCATTCCCAAATAGACTTAGACTTCTTATTTTGATGATTTAGCCACATCAGAAATTCTCTGTAACTTGTTCTCTTTGATAGTGAAAACTTAAATATTTCTACTTTTCAAATTATACATTTAAATTTTTCATTTCTTCAATGATCACTGGAGTTGGGGTAGCAGGAAACCTGCCATGTATGTTCTCTGTTTCCTCTTAAATGACAATTCATGTCTTCAAAGATATATTTTTACTAAAGACAATTCTATTGGGAGAATTTAAAATATGCAATTTGAACATGTTGTCTTCATTCACCTGGTTTTCTGCAAGCAGCACGTACCCTTGGCTGAGGACAGGCCCTCCTTAACCCGGGAGGTTTCAGTGAAGCTTGCTGAAGCCTACGTTGAGGCTTTGGAGGAGTAGGGACAGCAAAGAAAGCCCCCTACCCACCTAACCAGCCAGCGCTGCCTTGAGGCAACAGCACAACAGACCCCTGAGCCACGGCACAGAGGAGATGATGCCATTCCAATACCCAATGAAACAGCGTTTGTGCCATACTTCTTGCATCTGTGAGTGGTCAAGGTTTATGTTTGGAGTTTTGCTAACATTTCCAAAACAAATCATTGAGAGGCTGAAGATGTTGTCTGGAAAACATTTCAAAAGTTTTCTGTTGACTTTTCGAATGTGAAAACATATTTACACGCAGCATGTGCACTTAAACGTGGAGAAAACTTTGATAGTTTTCATAATAGCAATATTCTGTTTTTTGGATGAAAAACAGAAAATCTCAAACCTCTGTTCCAAATCATTCCTGGTGATCCCTTAGGGATTTCTTGGAGTGTGGATCTCACACGCCCTGCTTATCAGAGCCACCTTGGGCCCTCATTCATTGCTTACTGCTGCCTTTATCCTGTCTTTTCTATCTTTGTCTAATCCTTGCTGGATTGGAATCAGCAACTTAGAAGAGCATGACTAGGGAAGACAGGGAAACACTCCAGGAAACTGAGGGGTACGGGTGTTATGGTCCTAAGAATCCCTTTAAATGGTGTCTTTACTTCCATATCAATCTATTGTATGTATTTACTTCCTTCTGTTCACACTTGCCCCCCTTCAGGGGAGTGAGAAAAAGATCAGCTCTACCCTCATTCATGCTCATAATCATAACATCTTTGTCTACGTTGAGACTAAAACATTCAACTTTTTTTCATCTATTAAGAAATTAAGCATAAAATCATAAAATTTTGAAGTACTCACTGGTTTCTTCTGCCTTACTGTCACTGTATCAAGCCCCCAAGATCAGTGTCAAGTGCATTTGATATTAAAATTTTTGAAAATGTACAAAGCCACAGCTACCTAGAAATAAGTTCTGATATATTACTGTTACACAGATAGGTGATTATAATTAACAAGATTGTATCAAATATTTCAAAATAACTAGAGAATTTTACATGTTCTTACCCAAATAAATAATAGATGCTGATGATGAATAAATATCCTGATTTGGTCTTTATAATATATATATATATATATATATATATATAGAGAGAGAGAGAGAGAGAGAGAGAGAGAGAGAGAGAGAGAGAGAGATCACAGCATTAAACCTTATCTTACAAATACAAACATTTTCCCTCTAAAAATTTTACAACAAATAACAATACTGAAATAAAAAAATAAATAAATTACTGACAAATTTCCCAATTTTTCTTCTTATGTATATTTGTATTATATTTAAGTTTGCACTGGTGTTTTAAATTCTGCCATTCTTGAAACAAACTTGTTTAATGCCTAAGAGTATGAATTCTGGGACCAGACTCCCTGGTTTTTAGGTGAGCTATGCCACTAATTAGCTGTGTGCCCAGGGGAAACTTACTTAGCTTCTCTGTACCTTGGTTTCCATATTTATAAAACTGGAATAATAGTAATATCTATTTCCTAGTATTATTATGAAGATAAAATGAGTCATCATGTGTAAAGTGCTCAGAATAGTGGCTGGCATTTAGCAGCTCCCTATAAGTATTTATTATATAAATTGAATAAAATAAAAACCTTAAAGACATTCATTGATTAGATTCCATTTGGACAATGTCAGACAAATGGCCAGTGCTTTGCTTGTCTTAGACTGTCATCAAAATGTGATCTCTCTCATTTTAGACTGATTCTTTCTGTGTGTGTTGACATCCATTTTAACATAATGACATCATTTCATTTCACTCTGGTCTCAGCTGTTAATGGTGCTATTGAACACTTGGTTTGGATTAATTTATCATTCACATTTTAATATGGCTTTCTCACTGTTTGAAAATCCTCATGATGTACTAAGCAATTTTATTTTTAGAAAATTCAGTCTTAGAGGCTAGTGATTACTTCTAAAAATAACCACAAAAAAATTACAAGCTCACTTACACCTCGTCTGGTGTCTTATATGTTTTCTTCTTTTGCTTAATAACAGTCTGTCTTGACGTTTGGGGCTTCAGTTCACCATATTCTAAATACAATCACCGCACTTTACCTGATCCTCTTCTAGGAAAAGGTCTTTAAAAACTACACAAGTTAGAAATCAGGACGCAGTCGTGGTAGAAAAACCACAAACTTGTGTCTTTAAACCCTGTGTGTCTTCTTGGATTGCAAAGTTATATTTTTCCTGCCAACTGAACACTTAAAATACAACATTGGAAGAGTCAAGGTATAAAATCAGAGTGGAATTGAATTCCTAACCTCTGCTGTTGCTGGATTAGGAATCCACTGGTCCAGCGGGCACCCTCCAAAACCCAAATGCTTGATATGCATCCACCAGAGAGGCTCCCAGCGAACCGCAGGCACACCGCTCTGCTATTGGCACTCAGAGCGGGTCCTTCTCAGGAGGCCTCGGTGGGTCGCCCTTTTGGCCCTTTGCCGGGTGCTCAGACATGGCCGTGGTGGTGGCTCCAGTGAAGCCTCGGTGCTGTGCTTGGCTGCATTTCTATCTGAGTGCCAACAGCAAGATAAATGAAAGCCTGGTTCGCTGGAGTACTGGTGGTTTGGGGGCTATTGATTTTTGGTCCATTCTCTTTAAAAGTGAGATCTAAAAAGTTGACAGAGGGTCATTAATTTCATCATATACTTGTCGTCTCATCCATAACCAATCCAGGTCAGAGTGTGCCTGTCACTCTGTGTTTGCACTTTATTTGTTTAGGGTTTTCTTGGTGATTCCACTCTTTACCCCCGCTCTCCTTTCATTTCGGCCTCTTTAAATAAAGAAAGAAAAGAGATGCACCAGTTTGTGGGCTTTTCCTGAAATTGATTTGGGGATGGGGAAAATTATAGGTACAAATGTATAAAGAGAGACTCAGATGATGGGAAACAACCGCAAACGGTCTCTGCCGGCTACCTTCCAACCTTGGTTTAAAAAAGAAAAACTCCATATAAAATTCATCAATCCTAATTATTCAATTAGCTTTCAATCGAATAAACACTTACATAGGTGAAGTAGCAGTCTCGTTTTAATGAAATATTAAAATCCAAGTTGCCAGAATTCTCTTAAGAACAGCCCATGCGTTCTTAGGCAATGCTGTTAAAATGTATAAAAATAATTGATGGCAGTGACCATTGATGGACTTTCTTGGGCTGTAAGTTCTGAACAGATCTACCAATCCTTCCAGAAACATCAAGCGGAGTTTTAAGGTACCATGAAAACATCTTAGCTGTGCAATTTTATTGTGATGAGGACGGGTTTATTTTTTGTTTGTTTTTTAACAGGATAAGGAGAGTTTGGCAGCCTCCATAATTATTATTGAAATAACCATCAAATAAAATCTTTAAGGCTGGTTGAATATTCAATGAGCTGTGTAAATCCGGAGTACATGAAACAATAGCACAGGGTGAGAGTGGAATTCCACAGAAATGAGCAGGGATTGCTAGATAATCCTGCAGTGGCCATCATAGACCAATCTTGTCCTGCCTGCCATGGGACAAGGTTGATTCCATGGTGTCTATTTTGAAATCCAATGCGAGATTGCAACTGAGAAAAGCAAAACAAAATACGATTAGGCTCACGGGCCAAGGCAAGGAAATCCAGTATTAATAATATCACAACCTGCCAGTAAATCTCTATTTTATAGGTGAAGAAATACATTTCTACTTTAAAGTGTGTTTTTATATACCCTTGAGTGCCCAACTAGTTAAACTACCAAGGGAGCTCTACATGATTTAGAAGTTAATCCTTCAAATGGCCAACAATTGAATGCCTCAGCTGTTTGTAGTTTCCGACCGCTGGCTAATTTCATTTTTGTTTCATATGTTCTCTGGTAAGCTTTCATCGTTCGCTGACACCGGGGTTGTAAGTCTAGTTAATTTAGTTAAAATGAGGCTGGGAACGTTCACGGTGTTTCCGCCGGCTACAAGACCCTGGAGGACTTGGAGTGTACCCCCCACCCCATACCAAGACACTCAGTAGGGAACAAAATTGAGATGCACCACTCAGGGACAGCTTGACCATCCTGGAGGAAGGTGCATACCTTAAATGCTTCAAGACTTCTAAGATCAGAAAGCACCTGATGCTATGCACTGTCACAGAGTCTGGGTGGCTTTTTCTGGCCAACTTCTCCTCTTTGTATTTCAGGTGGTTTTCTCTCAATCAACTTGAAGTTGATGGAAGGATGAATCCTACAGCCTTCATGAGCTTCTAACTAGCACCTTGATGATGATAGTGACAATTTTGCCTCCACCTATCCCTTGTGCCTAAGGAAGGAACACTTTCCCTAGGCACTTAGTCTATCTCCCTCCCCTCCACACACTTTCCAGGGGTCCCTCTTTGCCTCCTTTTAGTGGCTTGAAGGCACAAAATCCTTCTCACGCTTTGGTTCCTCTTTCCTCTTCATCGGGTAACTCCCACCCACCCATCCATTCAACACAGGCACACTTGCCGAAGTCACCTTTGCTAACCCTTCATGCCAGGCCTAGCCCTCTGGCCCTGTGTCTTCTCTCTTGTGTATACAAGCATGTACTGAATTCTTCCTAGCAGCCATCAGGATAGTGATTGAACAATTGCATAATTCATCTTTAACATCTTTCAGTGTAGTCTGGGACCATATTTGTCTTATTGGCTTTCCCACACCACAGGGCCTAGCTTCTGGTACAAATCCAAGTGTTGTTGGAATGAATGAATCCATTCTAGGATCAGTTTTCTCACTAGCAAAGTGGGATAAAATGCAACCTCATTCTCAATGATATTGTTAGGATCAAATGATTTATCAAATGTGTGAAAAACACTTTATATGTGAACAAATGCTTATAGGAATTATTGTTCATACCTAATGGTGGAACATAATTAACATTAGAAGTTCTAATGGTAAAAGTTGTTTTTTGTTGTGTCCACTTCGGATGTATGGAAGAAATTGTTTGAAAATAATTGGCAATGAGTTGATAAATCTTCCTTTCTGCAAAAGTCAGCAACCTTGAGCCTGGGAAGATCTCCCAGTTTCCCTTGGTCTACCCCCACACCTCCTAAGAAGACTGTCATTAAGGAATCTTGAGTTTTGACCTTCCTAATTTCAAATGAATCATAATCTTAGTTGAGTTTAAAAAAAAATTTTTTTGGACACTCTGATAGGTGTTAGAACATCCTAGAAGTTCATGGAGGACAAAATAAGGTTCTTTCAAGAAGAATTAGTATTAGTGGCAGAAGACACAAAGACAAGTTATTATGATTCTAGCCCAATTCTGTAGGGGAGAAGTCAAAGAGAACATTGGGATGGTAGAGAAGAGAATCAAACTCAACCTGGACGTTTGGAAATGATGTCTCTGAAGGAGACTGAGACTTGAGCAGATTCCTCAAGAATGAATGAGTGTCCCAGGTAAAGGTGGTGAGAGTGTTCCCAGGAAAACAAGCCATATAAGCAAACTACACATGTATGAAACTGTGAGAAATCCAGATCTCCACTCAGGTGAGCTTTCAGTGGAAGACCAGGGTGTCTTTAACTGAGGTGGTTTAGTATTCTAGAAGTTGCACAGGAATTTACATCTGAAATGTGGTTTTAGCAACCAAAAGCAGAGTTGCCAAAATCCCAGCAAAACTGGCTATGAGTGATGTAAAAATCAAAACCACTATTCCATCAGACCTATTTAGCATCAATTAAATGGAGTTGCTTTTCAAAAAGTTATTCACTCTAATAACCTTCTTTCTGAAAAATAAATCACATGAAATCATGGAAAACATACATTTCCATGTCTAATATGTCTTTTTCTTCTCCTACCCGGAAGACCTCTTTCCCCTCCCTGTAATGCCCCTTTGCATTCATAAACTCTGTCTACAGAGACACACACATTTTCCCCCAAAAGTCATTAATTTTGGAGTTTGAGAAATATGAAATAGACAAAGTGGGTAATTTTTCACACTTAGGAGAATTTACCCAGTATGTTTTGACTCTTTTCCTTGCACAACAGAAAAGAGATTAATATAACTTAGTTTCTTTCTTAATTGGCTTCACAGATTGCCCCCAGATGGCACCCAATCAAGTCAAGATACCCACAGCACTCCTTTACCCCTGGCCTAGGAACATGGTCATCACAAAGCAAGCTCCCAGCAGCTAGCCCTGTCAAGGAGGGGGATATTAAAGCTGAAGAGGCATTAAATTGCCAATACATTGCTGAATTATCTTCTTCTCCAAAAGGCACTCAAAAACACAAAGGAAAGAAGAGACGTTTCCCTTTAAATTTGAAAAATTATCAGTTAGGCACTTGTGCCAACAATGAAATGTGTATATGATTACGTTATTTATCAACTCATTCTAATTTACAAAAGTTTGGAGATAGAACAATTCTAGCTTATTGAGAAGCTCTTCAAATTACAAGGTGGAGCTTTTGGTAAGACGGGAAATCACAAAAGGTGTGTTCCAACCTCCTCTATTCACAGCCCTAAAAAAAAAAGACCAGGGCAGAAAAATAATAGAAGTCCTGAAATCCTGTGAGATCATACTTCAGTTGTGAAGAAGTCTAGGAATCCCTTCTTTTAACATAAGCAAAAAGTTTAAAGATTTGGATTTAGATTTATGGGAGAGAAAAAAAAGAGGGGCTTTCTTTTAACAGTGAACCATGATCAGATCAGATGAGGTCTTTGTGACCAGCAACAAATTTATCCTTTTAACTCCCTGTCCTTCCTGTCACAGCTGACTGCTAGCAGAATAAGGCAACTTTATAGCGGCAGTCCCGACTGTGAAGGGAGGGATGTGGGTGCAGGTGTATGGGGGTGGGGGTGGGGTGGGAAGAAGCACTATGGATTAGACTGGTCTCTGGGATCAACCTGGTATTGTTCATTTGTTCTATTCCTGGTCACATAGAGAGAAATTCTGAGGCACCTCCAGTCATGATACTTGATGTTTAAGTCCAGTAAGTGGGAAAAAAAGGAGCAATTCCTTTAGAATCCTGAAGGTTCTATTGACAGAGCATGTGCTTTAAGGATGTATCAATCACCCAGAAACTAAAGGAAACCAAAGTCCACGTTTAGCTGTTCAGCAGCAGAGCAACTACAGGTGAAAAGTGCCCATTTTAAAGATTTATAGATAGATTCAAAGAGCCAGAGATGAGCCTAGGCAATATTTTAAACTGCAAAGAGGCAAATCTAATGTCTATTAAAAAAACAACAAACAAACAAAAAGCTATTCATTCCTGTTTTCACTCCCGCTTTCCTCTCAGAGTTTGCATAGGAAACAGAATAAGAGGTCCCTGCTTCAAATTCCAAACTCTATTCTGTGCACCTCACATCTAGCAGGCATTCAATAAAGACATTTAAATGGAAGCAGATCTACCACTCAATCAGATAATGGAGAGCACACGATAAGAAAAGTTCAACTTCTCAGAAGAGTCCTCAGCTCCTTGGGTTCAATGACCAGGAAGCCAATGAGGAAGAAATGCCATCCCAGTGGAGAAAAATTATCCTTAGATTTCTAAACTCCGGCGCTGGTATGGTACTGCAAAGTCCATATGTTCATGAGTCTCCCTTTATATGTTCCTCTAATTTCAGTTTTATTCTTTCCTCTCAGCTCCTCATCAAAATGCCTGAAGTCACATATTTATGGTCATGTAGGCAAACAAAGCATTCAATGTCCTTTCATTTCTCTGTTCTGTTTCCTCTCCATTTAATTTCCCATTTTCCACTTATACAGTTTACTCTATTTAATAGTTTTCCTGACTATTCCACGAAAGCCCTCTTCCTTGAATGATGTACTTTTATTAATGCCCCCTTCATTTTAGCAATCAGATTTTGCTGCCTAGGTGCCAGGGACCTTCTGTTGAAGATCTTTAGCCTATGAACAAGGGCTAAAGTTCCTGTTGTCTGAAAGAAAAATATATACATAACAAAATACAAAGAGACCCTGTCTCTAAAATAAAATATAAAATAGGGCTCAGGTGCCCCTGAGTTCAATCCCCAGGATCCAAAAAAAAAAAAAAAAAGCTTTCTCATATGAAACCTTGGTGTGAAAAGCAGGAGTGAAGATGGGTAGCCAGTTTTCTGTGTGAAAAGTGCTAATCCTCCACCAAAAAGGAGGAATCATTTTAAAGGTGTCAAAAGCCTGAGCTTTTTAGATTCTAAGGACTATGTATGCCATCCATGTGCTTAAATTTTGCTCCAAAAAATGTATTTTTGCAGGTGAGAAGAAATCACTGATGTTTAACCAGACATTTTGATGAGATCTAACTTGAGGATTCGAGAGATCCGTTCATACAATGGTGCTCTTAAAATTGCATAATAATATCAGGGCTGGGGTTGTGGCTCAGCAGTACAGAGCTTGCCTAGCACGTGTGGGGCACTAGGTTTGATCCTCAGCACCACATAAAAGTAAATAAACAAAATAAAGGTATTGTGGCCATCTACAACTAAAAAAAAAAAAATTAATTTGAAAAAATTGTATAATAATATTATAAGTCTTAATATTTATTTTATCAAATTCTACAATTTACATAGAATCTTAATCCTTTTCTTATACC